>NC_041388.1:253328651-253369061 GCF_002162155.2 Triticum dicoccoides
GGCAACATATCGTATGCATCCAGGGGGTTTCTGTATCCGTGTGTCCATTTGTTGTGAGCCTTCTGATTCAAATCCCATGGGTAACGTCTAAAGCGTGACTAATTTGCAGATAGACGCCCGCCTATCCACCTAAGAAACTGCACCTTTGTGATAAACCCCTTTCGATTAATAAACAGCGACGGCGTTCATCTCTGGTTCCAAGAGGCACGCAACAAATTAGATCTGACTAATTGAAACCCCTTCACAACAATCGGATCGCAAGCACATGTAATGAGCCTGATTAGCTGTAGGTAGAACGTGAGTTTGCATGCATGTGACGAGTCCTTATGGAGTTGCTAGCCGCCCCCGCCGCCGTGTTGTGTGGCCGTCCACGCGCCGGCCTGCTGGGTTGTATGGTCGTCTAGTGGCCGCCGCGTTTCATCTTACGCAGTCGTCGCGGCCTTGCTGGTGCCTAGCCAGCTGCCATTGGTGGTCGTCGCATATTACCTTGACATGTTTTCCGATCTGTTCGATCTATACGGTGACGAAACGCTTGGACTGGGCGTTATTGCAAATATGCAACGATTACGTGCCTGGGCGGGCGTGTAAGTGCAAATTAGTCACACTTTTAATGTTGCGCGTGGGATTTGAATCAGAGGGTTGAGGATGGATGGATACATGGGATACACGAGTCCCCCCAGATGCATAGGATATGTTGCCTATATATATATATAAAGCACGGAGTGCTTCTGCCCGTACGTCATTAAAATTGCCCCCAAAGTTGGAAAAAATTACCCACCAATGCCACCTATAAGTTATAAAAAACGTTGCACAGAGAAAAATTCGGACTGGGCCGGCCCATTTCAGAATACCTAATACTACGCCCAGCGCACAGAAAAAGACACACCTTGCCTGGGCCGACCTATATATGGGTGATCAATTTTTATTTTTTATTTTTATTTTCCGTCATTGCTTTTTGTCTACTTGAAATAATTTGTGAATTTGAAAAGGTTTCCAAAATTTGAAACTGTGAATTTTAAAATAATATTTAATAAATCATAAATGTTTGCGGCTTTAGAAATTGTTTGTGATTTTTCGAAATATTAGCAAATTTTCTAATAAATGTCCGTAAAACAAACATACATTAATGAGTTTTTCTAAAAAAAATTCATGTATTTAAAAATGTTTTAAAATTTCACAAAATTTCGTCAATTCAAAAAATATTCATGTATTAGAAAATAGCATAAAATAAAACTGTTAATCTCCCCTATATATATATATATAATAATAAAGTACGGAGTCCTTCTGCCCGTACGTCATTAAAATTGCTCCCGAAGTTGGAAAAAATTACCCACCAATGTCACCTATAAGTTATAAAAAACGTTGCACACAGAAAAATTCGGACTGGGCCGGCCCATTTCAGAATATCTAATACTACGCCCGGCGCACAGAAAAAGACACACCTTGCCTGGGCCGATATATATGGGTGATTAATTTTTTATTTTTTATTTTTATTTTCCGTCATTGCTTTTTGTCTACTTGAAATAATTTATGAATTTAAAAAGGTTTCCAAAATTTGAAACCGTGAATTTTGAAATAATATTTAATAAATCATAAATGTTTGCGGCTTTAGAAATTGTTTGTGATTTTTCAAAATATTAGCAAATTTTCTAATAAATGTCCGGAAAATAAACATACATTAATGAGTTTTTCTAAAAAAGTTCATGTATTTAGAAATGTTTTAAAATTTCACAAAATTTCGTCAATTCAAAAAATATTCATGTATTAGAAAATAGCATAAAATAAAACTGTTCTTAAATTCAAATATATGGTTTTTGATTCACAAAATATACACGGATTCAAAAGTGTTCACTAATTTAGAAAATTATTTTATCAAATCCCAAAAAATGTTAGCCGATTCTAGAAATGTTCGCAGATTAAACAAAAGGTTTGCATATAATATGTTCATGAATTCAGAAAACGTTCTTGATTTTACAAAATGTTTGTGAATTTTAAAAAGTTCACAATTTCAAATATGCTCATGAGTTTAAGAAAATGTTCATGATTTTTAAAAATTGTTCATGTTTTCACAAAAATGAGAGTGATAGTGTATATCGATGATGTAGTAAGATGTGATCATTGCCATTCGAAATTATGATTTTTTTTCTCGTTGGAACGCACGGGCATGTTTACTATATTAATAAAATATGCATTGCTGCTGCCTGTTCACCAGCAACATTTTTTTACAGAAGACCCCCTTTGTTTTCAGGTAATTAACTCGCTATATCAGTTAAGTGAGAAAACGAACCCTTTTTTACTGTTTTATAGAAAACCCCCTTCTTTTTATGATAAATAACCCACACTCCCAGAAAACGTATCGTTTTTGCCTTTTTTCTATAATTAACCCGCATTCCATCTAGAACAAATAATACTTTATCAAAATACATCTTTTAAACCCTAACTCCAATTTTAACATGTTATATATTAAATTTGATTTAAAAAATATGTAGAATATGAATCTGATGTTATTTTACCTGTTAAACATTTTTAAAATGCTATTTAGGGTGCAACCTTAATGAATAGCGCACGATCCATCTTTCTTTGGTATCGACACCGACCCGGATTACAATGAACACCCCATCAAACCCAAATTGGAGACAGAAAAAACCGTCGATAACCTTGCATGTACGCCTCGGCAAAATATTGCATGAAAATAAAGCAGATTCTCATCTAATGCCGAGAGAGATGCCTCGGCAATATCTATTGGGGTCTTAGTCATGATTATTGGGTTAGGGCCGTGCGTTATTTTCTTTTCCCGTTGCAACGCACGGGTTCTTTTGCTAGTCTTGCTCAATCATGTGGGTGCATGCATGAGTACCCAAGCCGCTCTGTGCAGTAAATCGCCTCCCATGTCGCGTTGGTTATCTTTCTGTATCCTCTTGTGTTGTCAAAAGGAAAACTGTTGTTTTGAACTGAGGCAACGTTTGTCTTCAAGATGAAGACAAGATCGAGCATATCCTGATGCAATGCATGGTGGCTAGAGAAACTTGGCAGCGATACTTCGCTGTGCTGCACTGGAGGACCGGTGGAATAAGGCCAAAATGCTAGTCCCCTCGTCTGAAAAGCTTGTCTTTTAAATGAATGTATCTAGCATAGCGAGAATATTTCAAAAACTTGTCCCTCAAAAATTAGTGCTAGATACATCCATTTGAGGGACAAACTTTTTCGGACGAAGGGAGTATTTCAAAAGCACGATAGGCATGGTTTCGATTCATTTGTTACCTTACCGCCTGGCATCTTTGAAAACAAAGAAACACCCATGTTTTTGGTAATGTTTGTCACTAGTTGTTGGTGTCAAAAATGGTGGACCTCATCCGCGAAGACTTGAAGTATTGGATGAAGGTGAAGGAAATATGCCCTAGAGGCAATAATAAAGTTGTTATTTATATTTCCTTATATCATGATAAATGTTTATTATTCATTCTAGAATTGTATTAACCGGAAACTTAGTACATGTGTAAATACATAGACAAACAGAGTGTCCCTAGTATGCCTCTACTATACTAGCTCGTTAATCAAAGATGGTTAAGTTTCCTAGCCATAGACTTGTGTTGTCGTTTGATGAACGAGATCACATCATTAGAGGATGATGTGATGGACTAGACCCATCCATTAGCTTAGCACTATGACCATTTAGTTTATTGCTATTGCTTTCTCCATAACTTATACATGTTCCTATGACTATGAGATTATGCAACTCCCGAATACCGGAGGAACACCTAGTGTGCTATCAAACGTCACAACGTAACTGAGTGATTATAAAGATGCTCTACAGGTGTCTCCGATGGTGTTTGTTGAGTTGGCATAGATCGAGATTAGGATTTGTCACTCCGATTGTCGGAGAGGTATCTCTGGGCCCTCTCGGTAATGCACATCACTATGAGCCTTGCAAGCAATATGATTAATGAGTTAGTTATGGGATAATGCATCACGGAACGAGTAAAGAGACTTGCCGGTGGTGGGATTGAACTAGGTATGATGGTACCGACGATCGAATCTCGGGCAAGTAACATACCGATGACAAAGGGAACAACGTATGTTGTTATGCGGTTTGACCGATAAAGATCTTCGTAGAATATGTAGGAACCAATATGAGCATCCAGGTTCTGCTATTGGTTATTGACCGGAGATGAGTCTCGGCCATGTCTACATAGTTCTCGAACCCGTAGGGTCCGCACGCTTAACGTTCGATGACGATATGTATTGTGAGTTATGTGATTTGATGTACTGAAGGTTGTTCGGAGTCCCGGATGTGATCACGAACATGATGAGGAGTCTCGAAATGGTCGAGACATAAATTTTGATATATTGGAAGGTTATGTTTGGACACTCGAAAGGTTTCAGATAGGTTCAGGCATTTTCCGGAGTACTGGGAGGTTACCGGAACCCCCTAGAGGGTTAATGGGCCTTCATGGGCCTTAGTGGAAGAGAGGAGGAGGCGGCCAGGTGGAGGCGCCCCCCCCCAAGCCCAATCCGAATTGGGGGGCGGGGATTTCCTTCTCTCCCTCTTCCTCTTTCCTTCCCCTCCTAGTTGGATTAGGAAAGGGGGGAACCTACTCTAGTAGGAGTAGGATTCCCTCCCTTGGGGCGCGCCCCACGAGGCCGGCCGGCCCCCTCCTCCCCTCCTTTATATACGGGGGAGGGGGGCACCCCATAGACATAAAAAGTTGATTTCTTAGCCGTGTGTGGTGCCCCCATCCACAAATTTCCACCTCGGTCATATTGTCGTAGTGCTTAGGCGAAGCCCTGCGTCGGTAACTTCATCATCACCGTCAACACACCATCGTGCTGACGAAACTCTCCCTCGGCCTCAGCTGGATCTAGAGTTCGAGGGACGTCACCGAGCTGAACATGTGCATATCACGGAGGTGTTGTGCGTTCGGTACTTGATCGGTTGGATTGCGAAGACGTTCAACTACATCAACCGCATTACTCAACGCTTCCGCTTTCGGTCTATGAGGGTACGTAGACACACGCTCCCCTCTCGTTGCTATGCATCTCCTAGATAGATCTTGCGTGATTGTAGGATTTTTTTTTGAAATATTGCGTTCCCAACAGTGGCATCCGAGCCAGGTCTATGCATAGATGTTATATGCATGAGTAGAACACAAAGGAGTTGTGGGCGTGGGTATATACATATTGCTTGCCGTCACTAGTTGTTTCTTGATTCGGCGGTATTGTTGGATGAAGCGGCCCGGACCGACATTACATGACCGCGTTCATGAGACTGGTTCTACCGACGTGCTTTGCACACAGGTGGCTGGCGGGTGTCTGCTTCTCCAACTTTAGTTGAACCGATTCAATGAACAGGGTTCTTTCTGAAGATCAAAAAGCAATCACTATACCACGTTGCGGTTTTTATGCCGTAGGTAAGAACGGTTCTTGCTAAGCCCGTAGCAGCCACGTAAAATTTGCAACACAAAGTAGAGGACGTCTAACTTGTTTTTGCAGGGCATGTTGTGATGTGATATGGTCAAGACATGATTATATAAATTGTTGTATGAGATGATCATGTTTTGTAACACAGTATCGGCAACTGGCAGGGGCCATATGGTTGTCGCTTTATTGTATGAATTGCAATCGCCATGTAATTGCTTTACTTTATCACTAAGCGGTAGCGATAGTCGTGGAAGCAATAGTTGGCGAGACGGCAACGATGCTACGATGGAGATCAAAGTGTAAAGCCGGTGACGATGGTGATCATGACGGTGCTTTGGAGATGGAGATCAAAGGCACAAGATGATGATGGCCATATCATATCACTTATATTGATTGCATGTGATGTTTATCTTTTATGCATCTTATTTTGCTTAGTACGACGGTAGCACTATAAGATGATCTCTCACTAAATTTGAAGGTATAAGTGTTCTCCCTGAGTATGCACCGTTGCTACAGTTCGTCGTGCTGAGACACCACGTGATGATTGGGTGTGATAAGCTCTACGTTCACATACAACGGGTGCAAGCCAGTTTTGCACAAGCAAAATACTCGGGTTAAACTTGACGAGCCTAGCATATGCAGATATGGCCTCGGAACACTGAGACCGAAAGGTCGAGCGTGAATCATATAGTAGATATGATCAACATAGTGATGTTCACCATTGAAAACTACTCCATCTCATGTGATGATCGGACATGGTTTAGTTGATATGGATCACGTAATCATTTAGATGACTAGAGGGATGCCTATCTAAGTGGGAGTCCTTAAGTAATATGATTAATTGAACTTTAATTTATCATGAACTTAGTACCCGATAGTATTTTGCATGTCTATGTTGTTGTAGATAAATGACCCGTGTTGTTGTTCCGTTGAATTTTAATGCGTTCCTAGAGAAAGCTAAGTTGAAAGATGATGGTAGCAACTACACGGACTGGGTCTGTAACTTGAGGATTATCCTCATTGCTGCACAGAAGAATTACGTCCTGGAAGCACCGCTAAGTGCAAAGCCCGCTGCAGGAGCAACACCAGATGTTATGAACGTCTGGCAGAGCAAAGTTGATGACTACTCGATAGTTCAGTGTGCCATGCTATACGACTTAGAATCGAGACTTTAACGACATTTTGAATGTCATGGAGCATATGAGATGTTCCAGGAGTTGAAGTTAATATTTCAAGCAAATGCCGGATTGAGAGATATGAAGTCTCTAATAAGTCCTATAGCTGCAAGATGGAGGAGAATAGTTCTGTCAGTGAACATATACTCAGAATGTCTGGGTACCACAACCACTTGACTCAACTGGGAGTTAATCTTCCCGATGATAGTGTCATTGACAGAGTTCTTCAATCACTGCCACCAAGCTACAAAAGCTTTATGATGAACAATATGCAAGGGTTGGATAAGACAATTCCTGAGCTCTTCGCGATGCTAAAAGCCGCAGAGGTAGAAATCAAGAAGGAGCATCAAGTGTTGATGGTCAACAAGACCACTACTTTTAAGAATAAGGGCAAAGGGAAGAAGGGGAACTTCAAAAAGAATGGAAAGCAAGTTGCTGCTCAAGTGAAGAAGCCCAAGTCTGGACCTAAGCCTGAGACTGAGTGCTTCTACTTCAAAGGGACTGGTCACTGGAAGCAGAATTGCCCCATGTATTTGGCGGATAAGAAGGATGGCAAAGTGAAAGGTATATTTGATATACATGTTATTGATGTGTACCTTACTAATGCTTGCAGTAGCGCCTGGGTATTTGATACTGGTTCTGTTGCTAATATTTGCAACTCGAAATAGGGGCTACAAATTAAGTGAAGATTGGCTAAGGATGAGTTGACGATGCGCGTGGGAAATGGTTCCAAAGTCGATGTAATCGCCGTCGGCATGCTACCTCTATATCAACCTTCGAGATTAGTTTTAGACCTGAATAATTGTTACTTGGTGCCAGCGTTAAGCATGAACATTATATCTGGATCTTATTTGATGTGAGACGGTTATTCATTTAAATCAGAGAATAATGGTTGTTCTATTTATATGAGTAATATCTTTTATGGTCATGCACCCTTGATGAGTGGTCCATTTTTACTAAATCTTGATAGTAGTGATACACATATTCATATTATTGAAGCCAAAAGATAAAGTTTAATAATGATAGTGCAACTTATTTGTGGCACTGCCGTCTAGGTCATATTGGTGTAAAGCGCATGAAGAAACTCCATGTTGATGGGATTTTGAAATCACTTGATTATGAATCACTTGATGCTTGTGAACCATGCCTCATGGGCAAGATGACTAAGACTCCGTTCTCCGGAACAATGGGACGAGCAACATACTTATTGGAAATAATACATACTGATGTATGTGGCCCGATGAGTGTTGATGCTCGTGGCAGGTATCGTTATATTCTAACCTTTACAGACGATTTGAGCAGAGATGGGTATGTCTACTTGATGAAACATAATTCTGAAACATTTGAAAAGTTCAAAGAATTTCAGAGTGAAGTGGAAAATCATCGTAACAAGAAAATTAAGTTTCTACGATCTGATCGTGGAGGTGAATATTTGAATTATGAGTTTGGTCTTCATTTGAAACAATGCAGAATAGTTTCGCAACTCACGCCACCTGGAACACCACATCATATTGGTGTGTCTGAACGGCGTAACTGCACTTTATTAGATTTAGTGCGATCTATGATGTCTCTTACTGATTTACCGCTATCGTTTTGGGGTTATGCTTTAGAGACGGCTGCATTCATGTTAAATAGGGCACCATCAAAATCCGTTGAGACGACACCATATGAACTGTGGTTTGGCAAGAAACCCAAGTTGTCGTTTCTTAAAGTTTGTGGCTACGATGCTTATGTGAAAAAGTTTCAACCTGATAAGCTCGAATCCAAATCATAGAAATGTGTCTTCATAGGATACCCAAAGGAGACTGTTGGGTACACCTTCTATCATAGATCCGAAGGCAATATATTCGTTGCTAAGAATGGATTCTTTCTAGAGAAGGAGTTTCTCTCGACAGAAGTGAGTGGGAGGAAAGTAGAACTTGATGAGGTAACTGTACCTTCTCCGTTATTGGAAAGTAGTTCATCACATAAATTAGTTCCAGTGATTCCTACACCAATTAGCGAGGAAGCTAATGATGATGATCATGAAACTTCTGATCAAGTTACTACCGAACCTCGTAGGTCAACCAGAGTAAGATCCGCACCAGAGTGGTACGGTAATCCTGTTCTGAAAGTCATATTACTTGACCATGACGAACCTACGAACTATGAGGAAGTGATGATGAGCGCAGATTCCGCAAAATGGCTTGAGGCCATGAAATCTGAGACGGGATCCATGTATGAGAACAAAGTGTAGACTTTGATTGACTTGCCCGATGGTCGGCAGGCCATAGAGAATAAATGGATCTTCAAGAAGAAGACTGACACTGACGGTAATGTTACTGTCTACAAAGCTCGACTTGTTGCGAAAGGTTTTCGACAAGTTCAAGGAGTTGACTACGATGAGACCTTCTCACCCGTAGCGATGCTTAAGTCCGTCTGAATCATGTTAGCAATTTTCGCATTATATGATTATGAAATTTGGCAAATGGATGTCAAAACTGCATTCCTTAATGGGTATCTTAAAGAAGAGTTGTATATGATGCAACCAGAAGGTTTTGTCGATCCAAAAGGTGCTAACAAAGTGTGTAACCTCCAGCGATCCATTTATGGACTGGTGCAAGCATCTCGGAGTTGGAATATACGCTATGATAGTGTGATCACAGCATATGGTTTTATACAGACTTTTGGAAATGCCAGTATTTACAAGCAAGTGAGTGGGAGCTCTGTAGCATTTATGATATTATATGTGGATGACATATCGTTGATTGGAAATGATACTGAATTTCTAAATAGCATAAAAGGACACTTGAATAAGAATTTTTCAATGAAAGACCTCAGTGAAGCTGCTTATATATTGGGCATCAAGATCTATAGAGATAGATCAAGATGATTAATTGGACTTTCACAAAGCACATACCTTGATAAAGTTTTGAAGAAGTTCAAAATGGATCAAGGAAAGAAAGGGTTTGCTACCTCTTGAGCATTGCGTTGGTTTTCCCTTGAAGAGGAAAGGGTGATGCAGTAAAGTAGCATAAGTATTTCCCTCAGTTTTTGAGAACCAAGGTATTAGTAGGAGACCATGCTCGAGTCCCACGCACCTACACAAACAAATAAGAACCTCACAACCAATGCAATAAAGGGGTTGTCAATCCCTTCACGGTCACTTACGAGAGTGAGATTTGATAGATATGATAAGATAATATTTTTTGGTATTTTTGTGATAAAGAGTAAAAGTAAATAATGCAAAGATAAAAGACGACAGAAAATAGCTTGTTGATGGAAGATTAATATGATGGAAAATAGACCCGGGGACCATAGGTTTCACTAATGGCTTCTCTCAAGAGCATAAGTATTACGGTGGGTAAACGAATTACTATCGAGCAATTGATAGAATTGAGCATAGTTATGAGAATATCTAAGTATGATCATGTATATAGGCATCATGTCCAAGACAAGTAGACCGAAACGATTCTGCATCTACTACTATTACTCCACACATCGACCGCTATCCAACATGCATCTAGAGTATTAAGTTCATAAGAACAGAGTAATGCTTTAAGGAAGATGACATGATGTAGAGGGATAAACTCATGCAATATGATATAAACCCCATCTTTTTATCCTCGATGGCAATAATACAATACGTGCCTTGCTACCTCTGCTGTCACTGGGAAAGGACACCGCAAGATTGAACCCAAAGCTAAGCACTTCTCCCATTGCAAGAAAGATCAATCTAGTAGGACAAACCAAACTGATAATTCGAAGAGACTTGGAAAGATAACCAATAGTACATAAAAGAATTCATAGGACATTCAAATATTGTTCATAGATAAACTTGATCATAAACCCACAATTCATTGGATCTCGACAAACACACCGCAAAAGAAGATTACATCTAATAGGTCTCCAAGAAGATCGAGGAGAACTTTGTATTGAGATCCAAAGAGAGAGAAGAAGCCATCTAGCTAATAACTATGGACCTGAAGGTCTAAGCTAAACTACTCACACACCATCGGAGAGGCTATGGTGTTGATGTAGAAGCCCTCCGTGATCAATGCCCCCTCCGGCGGAGCGCCGGAAAAGGCCCCAAGATGGGATCTCACGTGTACAGAAGGTTGCGGCGGTGGAAATAGGGTTTTGGCTCCGTATATGATGTTTCTAGGGTATATGGGTATATATAGGAGGAAGAAGTACGTCGGTGGAGCAACAAGGGGCCCACGAGGGTGGAGGGCGCGCCCAGGGGGTAGGCGCCCCCTTCCTCATGCCTTCCTCGTCGATTGCTGTCCTCTGGATCACGTTTGTTCCGAAAATCACGTTCCCGAAGGTTTCATTCCGTTTGGAATCCGTTTGATATCCTTTTCCTTCGAAACACTGAAATAGGCAAAAAAACAGCAATTTGGGCTGGGCCTCCGGTTAATAGGTTAGTCCCAAAAATAATATAAAAGTGTATAATAAAGCCCAATAAACATCTAAAATAGAATATAACATAGCATGGAACAATAAAAATTTATAGATACGTTGGAGACGTATCAAGCATCCCCAAGCTTAATTCCTGCTCGTCCTCGAGTAGGTAAATGATAAAAACAAAATTTTTGATCTGGAATGCTACTTGGCATAATTTTCAATGTAACCCTCTTAATTGTGGTATGGATATTCAGATCCGAAAGATTCAAGATAAAAGTTTAATATTGACATAAAAGTAAAAATACTTCAAGCATACTAACTAAGCAATTATGTCTTCTCAAAATAACATGGACAAAGAAAGTTCATCCCAAAAAATCATATAGTTGAGGCATGCTCCATTTTTGTCACACAAGAATGCTCTCATCATGCACAACCCCGATGACAAGCCAAGCAATTGTTTCATAATTTAGTAATCTCAAACTTTTTTCAAATTTCATACAATACATGAGCGTGAGCCATGGATATAGCAGTATGGGTGGAATAGAATATAATGATGGGGGTTATGTGGAGAAGACAAAAAAGGAGAAGGTCTTACATCAACGCGGCTAATCAACAGGCTATGGAGATGCCCATCAATTTATGTTAATGTGAGGAGTAGGGATTGCCATGCAACGGATGCACTAGAGCTATAAATGTATGAAAGCTCAACAAAAGAAACTAAGTGGGTGTGCATCCAACTTGCTTGCTCACGAAGACCTAGGGTGTTTGAGGAGGCCCATTGTTGGAATATACAAGCCAAGTTCTATAACAAAAAATTCCCATTAGTATATGAAAGTGACAAAATAAGAGACTATTTATCATAAAGATCATGATGCTACTTTGAAGCACAAGTATGAAAAAAGGATAGTAGCATTGCCCCTTTTTATTTTGTTCTTTTTTTGGGCCTTTCTTTTTTTCTTTTGGCCTTTCTATTTTTTATCGGGACAATGCTCTATGAATGATGATCATCACACTTCTATTCATTTACAACTCAATGATTACAACTCGATACTAGAACAAAGTATGACTCTATATGATTGCCTCTGGTGGTGTACCAGGATGGGCAATGAATCAAGAGTGACATGTATGAAATAATATGCATGGTGGCTTTGCCACAAATACGATGTCAACTACATGATCATGCAAGGCAATATGACAATGATGAACGTCTCATGATAAACGGAACGGTGGAAAGTTGCATGGCTATATATCTCGGAATGGCTATGGAAATGCCATAATAGGTAGGTATGGTGGCTGTTTTGAGGAAGATATAAGGAGGATTATGTGTGATAGAGCGTATCCTATCACGGGGTTTGGATGCACCGGCGAAGTTTGCACCAACTCTCAAGGTGAGAAAGGGCAATGCACGGTACCAAAGAGGCTAGCAATGATGGAAGGTTAAGAGTGCGTATAATCCATGGACTCAACATTAGTCATAAAGAACTCACATACTTATTGCAAAAATCTACAAGTCATCAAAAACCAAGCACTACGCGCATGCTCCTAGGGGGATAGATTGGTAGGAAAAGACCATTGCTCGTCCCCGACCGCCACTCATAAGGTGAACAATCAAAGAACACATCATGTTTCAAATTTGTTACATAACATTTACCATACGTGCATACTACGGGACTTGCAAACTTCAACACAAGTATTTCTCAAATTCACAACTACTCAACTAGCACAACTTTAATATCACTACCTCCATATCTCAAAACAATTATTAAGCATCAAACTTCTCTTAGTATTCAACACACTCATAAGAAATATTTTACTAATCTTGAATACCTAGCATATTAGGACTCATCTCACAATTAAAGCAAATTACCATGCTGTTTTGTAGGACTCTCAAAATAATATAAGTGAATCATTAGAGAACAATAATTTCTATAAAACAAATCCACCACCGCGCTCTAAAAGATGTAAGTGAAGTACTAGAGCAAAAACTATATAGCTCAAAAGATATAAGTGAAGCACATAGAGTATTCTAATAAATTCCGAATCATGTGTGTCTCTCTCAAAAGATGTGTAAAGCAAGGATGATTGTGGTAAACTAAAAAGCAAAGACTCAAATCATACAAGACGCTCCAATCAAAACACATATCATGTGGTGAATAAAAATATAGCTCCAAGTAAAGTTACCGATGGACGAAGACGAAAGAGGGGATGCCTTCCGGGGCATCCCCAAGCTTTGCCTTTTTGGTGTCCTTAGATTATCTTGGGGTGCCATGGGAATCCCCAATATTAGGCTCCTCCCACTCCTTGTTCCATAATCCATCAAATATTTACCCAAAACTTGAAAACTTCACAACACAAAACTTAACAGAAAATCTCACGAGCTCTGTTAGCGAAAGAAAACAAAACACCACTTCAAGGTACTATATTGAACTCATTCTTTATTTATACGGGTGTTAAAATTACTGTATTCCAACTTCTCTATGGTTTATAAACTATTTTACTAGCCATAGATTCATCAAAATAAGCAAACAACACACGAAAAACAGAATCTGTCAAAAACAGGACAGTCTGTAGTAATCTGTAACTAACGCAAACTTCTGTAACTCAAAAATTCCACCGATATAGGACGACCTATAATTTTTTTATATTGATCTACTTCAATTGGAATCAGTATTTTATCACGTTCTGGTGATTTTTGACAATTATTTTCGTGAACAGAAAGTTTTTGGAATTTTCAGCAAGATCAAATAACTACCATCCAAGAAGATCCTATAGGTTTAACTTGGCACAAACACTAATTAAAACATAAAAAACAAATCTAACCAGAGGCTAGATCAAATATTTATTCCTAAACAGAAGCAAAAAAGCTAAAACTAAAATAAAATTGGGTTGCCTCCCAACTAGCGCTATCGTTTAACGCCCCTAGCTAGACATAAAACAAGGATAGATATAGGTATTGCCATCTTTGGTGGGAAATCCATAAGTGGCTCTCATAATAGATTCATAAGGTTATTTTATTTTATTTCTAGGAAAGTGTTCCATGCCTTTCCTTAACGAAAATTGGAATCTAATATTCCCTTCCTTCATATCAATAATTGCACCAATCATTCTAAGGAAATGTCTACCAAGAATAATAGGACATGAAGGCTTGCAATCTATGTCAAGAACAATGAAATCTACGGGCACATAGTTCCTATTTGCAACGATAAGAATATCATTAATTCTTCCCATAGGTTTCTTAATAGTGGAATCCGCAAGGTGCAAGTTCAAAGAATAATCATCAAATTCACGGAATCCTAGCAAATCACACAAAGTTTTTGGGATCGTGGAAACACTAGCACCTAAATCACACAACGCATAACATTCATGATCTTTAATTTTAATTTTAATAGTAGCTTCCCACTCATCATAAAGTTTTCTAGGGATAGAAACTTCCAACTCAAGTTTTTCTTCATAAGATTGCATCAAAGCATCAACAATATGTTTAGTAAAAGCTTTATTTTGACTATAAGCATGAGGAGAATTTAGCACAGATTGCAACAAGGAAATACAATCTATCAAAGAGCAATTATCATAATTAAATTCCTTGAAATCCAAAATAGTGGGTTTATCGATATCTAAAGTTTTAACTTCTTCAATCCCACTTTTACCAAATTTCGCATCAAGATCTAAAAACTTCGAATTTTTGGAACGCCTTCTAGGTAAAGGTGGCTCATCTTCAGTCCCCTCATTATCAAGATTCATATTGCAAAACAAAGATTTAATAGGAGACACATCAATAACTTTTAGATCTTCATCTTTATTCTCATAAAAATTAGAAGAACACGCTTTCACAAAGCAATCTTTCTTAGCACGCATCCTAGCGGTTCTTTTTTTGCACTCATCAATGGAAATTCTCATGGCTTTGAGAGACTCATTGATATCATGCTTAGGTGGAATAGATCTAAGTTTCAAAGAATCAACATCAAGAGAAATTCTATCAACATTCCTAGCCAATTCGTCAACCTTAAGCAATTTGTCTTCAAGCAAAGCATTGAAATTCTTTTGCGAATTCATAAACTCCTTAACACTAGTCTCAAATTCAGAGGGCATCTTATTAAAATTTCCATAAGAATTTGTTATAGGAATTACCATAATTATTATAGGAATTACTAGGGAACGGCCTAGGATTAAAGTTTCCTCTATATGCGTTGTTACCAAAATTATTCCTACCAAAAAAATTCACATCCATAGATTCATTATTATTCTCAATCAAAGTAGACAAAGGCATATCACTAGGATCAGAAGAAACACTTTTAGTAGCAAATGATTTCATAAGTTCATCCATATTTCCACTCAAAACATTAATTTCTTGTATCGCATGCACTTTTTATTAGTAGATCTTTCGGTGTGCCATTGAGAATAATTAGCCATAATATTATCTAGGAGTTTAGTAGCTTCTCCTAAAGTGATTTCCATAAAAGTGCCTCCCGCGGACGAATCTAAAAGATTTCTAGAAGCAAAATTCAATCCGGCATAATTTTTTTGTATAATCATCCAAAGACTCAAACCATGTGTAGGGCAATTACGTATCATTAATTTCATCCTCTCCCAAGCTTGTGCAACATGTTCATGGTCAAGTTGCTTAAAATTCATGATATAGTTTCTAAGAGAGATGATTTTAGCGGGAGGAAAATACTTAGAGATAAAAGCATCTTTGCACTTATTCCATGAATCAATACTATTTTTAGGCAAAGATGAAAACTAAACTTTAGCACGATCTCTAAGCAAAAAAGGAAATAGCTTCAACTTAACAATATCATTGTCCACATCTTTCTTCTTTTGCATATCACATAAATCAACGAAGCTATTCAGATGGGTTGCGGCCTCTTCACTAGGAAGGTCGGAAAATGGATCTTTCATGACAAGATTCAACAAATCAGTATTAATTTCACAAGATTCATCATCGGTAAGAGGAGCAATCGGAGTGCTAATAAAATCATTGTTGTTGGTATTGGTAAAGTCACACAATTTAGTATAATCTTGAGCCATCGTGGCAAGCAAGCAATCTAGTGCACAAGCAAACAAGAAGCAAGCGAAAAAGAGGCAAACGGGAAAGCAAGGGCGAATAAAATGGCAAGGGTGAAGTGGGGGAGAGGAAAACGAGAGGCAAATGACAAATAATGTAATGCGAGGGATAAGAGTTTGTGATGGGTACTTGGTATGTCTTGACTTGTGCATAGAATCCCTGGCAAAGGCGCCAGAAATGGCTCGTTGTCGAGAGTCAAATCTTGACTTGACTTGGCGCGGATCTCCCCGGCAACGGCGCCAGTAATCCTTCTTGCTACCTCTTGAGCACTAAGTTGGTTTTCCCTTGAAGAGGAAAGGGTGATGCAGTAAAGTAGTGTAAGTATTTACCTTAGTTTTTGTGAACCAAGGTATCAGTCCAGTAGGAGACCACGCTCGAGTCCCACGCACATACACAAACAAATAAGAACCTCGCAACCAACACAATAAAGGGGTTGTCAATCCCTTCACGGTCACTTACGAGAGTGAGATCTGATAGATATGATAAGATAATATTTTTTGGTATTTTTGTGATAAAGAGTAAAAGTAAATAATGCAAAGATAAAAGATGACAGAAAATAGCTTGTTGATGGAAGATTAATATGATGGAAAATAGACCCGGGGGCCATAGGTTTCACTAGTGGCTTCTCTCAAGAGCATAAGTATTACGGTGGGTAAACGAATTACTGTCGAGCAATTGATAGAATTGAGCATAGTTATGAGAATATATAGGTATGATCATGTATATAGGCATCACGCCTGAGACAAGTAGACCAAAACGATTCTGCATCTACTACTATTACTCCACACATCGACCGCTATCCAACATGCATCTAGAGTATTAAGTTCATAAGAATAGAGTAATGCTTTAAGGAAGATGACATGGTGTAGAGGGATAAACTCATGCAATATGATATAAACCCCATCTTTTTATCCTTGATGGCAGCAATACAATATGTGCCTTGCTGCCCCTGCTGTCACTGGGAAAGGACACCGCAAGATTGAACCCAAAGCTAAGCACTTCTCCCATTGCAAGAAAGATCAATCTAGTAGGCCAAACCAAACTGATAATTCGAAGAGACTTGCAAAGATAACCAATCATACATAAAAGAATTCAGAGGAGATTCAAATATTGCTCATAGATAAACTTGATCATAAACCCACAATTCATCGGATCTCGACAAACACACCGCAAAAGAAGATTACATCGAATAGATATCCAAGAAGATCGAGGAGAACTTTGTATTGAGATCCAAAGAGAGAGAAGAAGCCATCTAGCTAATAACTATGGACCCGAAGGTCTGAGGTAAACTACTCACACATCATCGGAGAGGCTATGGTGTTGATGTAGAAGCCCTCCGTGATCAATGCCCCCTCCGGCGGAGCGCCGGAAAAGGCCCCAAGATGGGATCTTACGGGCACAAAAGGTTGGAAATAGGGTTTTAGCTCTGTATATGATGTTTCCAGGGTATATGGGTATATATAGGAGGAAGAAGTACGTCGGTGGAGCAACGAGGGGCCCACGAGGGTGGAGGGTGCGCCTAGGGGCGTAGGCGCGCCCCCTACCTCGTGCCTTCCTTGTTGCTTGCTTTACGTGGACTCCAAGTCGTCTGGATCACATTTGTTCCGAAAATCACGTTCCCGAAGGTTTCATTCCGTTTGTACTCCGTTTGATATCCTTTTCCTTCGAAACACTGAAATAGGCAAAAAAAACAACAATTTGGGCTGGGCCTCCGGTTAATAGGTTAGTCTCAAAAATAATATAAAAATGTATAATAAAGCCCAATAAACATCTAAAACAGAATATAGCATAGCATGGAACAATCAAAAATTATAGATACGTTGGAGACGTATCAGGGTTCTTGCCTGTGTTACAAGGTGTGAAGTTGAGTCAGACTCAATGCCCGACCACCGCAGAAGATAGAGATAAAATGAAAGTCATTGCCTATGCCTCAGCCATAGGTTCTATCATGTATGCAATGCTGTGTACCAGACTTGATGTGTGCCTTGCTATTAGTTTAGAAGGGATGTACCAAAGTAATCCAGGAGTGGATCACTGTACAACAGTTAAGAACATCTTGAAATACCTGAAAATGACTAATGATATGTTTCTCGTTTATGGAGGTGACAAAGAGCTCGTCGTAAACGGTTACATCGATGCGAGCTTTGACACTGATCCGGATGACTCTAAGTCACAAACCGGATACGTATTTTTATTGAATGATGGCGTTGTCAGTTGGTGCACTTCTAAGCAGAGCGTCGTGGAAGGATCTACGTGTGAAGCGGAATACATAGCTGCTTCGGAAGCAACAAATGAAGGAGTCTGGATGAAGGAGTTCATATCCGATCTAGGTGTAATACCTAGTGCATCGGGTCCAATGAAAATCTTTTGTGACAATACTGGTGCAATTGCCTTGGCAAAGGAATCCAGATTTCACAAGAGAACCAATCACGTCAAGAGACGCTTCAATTCCATCCGCGATCAAGTCAAGGATGGAGACACAGATATTTGTAAGATACATACGAATCTGAATGTTGCAGACCCATTGACTAAGCCTCTCTCACGAGCAAAACATGATCAAACCAAGACTCCATGGGTGTTAGAATCTTTACTGTGTAATCTAGATTATTGACTCTAGTGCAAGTGGGAGACTAAAGGAAATATGCCCTAGAGACAATAATAAATTTGTTTTTTATATTTCCTTATATCATGATAAATGTTTATTATTCATGCTAGAATTGTATTAATCAGAAACTTAGTACATGTGTGAATACATAGACAAACAGAGTGTCCCTAGTATGCCTCTACTAGACTAGATCATTAATCAAAGATGGTTAAGTTTCCTAGCCATAGACATGTGTTGTTATTTGATGAACGAGATCACATCATTAGAGAATGATGTGATGGACTAGACCCATCCATTAGCTTAGCACTATGACTGTTTAGTTTATTGGTATTGCTTTCTCCATAACTTGTACATGTTCCTATGACTATGAGATTATGCAACTCCCGAATACCGGAGGAACACTTAGTGTGCTATCAAACATCACAACGTAACTGGGTGATTATAAAGATGCTCTACAGGTGTCTTCGATGGTGTTTGTTGAGTTGGCATAGATCAAGATTAGGATTTGTCACTCCGATTGTCGGAGAGGTATCTCTGGGCCCTCTCGGTAATGCACATCACTATGAGCCTTGCAATCAATGTGAGTAATGAGTTAGTTACATGATGATGCATTACGGAATGAGTAAAGAGACTTGCTGGTGACGAGATTGAACTAGGTATGATGATACCGACAATCGAATCTCGGGCAAGTAACATACTGATGACAAAGGGAACAACGCATGTTGTTATGCGGTTTGACCGATAAAGATCTTCGTAGAATATGTAGGAACAAATATGAGCATCCAGGTTCTGCTATTGGTTATTGACCGGAGATGAGTCTCGGCCATGTCTGCATAGTTCTCGAACCCGTAGGGTCCGCACGCTTAACGTTCAATGACGATATGTATTGTGAGTTATGTGATTTGATGTACTGAGACACATCTCCGATCAATAACCAATTCGATGAGTTATGTGATTTGATGTCTACGAGCCGTGCATTCAGTACTTGATCGGTTGGATCGTGAAGACGTTCGACTACATCAACCGCGTTACTCAACGCTTCGGCTCTCGGTCTATGAGGGTACGTAGACACACTCTCCCCTCTCGTTGCTATGCATCTCCTAGATAGATCTTGCTTGATCGTAGGAATTTTTTGACTGCATTCCCCAACAGAAGGCCGAAGTCGGTGGTTTGGATAGATTTGTGAGAAGTTCGCTTCATGACATTGCTCAGCTGTTATTGGCCCATCTTTGCGGGGATTTTATTTACCAGTTTTGCTTCTCTTTTTTTAGCTCGCCAAAGATGTACCATATATTTTATAGAATCCAGAAACAATTACATGATTTTATGAAAATAATATATAAGAACTTTATCGAATTGGTTGCAGGAACCCAATCACGAAGCTTTAAGCACAATCGCGGACATGTAGGGGTAGCGGCCGGCCACAGATTTGTGAAAAGCATCCCCAACAAGTTGTTGGGGAACGCAGTATATCAAAAAATTTCCTACGATCATGCAAGATCTATCTAGGAGATGCATTGCAACGAGAGGGGAGAGTGTGTCTACGTACCCTCGTAGACCGAAAGCGGAAGCGTTGAGTAACACGGTTGATGTAGTCAAACGTCTTCGCGATCCAACCAATCAAGTACTGAACGCATGGCACCTCTGCAATCTGCACACGTTCAGCTCGGTGACGTCCCTCGAACCCTAGATCCAGCTAAGGCCGAGGGAGAGTTTCGTCAGCATGACGGCATGTTGACGATGATGATGAAGTTATCGACGCAGGGCTTCGCCTAAGCACTACGGCAATATGACCGAGGTGGAAAACTGTGGAGGGGGCACCACACACGGCTAAGAAATCAACTTGTGTGTCTATGGGGTGCCCCCTTCCCCCGTATATAAAGGAGGGGAGGAGGAGGAGGGCCGGCCACAAGGGGCACGCCCAAAGGGGGGATTCCTACTCCTAGTAGGAGTAGGTTTCCCCCTTTCCTAGTCCATGTAGGAGAAGAAGGAAGGAGAGGAGAGGGAGAAGGAAAGAGAGGGGCGCCGCCCCCTCCCTAGTACAATTCGGACCAGCCCATGGGGATCCGCGCGGCCTCCCCTTGTCGCCCTTCTCTCCTTTCCACTAAGGCCCATGAAGGCCCAATACTTCCCCAGGCGAATTCTCGTAACTCTCTGGTACTCCGAAAAATAACCGAACCACTCAAAACCTTTACGATGTCCGAACATAGCCTTCTCCTCTCTCCCACTAAGGCCCATTAAGGCCCATATACTCCCCGGGGGGTTCGGGTAACCCTCGGTACTCCGATAAATGTCCGAACTCACCTGGAACCATTCCGATGCCGAAACATAGCCTTCCAATATATCGATCTTTACGTCTCGACCATTTCGAGACTCCTCGTCATGTCTGTGATCTCATCCGGGACTCCGAACAAACTTCGGTCATCAAATCACATAACTCATAATACAAATCATCATTGAACGTTAAGCGTGCGGACCCTACGGGTTCGAGAACTATGTAGACATGTCCGTGACATATCTTTGGTCAATAACCAATAGCGGAACTTGGATGCTCATATTGGCTCCTACATATTCTCGAAGATCTTTATTGGTCAAACCGCATAACACCATACGTTGTTCCCTTTGTCATTGGTATGTTACTTGCCCGAGATTCAATCATCGGTATCATTATACGTAGTTCAATCTCGTTACTAGCAAGTCTCTTTACTCGTTCTGTAATGCATCTTCTAGAAACTAACTCATTAGTCACATTGCTTGCAAGGCTTATAGTGATGTGCATTACCGAGAGGGCCCGGAGATACCTCTCCAACAATCGGAGTGACAAATCCTAATCTCAGTATATGCCAACTCAAAAAACACCATCAGAGACACCCGTAGAGCATCTTTATAATCACCCAGTTACGTTGTGACGTTTGATTGCACACTAAGTGTTCCTCCGATATTCAGGAGTTGCCTAATCTCGTAGTCATAGGAACATGTATAATTCGTGAAGAAAGCAATAGCAATAAACTAAACGATCATAGTGCTAAGCTAGCAGATGGGTCTAGTCCATCACATCTTTCTATAATGATGTGATCCCGTTCATCAAATGACAACACATGTCCATGGCTAGGAAACTTAACCATCTTTGATTAACGAGCTAGTCAAGTAGAGGCATACTAGGGACACTCTGTTTGTCTATGTATTCACACATGTACTAAGTTTCCGGTTAATACAACACTAGCAAGAATAATAAACATTTATCATGATATAAGGAAATATAAATAACAACTTTATTATTGCCTCTAGGGCATATTTCCTTCAGTCTCCCACTTGCACTAGAGTCAATAATCTAGTTCACATCGTCATGTGATTTCATACCAATAGTTCACATCTTTATGTGATTAGTTCACATCTTCATGTGACTAATACCCAAAGGGTTTACTAGAGTCAATAATCTAGTTCACATCGCTATGTGATTGTTGGATCATGGGTTTCGGCAGAACCCTTAAGGTTCGAACACTGGGGTGCGCGCGAAGATCTCCCCCCTATTGATCCGCGTCCTAACTTAGCTAAGATCTCACGAACTAACTCGACGAACTCGCAACACAAAGGACACAAGATTTATACTAGTTCGGGCCACCGTTGTGGTGTAATACCCTACTCCAGTGTGGTGGTGGTGGATTGCCTCTTGGGCTGAGGATGAATAGGACAAGGGGAAGAACAACCTCCTGAGGTTGAGGTGTTCTTGTGCGTGGCGAACTGGTTGTTGTTCGGGTGGATTCGGTACGAGTTGCCTCCTACCGTGGTGGGGCTAATCCTATTTATAGAGGCCATGGTCCTCTCCCCAAATATTGAGTGGGAAGGGAGCCAACAATGGCCAATTCTAAAGGGGACAACTAGTACAAGCTATCCTGACAAAAGCAGTCTTCGCCTGCCAAAGGCTCTGGTGGTGACGCCGTCTTGAGCTCCACGGCGACCCCCGTCTTGCCGTCCTTCTGGTCTTGGTCTCGTTGCACCAATATGGAAACCTTTGCTTGATGCCTCGGTACTCCGCGCCTGCGTTTGCCCCCTTAGCACCAAAGGGGAAACAAGGACGCTGCGTGCGCTGGTGCCCATCTGGTCGCGATCGTCATGGCGTACATCACGCGAACCTCGCGAGGTTTGCCCGTCCTTGAACTCTCCGCCCCTCATGAGCCAGCCTGGTGAGGCCGCTCCTGAGGAGGTCTCGTGTCGTTTGCCTCGCGAGGCTTGGCCCCTCGCGAGGGTCTTGATTCCTTGTTGATGAAGATGGGCCGTATAGGCCAGCCAGCAAAGCCACGCCGTGGGCTACAGGCAGGCAAGTCTGGGGACCCCCGTTCCCAGAGCACCGACAGTAGCCCCCGGGCCCAGGGCACGCTCGGGCTTGGCCTCGAGGCAAAGCCAAGGGTCAAGTGCGGAGCGCCGCGGGCCCCAATTGCTTGCGGCCACGGTCGATGCGTGGCGGTTGATTGGACGTGGGCGTCTCCGCTTCCCCATGCTGCCTCAGCAACTGCCCGACGTGAGAAGTCCCTGCGACATGCAAGGAAAACCATCATTATCTATGATCATGGGGCGTGCTGGTTGGCCTTCTTCTGGTATAAATGGGAAGGGGGCGGAGCCCCCGTCGCCCATCATTCCTCTGCCTCTCCTGCTTCTTCTTCTTCCTCGCTCCACCCCTTGCTTGTGCAAACATGGCGCCGATCTGGAGGTTCTCGACCGCAGAGAAGGGAAAGGCTCCCCTCAACGTTCCCGAGCTGCTCCCACCAAAGAAAAGGAGGTCTCATCACCGCGAGGTGGTCGTGAGGCCGGTGGTGTCGAGGCCTTGGTATGAGAGGCCGCCTCCTCGGTACCAGCTGCCCATGTACGCTCACACCGACGATTCCGGAGGAAGGAGCAGTGAGCGGCGCCGCCCGTGCCAGGCCGTGGTCGCCGTGCGGTGGAGGCGCACGCCGTCGCCCCAGGGGTCCATGCTGCGGACTCTTCGCGTGAGTTCGTGCTGTGGGCGGCGATGCCCCCGAGCACCTGGATATGCCTCCCGCCATTCTTCGCCGCCGAGATGCCGCCGAGGGGCCTTCGTGAACTTTGGCTGCAGCATGACGACTGCGACGCCCCAGCGACTGGAGCGAAGATTGGAACCGTTGCCTCCGGGAAGATCTTCATGACCCGAGGCTGGGGTGAGATTTCCCGAGTTTGCCAGGCGGAGGGCGCCCTCACGATCCACTTCGAGTACGATGTCGCCTCCTTGCTGTTCTTCAAGGTCTTCGACAAGGAAGGCCGCCGCCTGAAGTGCTGCCCTGAAGGAGGTCACTAGGACGATGCTGCGGCGGGTACGGGGCCCACCCCGGCCTCGGCTGCAGCTCCTCCAGCGACAGCGGCGACTCCTGGTGGTCCAACGACTCTCTTGAGCTCTTGGAGTCTCCGGAGATGAGTGACGACAGCTACGTGCCCCCGAGCTCTTGCCGAGCCCGGAGTAGGGCTGTGGCGTTCAGCCGCCGTCGCCCATGATCTGGATGGGGTTGGCGCCGGCCTCACGTGACCCACTGTTGATGATGGCGTCGGTGACACCTGATGCACGTAGATAGAACCCCTAGGAATTCCTTCCCTTTTGTTCCCTGCGAGGAATCAAGAAACGGACCCCGTGGGGGTGTGTAAAGCGTCTGTAATGCCTTTTGTCAATATAGCCCTCATTATGAAGATTTGTGTTCGCATATCCTGCCGAGGCTCGACCTCCCCTTTTCAATCCTGCGGCAGCTTGGTGCTCTACGCTGACAGGTCCCGGTCCCCAGGCAGGCTGCAGCCGTCGCTGGTATGCCAGGTCGCGTGTCGTAGTCAAGGCCAGGAGGTGAGCGGCCCGAGGTCCAGTAAGAGCTCCTGAGGCGCGATGCTCAAGAGGCCCCCTTAGCGTGCAAGCAGCTGCCTTAGGATGGGAAAGGAAGAAAAACGTTGCCGCGGCAGGGCAGCGAAGGGAGCGAGCAAGGGTCACGTGTCGCAAGCGACTGGTGAATCCAGAGCGAGAACTTATGTTTGGCTGTCTGGGGTCTGTTCCTTGAATCGTGCCGGACTCGCACGCTAGTCACTGTAGTGTGGCTAGGTCTGGCCCGTGCGGGCCTCCCCTCCCCTCCATGTCCTTCTTGGTGCTCTGCGTCCTCAGGTCCTGGCCCTCGAGCAAGCTTAGCCGCCGCTGGTATGCTAGGTCGCGTGCCGTGGTCAAGGCCAGGGGTGAGGGCTGGAGAGCCAGTAAGAGCTCCTGAGGTGCGATGCTCAGGAGCCCCCCTTTTAACGCGTAAGCGGATCGCATGAGAGAAGAGAGAGAGAGCCCGCGGTACCACCTGCTGTGACCCTCATGAAGTTCCTGCAAGTTAGCGCAAGGAAGGGCACCGGTCGCCATGGTGATTGCTGGTTTGCTTTTGGCATGTGAGAGGGGACTCCCTATCGCGGAGAGCCCCCGGGGCGTGTACAACCCCTCCCTGGGCACTCATGAGCCAGCGTGGGACTCACGAGGCCCTACCTCAGGGCGGGTTGTGCCTGATCTTTGTTCTTGTTTGCTGTCTTGGTCCTGCGAGATTGTTAGACAACGCGAAGGGTCCCGAAGAAAGACGACCGACGCACGGTTCCCATGGTGGGTGACAATCAAGCAGACGATAGTCATAGATAGATTAAGCATGGAAAGCAACCTACCTCAGCTAAATGCAGGGAAGATGCATGCCACTGGGTCCGGCCCGAGCGGCTTGGGGATGATGCAGCCCGAGGGGCGCCCCCAACAGGGTAAGCTAAAGACATAAAAGGAAAGATACATGCCACAGGGACGGACCCACGCGGCCTGGGAATGATGCAGCCCTGGGGGCGCTCCCAGCTGAATGAACTTTGGAAAACGTCACCTGGTCCTGTTGATGAAGGAGAGTTGGGGTAGCTGAAGGCGTGCGGCGAAGGGGCTGCACCTCATGGGCCACCAGGTCCCTGAGCCTCGGGAGGCTCTTCGGGTCCAGGGGGTTCCTTGAGGACCGTCTTCATCTCCGTCAGCACAGCATGGTGCCCGGCCTCCTGAGACGGTAGGATGCTCCACAGGTTGTGTTGGTAGGCGGCCGCCACGCTCGACAGGCAAAAGGGCATGCGAATGTAGCTGTGAGGTGGGCCCTCGCAGCGTCCCACGCGCGAAGGCCAGAGAAGCTCCTGAGCAGCGGCCTGATTGAGCCATGGGATGTCGATGCAGACACGCAGCCCGGTATCCTCCCCTGGATGGGGAGCTGCGCCTGGTGAGCGGCGGCCGCCACGCATGGCCCTCGCGTCTTGCAGTTCCTGAGCGGTCTTGGTGATGAACTCCTGAGCGGTGGGCACTCCTTGCCCTGTGTTCTCCTGAGGGAAACGTGCCGCAAAGCATGCCTCCAAGTGGTGCCCAAGCGCCTCCCTCGTGATGTTGGCAAAGTATGAGGCCCTCCAGAAGAGAGCCCCCGAGCCCTTCTCGCGAGGGGCGCTGGGCGCGTTTTCCTATGCGATGGAGGGAGGCGCCCCAGGCGCGGGCGCCGATCCTGACAAGGCGCCGCTTCCCTGAGGCCCTGCATGGCGCAACTGCTTCTTCTTCTTTGGGGTGGCCTCAGGAGGGCGCTCGCCCTGACTGTCGGGGTCGTCGATTGCTGCAGCTTGGAAGGCACGCTCGAGGGAGCACACCGCGTCTCTTTCTTCACACGGGACTGTGATGATTCTGCCGCTTCCCGGCATCTTGAGGACATTGTAGCCGTGATGGGTCAACGCCATGAACTTGGCCAGGGCTAGATACCCGAGGATGGCGTTGTATGGTAGGTGGATGTAGCCGACGTCGAATTCGATGAGTTTGGTGCGGTAGTTGTTGCCTTCTCCAAAGGTAACGGGGAGGCGGACCTACCCGATCGGGTTAGTAGAGCCGTCGGTCACTCCTGAGAAAGGCTTGGTAGGCTGAAGCTGGTCATATGGCACTTGGAGGTTGTAGAACGTGTCGACGGACAGGACATTGAGCCCTGCGCCGCCGTCGATGAGGGCCTTGGTAACCTGCACGTTGCTGATGACTGGCGAACAAAGCATTGGGAGGACGCAGCAGTAGCCGCGCACTTGAGCTGATCTGCCGAACTGAATGTGATGGGGCACCTGGACCATCTGAGCGGGCATGTGGCCTCGAGCTTGGGGAGAACTGCATTCACTTCATGGGCAAATTGTTTGAAGATACGCTGCGAGGCTGGGGCTTGAGCTCCGCCCAAGATTGATAACCCACAAGTATAGGGGATCGCAACAGTTTTCGATAAGTATGAGTGTCGAACCCAACGAGGAGCTAAAGGCAGAACAAATATTCCCTCAAGTTCTATTGACCACCGATACAACTCTACGCACGCTTGACGTTCGCTTTACCTAGAACAAGTATGAAACTAGAAGTACTTTGTAGGTGTTGTTGGATAGGTTTACAAGATAATAAAGAGCACATAAATAAAAAGTAGGGGCTGTTTAGATAAAGACACAACTAAGTTAGTTTTAGTAGAGAGCTTGTTGTCAAGAGAAAGTTATTTGTCCCTAGGCAATCGATAACTAGACCGGTAATCATTATTACAATTTTATTTGAGGGAGAGGCATAAGCTAACATACTTTCTCTACTTGGATCATATGCACTTATGATTGGGACTCTAGCAAGCATCCGCAACTACTAAAGATTCATTAAGGTAAAAACCAACCATAGCATTAAAGCATCAAGTCCCCTTTATCCCATACGCAAACAACCTACTTACTCGGGTCTGTGCTTCTGTCACTCACGCCACCCACCATAAGAAAATCATGAACATATTCAAACCCTACAGCGGGGATCCCTCACGCTTGCGCGACACGGATAACACCATAGGACAGCACCAATAATAAAACATGCAACTCAAATCAATCTTGATCATTAAATAGCCATTAGGACAAAACGGATCTACTCAAACATCATAGGATAGCCATACATCATAGGGAAATAATATATAGCGTTGAGCACCATGTTTAAATAGAGATTACAGCGGGTAAGAGAGAGGTTACACCGCTGCATAGAGGGGGAAGAGTTGGTGGTGAAGGCGGTGAAGTTGTTGGTGAAGATGGCGGTGATGATGATGGCCCCCAGTGGCACTCCGGCGCCACCAGAAGCAAGGGGGAGAGGGCCCCCTTCTTCTTCTTCTTCCTTGACCTCCTCCCTAAATGGGAGAAGGGTTTCCCCTCTAGTCCTTGGCCTCCATGGCGTGGGAGGGGCGAGAGCCCCTCCGAGATTGGACCCGTCTCTCTGTCTCTCTCTGTTTCTGCGTTCTCAGATTCTACCCCTTCACCGTTTCCTATATTCCCGGAGATCCATAACTCCGATTGGGCTGAAATTTGAACACGATCTCTATCCGGATATTAGCTTTCTTGCGGCGAAAGAAGGGCATCAACTGCCTTACGGGGTGGCCACGAGGGTCAGGGGCGCACGTGCCCCCTAGGGCGCGCCCCCTACCTCATGGGCCCCTCGAGCATCGTCTCGCGTTGATTTCACTTCCCAAAAATCACATATATTCCAAAAAAAATCCCCGTCCGTTTTTATTCCATTTGGACTCCATTTGATATGGATATTCTGCGAAACAAAAAACATGCAATAAACAGGAACTGGCACTGGGCACTGGATCAATATGTTAGTCCCAAAAATAGTATAAAAAGTTGCCAAAAGTATATGAAAGTTGTAGAATATTGGCATGGAACAATAAAAAATTATAGATACGACGGAGACGTATCAGCACCCCAAGCTTAATTCCTGCTCGTCCTCGAGTAGGTAAATGATAAAAAAGATAATTTTTGATGTAGAATGCTACCTAGCATAATCTTGATCACATATCTAATCATGGCATGAATATTAAGATACGAGTGATTCAAAGCAATAGTCTATCATTTGACATAAAAACAATAATACTTCAAGCCTACTAATAAAGCAATCATGTCTTTTCAAAATAACAAGGCCAAAGAAAGTTATCCCTACAAAATCATATAGTCTGGCTATGCTCCATCTTCTTCACACAAAATACTCACATCATGCACAACCCCGATGACAAGCCAAGCAATTGTTTCATACTTTTGATGTTCTCAAACCTTTTCAACTTTCACACAATACATGAGCGTGAGCCATGGACATAACACTATAGGTGGAATAGAATGGTGGTTGTGGAGAAGACAAAAAGGAGAAGATAGTCTCACATCAACTAGGCGTATCAACGGGCTATGGAGATGCCCATCAATAGATATCAATGTGAGTGAGTAGGGATTGCCATGCAAAGGATGCACTAGAGCTATAAGTATATGAAAGCTCAAACTGAAACTAAGTGGGTGTGCATCCAACCTTCTTGCTCATGAAGACCTAGGGCATTTGAGGAAGCCCATCGTTGGAATATACAAGCCAAGTTCTATAATGAAAATTCCCACTAGTATATGGAAGTGATAACTCAAGAGACTCTCTATATGAAGAACATGGTGCTACTTTGAAGCACAAGTGTGGTAAAAGGATAGTAACATTGCCCCTTCTCTCTTTTTCTCTCATTTTTTTGGGCCTTCTCTTTTTTTGTCCTTTTTTTGTCCGGAGTCTCATCCCGACTTGTGGGGAATCATGGTCTCCATCATCCTTTCCTCACTGGGGCAATGCCCTAATAATGATGATCATCACACTTTTATTTACTTACAACTCATATTACAACTCGATATCTAGAACAAAGATATGACTCTATATGAATGCCTCCGGCTGTGTACCGGGATGTGCAATGATCTAGCGTAGCAATGACATCAAAAAACGGACAAGCCATGAAAACATCATGCTAGCTATCTTACGATCATGCAAAGAAATATGACAGTGAATGCTCAAGTCATGTATATGATGATGATGGAAGTTGCATGGCAATATATCTCGGAATGGCTATGGAAATGCCATGATAGGTAGGTATGGTGGCTGTTTTGAGGAAGGTATATGGCGGGTTTATGGTACCGGCGAAAGTTGCGCGGTACTAGAGAGGCTAGCAATGGTGGAAGGGTGAGAGTGCGTATACTCCATGGACTCAACATCAGTCATAAAGAACTCACATACTTATTGCAAAAAACTATTAGTCATCGAAACAAAGTACTACGCGCATGCTCCTAGGGGGATAGATTGGTAGGAAAAGACCATCGCTCGTCCCCGACCGCCACTCATAAGGAAGACAATCAATAAATACATCATGCTCCAACTTCGTTACATAACGGTTCACCATACGTGCATGCTACGGGAATCACAAACCTCAACACAAGTATTTCTACATTTCACAACCACCCACTAGCATGACTCTAATATCACCATCTTTATATCGCAAAACTATTGCAAGGAATCAAACATATCATATTCAGTGATCTACAAGTTTTATGTAGGATTTTATGACTAACCATGTGAATGACCAGTTCCTATCATCTCTCTAAATAGATATAAGTGAAGCAAGAGAGTTTAATTCTTTCTACTAAAGATATGCCCGTGCTCTAACAAATATAAATGAAGCAAAAGAGCATTCTACAAATGGCGGTTGTCTATGTAAAGAGAAACAGGCAATCCAAACTTCAGATGATATAAGTGAAGCACATGAAACATTCTATAAAGCCATACTCAAAGAATATAAGTGAAGTGCAAATAGCATTATATAAATCAACCAAGGACTATCTCATACCAGCATGGAGCAAAAATAAAAAAATAAAAACTAAATGCAAAAGACGCTCCAAGATTGCACATATCGCATGAACGAAACGAATCCGAAAACATACCGATACTTGTTGAAGAAAGAGGGGATGCCTTCCCAGAATCCCCAAGCTTAGACACTTGAGTTTCCTTGAATATTTACTTGGGGTGCCTCGGGCATCCCCAAGCTTGAGCTCTTGCTTCTCTTCCTTCTTCTCACATCGAAACCTTCTCAATCATCGAACACTTCATCCACACAAAACTTCAACAGAAAACTCGGTAAGATCCATTAGTATAATAAAGCAAATCAATACTCTAAGTACTGTTGCAAAACAATTCATATTTTGTTTTTTCATTGTGTCTACTGTAATATAACTTTTTCGTGGCTTAATCCACTAATATAAATTGATAGTTTCATCAAAACAAGCAAACTATGCATCAAAAACAGAATCTGTCTAAAACAGAACAGTCTGTAATCATCTGAACATTCACCATACTTCTGATACTTGAAAAATTATTCCAAAATTAGAAAAAATGAAAAATTTGTATAGGAAGACAGTGCAAAAAGAATCAGAACCATTTGACTTTCCAGCAAAAAATGTAAAATCGCGCACTACAGCCAAAGTTTCTGTCCTGCACCATACAAACCATCAAGCAAATGTAAACATCCTAAAGGCAAACCTTGGCACATTATTTTTATTTCTAAACTTTATAAAAGCACACAACCGAAATAAATGACTCTCTAAAACTTCCGGGTTGTCTCCCTGGCAGCGCTTTCTTTAAAGCCATTAAGCTAGGCATATAGTGCTCAAGTAATGAATCCACCCGGATCCCAAGGTATATCAAAGCCAATTTTAATTAACAGTGATTTGTAATTTAGTAATGAGAACAAAGCAACATATATCATGCAACAATGAAGTCTAACTCTCTTCCTATGCATCGGCATGTCATAAAAGAACAATTCATGCACACAAAGTAAAGGCCAATGCATAGTATAAATAGTTTCTTGCAATTTTATCATATTGGAAACATAGAGAGGTGGAGATATAGTTCCTCTCTCATAATAATTGCAAGTAGGAGCAGCAAGCACATGCATATTATATTCATCAAAATCATCATGTGCAACAGTAAAAGGCAACCCATCAATATATTTCTTAATAAGAGCAAACTTCTCCGATATAGTGTAGTTTGGAGAATTCAAAAAGATAATAGGACTATCATGTGTGGGTGCAATAGCAACAATTTCATGTTTAACATAAGGAACTATAGCAAGTTCATCTCCATAAGCATAATTCATATTGGCGTCTTGGCCACAAGCATCATCAAAAAGGGATATTTCAAAAGAATCCAAGGGATCATAACAGTCATCATAGCAATCATCCTTCGGTAAGCACGAAGGGGAATCAAACAATGTATGAGTTGAAGAGTTACTCTCATTAGAAGGTGGGCATGGGTGATCAATCCGCTCTTCCTCCTTTTGTTCTTCGCTCTCTTCCTTATCTTTTTCATCCAATGAGCTCACAGTTTCATCAATTTCTTCTTCAATAGACTCCTGCAATATATTAGTCTCTTCTTGGACAGCGGAGTATTCCTCAATATATGGTTTAATATAAGCATTAGAAGCATAATTATCATAGCAATATTTAAGTATGGAAAAATTTTCAGAATTGTAAAGAGTAGCACCATACTTTTTAATCAAAGAAGCAATTTCATAAGCACCCTTAAAAGCAACAAATTCTTCAATTTGTTGAACATCATAGTAATTATAAACACCCTTAGCATACAAAGATAAGATTCCATCATCAATAAACTCACATTGGTAGGTAAGGTGTTTCTTAGGGTTTTCAGAACAACAAGTAAAATCATATATATAACATAGATTCCATGCATAGCATTGCAAACGATGAATTTGATCCAATAAACGTTTCCCTCTTTCAGATATACGGTGTCGCACATAACAAGCATGCTCATCTAAAGATTTGCCCTCAACTAAGCTAGTTGGGGTTTCAGCATGAGTACAAAGGGATCAAAGATGATCCAAGTAATAAGCTTCAGCAGTGTGATAGATTTTGAGTGGTTCTTCAACCATTGGTTCAGTAGGTACAACTAATTTTTTTGGTATTTTGCGTTTCCTACCCATAACTAAAGATAGAAAACAACTAAGAACAGCAAATAAAAATTACTTAGTGATAAAGCAAACAAGCACACACACGAGAATATTCACCCCATGCTATTGCTCCCCGGCAACGGTGCCAGAAAAAGGTCTTGATATCCCACAAGTATAGGGGATCGCAACAGTTTTCGATAAGTAAGAGTGTCGAACCCAACGAGGAGCTAGAGGCAGAACAAATATTCACTCAAGTTCTATCGACCACCGATACAACTCTACGCACGCTTGACGTTCGCTTTACCTAGAACAAGTATGAAACTAGAAGTACTTTGTAGGTGTTGTTGGATAGGTTTGCAAGATAATAAAGAGCACATAAATAAAAAGTAGGGGCTGTTTAGATAAAGACAAAACTAAGTTAGTTTTAGTAGAGAGCTTGTTGTCAAGAGAAAGTTATTTGTCCCTAGGCAATCGATAACTAGACCAGTAATCATTATTACAATTTTATATGAGGGAGAGGCATAAGCTAACATACTTTCTCTACTTGGATCATATGCACTTATGATTGGAACTCTAGCAAGCATCCACAACTACTAAAGATTCATTAAGGTAAAACCCAACCATAGCATTAAAGCATCAGGTCCCCTTTATCCCATACACAAACAACCTACTTACTCGGGTCTGTGCTTCTGTCACTCACGCCACCCACCATAAGAAAATCATGAACATATTCAAACCCTACAGCGGGGATCTCTCACGCTTGCATGACACAGAGAGCACCATAGGATAGCACCAATAATAAAACATGCAACTCAAATCAATCTTGATCATCAAATAGCCATTAGGACAAAATGGATCTACTCAAACATCATAGGATAGCCATACATCATAGGGAAATAATATATAGCATTGAGCACCATGTTTAAGTACAGATTACAATGGGTAAGAGAGAGGTTACACCGCTGGATAGAGGGGGAAGAGTTGGTGGTGAAGGCGGTGAAGTTGTTGGTGAAGATGACGGTGATTATGATGGCCCCTGGTGGCACTCCGGCGCCACCGGAAGCAAGGGGGAGAGGGGCCCCCTTCTTCTTCTTCTTCTTTATTGACCTCCTCCCTAGATGGTAGAAGGGTTTCCCCTCTGGTCCTTGGCCTCCATGGCGTGGGAGGGGCGAGAGCCCCTCTGAGATTGGATCTGTCTCTCTGTCTCTCTCTGTTTCTGCATTCTCAGATTCTACCCCTTCACCGTTTCTTATATTCCCGGAGATCCGTAACTCCGATTGGGCTGAAAATTGAACACGATCTCTATCCGGATATTAGCTTTCTTGCAGAGAAAGAAGGGCATCAACTGCCTTACGGGGTGGCCATGAGGGTCAGGGGTGCGCCTGCCCCCCTAGGGCGCGCCCCCTACCTTGTGGGCGCCTCGAGCATCGTCTCGCGTTGTTTTCACTTCCCAAAAATCACATATATTCCAAAAAAATCTCCGTCCGTTTTTATTCCGTTTGGACTCCGTTTGATATGGATATTCTGCGAAACAAAAAACATGCAACAAACAGGAACTGGCACTGGGCACTGGATCAATATGTTAGTCCCAAAAATAGTATAAAAAGTTGCCAAAAGTATATGAAAATTGTCGAATATTGGCATGGAACAATCAAAAATTATAGATACGACGGAGACGTATCAAAGATGCAGGTGATAGCGCGGGGCTCCTGGAAGCCCCCAGCCCCCTCGTCTTGATGGTGGTCGTCATTCCTTCTGGGTGGCGGCGGTAGCGGAGGAAGGCCAGCGTTGCCTTGAGGACGACGGGGCTGATCCCTCCAGACGCCCTCGCGAGGCTGATCCTGCCAGCGGTCCTCACGAGGCCGGTCGTGCCACTCCTGGCGTGGGCCACGGTCGTCCCAATGTCCGCCACTACGTCCTCCTCCTCGGCCGTAGCCCCGGTCGCTGCGCTCGGGGCGTCGACCGAAGTGTCCTTCTTGAATGGCTCTGAGCTCTTGACAGTCACTGGTGTTGTGGGTATGCAGGTTGTGGAAGGCGCAGAATGGCCGGCTGCGCTTGGATGACTCAGGCTGGTCTCTTTCGCGCTTGGTGTCTGGCTCCGCCGCGAGCACGGCTGCTCCCTTGCGCTTCACGTCATTGGCCTTGGTCTTCTTCTCCTCTGGGTCCACAACAGGGAGCTCGAGGATGGAGAGGCGCCCCTCCTCAGCCCTTGCACACTTGGTCACGATGTTGAATAGCTCCAAGGTCATGTACATCTCCTCATGGATGGCGAGATCCTCCTTCATCTTGATGTCACGGACGCCGTCGGAGAACGCTGAAATGATGGCCTCGTCGGTCACCTTAGGGATCTTGATTCACGCGCTGTTGAAGCGCTGAATGTACTTCTACAGGGTCTCTCCTGGTTGTTGCTTGATGCGGCGCATGTCACCCACGACCAGGGGGCAGTCGCGAGTGCCCTGGAAGTTGGCGATGAAGCAGTTGCGCATCTCGTCCTAGGAGGAAACTGAGCCTCGAGGCAGGTTCAGGAGCCAGGAGCGGGGGCCATCCTTGAGAGCCATGGGAAAACAATTTGCCATGACTTTGTCGTCGCTGTTGGCCGCCTCGATGCTCAGCTCGTAGAGCTGCAGGAACTCTGCAGGGTCGGGGGTGCCGTCATAGCGAGGAGGCAAATCTGGCTTGAACTTCCCCGGCCAGGCGATGCTGCGCAGCTCGGGGGTGAAGGCGCGGCAGCCGGCCGTGGTCACGGGGGCCCTCCTTGGAGGTGGAGCTTGGCCTTGGCGCCCGCGCGCCGCTATGGCCAGCGGCGCGGGGCCTTGCTGCAGCAAACGATCCTGGCGCGGCGGAGCGAGGAGTGGCAGAGCGTTCGCTTGCGCTCGAAGGACTTATTGGCAGCTTCTTTCTTCACGCTCGGGCGCCGTGCGCGGTGGGTCGTGCCGTGGAGCCGCATGCCTTGGCGCTAGGGTGCCGTCTTGGGGCAGATGTGGTGGAGGTGCTTCTTGAGCTGCGTCGCCCGTGGCTGGTGGAGGGCGAGGCAGAGAGTGGGACGGCGCAGGGGAGCCCCCTTCGGCGCGGACAAGCTCGACGATGCAGTCAAGCCAGTCCTCGTAGAGGTCATCGACTAAGCGGTAGCACAGGAGCTCGTGCGCCATGAGGAGCACGGCCCGTGCGTCCGTGGGAACGCGACGAGCATGGGACGACGAACCAGCGGGAGTCAGCGATGGAGTGGCGGTGCGACCGTCCTGTCGCACCGAGGGGTGCGGCAAGGATGCTTGCTGCTCGTTCCCCGCCGGGCTGGTGGTGGCGTTGGCGGCAGGCGACAGAGAGCGACGGGGTGGCCCGCCAACAGGGGCTGTCTGAGCAACGCGGGTGGCGAGGGCAGCCCGATGCTCGGCACAGGCGCGACGTGCGTCCGCCATGGAGATGATGAAGCGACATGATACAGAGCGACGGGAAGGAAGCTTCAGTGCACCCCTACCTGGCGCGCCAAATGTCGGATCACGGGTTCCAGCAAAACCCTTAATGTTCGAACACTGGGGTGCGCGCGAAGATCTCCCCCCTATCGATCCGCATCCGAACTTAGCTAAGATCTCATGAACTAACTCGACGAAATCGGAACACAAAGGACACAAGATTTATACTGGTTCGGGCCACCGTTGTGGTGTAATACCCTACTCTAGTGTGGTGGTGGTGGATTGCCTCTTGGGCTGAGGATGAACAGTACAAGGGGAACAACAGCCTCCTGAGGTTGAGGTGTTCTTGTGCATGGCAAACTGGTTGTTGTTCGGGTGGATTCGAGATGAGTTGCCTCCTACTATGGTGGCTAATCCTATTTATAGAGGCCATGGTCCTCTCCCCAAATATTGAGTGGGAAGGGAGCCAACAACGGCCAATTCAAAAGGGGACAGCTAGTACAAGCTATCCTGACAAAAGCAGTCTTCGCCTGCCAAAGGCCCTGATGGTGACGCCATCTTGGGCTCCACGGTGACCTCCGTCTTGCCGTCCTTCTGGTCTTGATCTCGTTGCACCAATATGGCAACCTTTGCTTGATGCCTTGGTACTTAGCGCCTGCGCTTGCCCCCTTAGCACCAAAGGGGAAACAAGGACACTGCGCGCGCTGGCGCCCGCCTGGTCGCGATCGTCATGGCTTACGCCACGCGAACCTCGCGAGGTTTGCCCGGCCTTGAACTCTCCGCCCCTCACGAGCCAGCCTGGTGAGGCCGCTCCTGAGGAGGTCTCGTGTCATCCGCCTCGCGAGGTTTGGCCCCTTGCGAGGGTCTTGATTCCTTGTTTATGAAGATGGGCCATACAGGCCTGCCAGCAAAGCCACGCCATGGGCCACAGACAGGCAAGTCTGGGGACCCCTGTTCCTAGAACGCCGACAGTGATTACCAGCCAAAGAGTGATCACGTTTTGCTTGTGAGAGAAGTTTAGTCTACGGGTCTACAACATTCAGATGCATGTGTATTTTGCAAATTTCTATGTCTACAATACTCGGCACAGAGCTACTCTAGCTAATTGCTCCCACTTTCAATATATATCTAGATCGAGACTTAGAGTCATCTAGATCGGTGTAGAAAGCTTGCATCGATGTAACTCTTTACGACGAACTCTTTTATCACCTACATAACTGAGAAATATTTCCTTAGTCCTCTAAGGATAATTTTGACCGTTGTCCAGTGATCTACTCCTAGATCACTATTGTACTCCCTTGCCAAAATCATGCTAAGGTATACAATAGGTTTGGTACACAACATAGTATACTTTATAGAACCTATGGCTGAGGCATAGGGAATGACTTTTCATTCTCTTTCTATTTTCTGCCGTGGCCGGGTTTTGAGTCTTTACTCAATTTCACACCTTACAACTTAGGCAAGAACTCCTTCTTTGATTGATCAATTTTGAACTCCTTCAAAATCTTATCAAGGTATGTACTCATCGAAAGTCTTATCAAGCGTCTTGATCTATCTTTATAGATCTTGATGCCCAATATGTAAGTAGCTTTACAGGTAATTCTTTCTTTTAAAAACTCCTTTCAAATTCTCCTTTATGCTTTCCAGAAAATTCTACATCATTTACGATCAACAATATGTCATTCATATATACTTATCAGAAAGGCTATAGTGCTCCCACTCACTTTGTTGTAAATACAGGCTTCACCGCAAGTCTGTATAAAACTATATGCTTTGATCAACTCATCATAGCGTATATTCCAACTCCAAGATGCTTGCACCAGTCCATAGATGGATCACTGGAGCTTGCACACTTTGTTAACACCTTTAGGATTAACAAAACCTTCTAGTTGAATCATATACAACTCTTTTTCAATAAATTCATTAAGGAATGTAGTTTTGATATCCATTTGCTAGATTTCATAAAATGCGGCAACTGCTAACATGATTCAGACAAACTTTTAACCATCGATACGAGTGAGAAAATCTCATCGTAGTCAACACCTTGAACTTGTCGAAAACCTTTTGCGACAATTCAAGCTTTGTAGATAGTGACACTACTATCAGCGTCCGTCTTCCTTTTGAACATTCATTTATTCTGAATGGCCCACCGATCATTGGGCAAGTCTATCAAAGTCCATATTTTGTTCTCATACATGGATCCCATCTTAGATTTCATGGCCTTAAGCCATTTCTCAGAATCTGGGCTCATCATCGCTTCCTCATAGTTCGTAGGTTCGTCATGGTCTAGTAACATGACTTCCAGAACAGGATTACTGTACCACTCTGGTGCAGAACTTACTCTAGTTGACCTACGAGGTTGGTAGTAACTTGATCTGAAGTTTCATGATTATCATCATTAACTTCCTCACTAATTTGTGTAGGCATCACTGGAACTGATTTCAGTGATGAGCTAGTTTCCAATTCGAGAGAAGGTACAATTACCTCATCAAGTTATACTTTCCTCCCACTCACTTCTTTCGAGAGAATCTCCTTCTCTAGAAAGGATCCACTATTAGCAACAAAGATCTTTCCTTCGGATCTATGATTGAAGGTGTACCCAACAGTTTCTTTTGGGTATCCTATGAAGACACACTTCTCCGATTTGGGTTTGAGCTTATCAGGTTGAAACTTTTTCACATAAGCATCGCAACCCCAAACTTTAAGAAACGACATCTTAGGTTTCTTGCTAAACCACAGTTCATACGGTGTCGTCTCAACAGATTTTCAGACGGTGCCCTATTTAACGTGAATGCAGCTGTCTCTAATGCATAACCCCAAAATGACAGTGGTAAATCATTAAGAGAGATCATAGATCGCACCATATCTAATAAAGTACGGTTACGATGTTTGTACACACCATTACTCTGTGGTGTTTCAGGTGGCATGAGTTGTGAAACTTATTCCACATTGTTTTTAAATGAAGGCCAAACTCGTAACTCAAATATTCGCCTCTGCGATCAGATCGTAAAAACTTTATTTTATTGTTACGATGATTCTCTACTTCACTCTAAAATTCTTTGAACTTTTCAAACGTTTCAGACTTGTGTTTCATTAAGTAGATATACTCACGCCAACTCCACCACACGACCCCAAACGGATGTTCGGTTTGGCCGAATTTTGTCCCTTTGGGGCGGCAATGGGTTCGCCCATGTCCGCGTCTGTCCGTTGGGTCGTGGGTGCGCCCAGTGCGCAGCCGCACCCCAAATCTTGTCCGTGTTGGACGTGATTAAAAAATAAAAACTTAAATAAAATGACTTAAAATTAAATAAACGCAGTTAAAAAAATTTAAAACTTAAGTTAGGGTTATGGCCACAAAACGGCCCAGTTTCACGGCCCACTTAACGTCCTAGTTCCATTAATTAAACATAAAAAATAAAATAAAAACGGCCACCGCCGCCCGCGCGCTCCTACCGTGCCCGTCGATGCTGTCGTCATCTTCAGTGGCCACCGGTGTCGTTGTCGTCGCTGACGAGGTCGACGTAGGCCGGCGGCGTCGAGAGGTGGGCCGGCGGTGCATGGTAGAGCCGGTCCTCGTCTCCCAATAACGGGGGCACACATCCGCACGGATGTAGTGTCGGTCGCGCTCGCTGGCAGACATGGGGGCGATGGAGAACGCGGGCGGCACGGGGGACCGACATGGTGGTGATGCGGGCTCCTCCTTCTTCACGGAGCCGACACACCGTACCGACGAGGAGCCGGCCTCGTGGTCGTGCTTCCCCTTGCGGCCTAGTTTCCAGAAGCCCATGGCTACGAGGTGGCCGGCCGGCGAGCTCGAGGACGGGGGAGGGCCTAGGGTTTTCGCGCTGTCGGGTTTCGAGGAGGCCATGTGATGGAGTGGGGCAGTGTGGACGGCGACCTTCCCCTGGGCCGATGACACGTGGGGCCGGCTGCCCGTGCGCATTGATGTTGGCGGGTGGGAGGTAGGTGTCCGGCCGCCACGCGGCCCGACGCAGACAAGCGGCGTGTCTGTTCGGTGTCCGCGGCGACCCAAACTCGCACTACAAAAAAAGACACATCCTTGACATTTTGGGCCGAACGAATTTTTTTCTATCATACATATGACACTTCTATGACGATAATTGTGACAAAACCCGGTATCATCATAGATGTGGTGGGCTCCTACTTCTATGAAAAAAAATCATGACAGAAAATGGGCTTTTCGTCCTGGGCGGGTCGGAGACGTAGCTGCATGACATTCTTTGGGCCGTCCATGACGGAAAAAACTGTGGTAGAAGCGAGGGGAGGAAAATTTCAGGGAGTTCCCGGTTACTGTGGGAGGTCGGGGGCCGAGCGATGCGCGTTTCTCTCATACACGTACGCGCGTGTGTGTGAGGCGTTGGCTCTAATTGAACCCGAGCGAGGCGTTGGGCTCTAACTGAACCCGAGCGATTACAGTGCAGTCTACGCGTTACTGAACCCGAGCGATCGATCGATGGCTGCTAACTGAACCCGATTGAGCGATTCCTTGGCTACTGCTGCTAACTGAAGCCGATCGATGGGATGA
>NC_041388.1:253369334-253380541 GCF_002162155.2 Triticum dicoccoides
GAGGGGTGCCCATGGAGGGGTGGATGAACAGGACCCCGTGGTGTGGAGGGCAGGATGAACAGTAGACGATGGAGGGGTGGTTGAACAGGACCCCGGGGTGTGGAGGGCTGGATGAACAGTAGACGGAGGAGGGGTGGTTGAACAGTAGCCGGTGGAGTAGCGCGCGGTGGAGGCTGGATGAATAGGAGCCCGTGGAGGCTGGAGGAGGTCGACGGTGGATGAACAGTAGCTCGTGGAGGCTGGAGGGGGTCAACGGTGGAGATGAACAGTATCCCGTGGAGTCCTGTTTTGCGGTACGCCACACCCCTCCCGATGAACAGGAACCCCGTTTCGACCGTAGTGCTCCAACACAAGTCTGTTTCCTCCGTTTTGCGGTACGCCACACAACAGGATCCCCGTTTCGACCGTAGGAGGTCCGTTTCCTCCGTTTTGCGGTACGCCACACCCCTCCCGATCAACAGGACCCCCGTTTCAACCATAGGAGGTCCGTTTCCTCCGTTTTGCGGTACGCCACACCCCTCCCGATCAACAGGACCCCCATTTCGACCGTAGGAGGTCCTTTTCCTCCGTTGTGCGGTATGCCAGGCCTCGTTTCCATCGCCTCTTCCGTCCAAGCCCTCCCGATGAACACGACCACGCATTCCATTCCGACCCAGCCGCGTTGCCTCCCCATGAACACGACAACGACGATGTTTCTCCGTTTCGACCCAGCCATGTACACGAGCCCTTGCTGTACGTATGCGCAAGTAGGCGTTCGAGACCCCGCCCGTATGTACACATACGTGGCCGTATTTTCTTTCTTGCACCCTAGCCGCTGTACGTACGTGTACATGCTACGTGCGCGCCTCTACTACGACACATGCGCGCCTCTACATCCACCAGTATATATGTACATACATGTTCGCGACCAGAATGGCAACGCTACATACGCTTCGACCAGGTTGGTCCCGACTATCAGGCACTTCCTTGCGTGCGAAGGTGTAGCTGGTGGGTCCCAGCAGTCAGGGGGAAACGTTTTTTTCGCGAAATACGGTGGCCCGTCCGGTTAGTCCCTGCTGTCAGGTGGAGGAATCATTATTTTCCGCGTAATAAGGAGGCACTTCCTTGCTGCCGCCGTGGACCTAGCTGTCAGCCTCTCCACGTACAGTCCACGTTCGATGGAGGTCGTTCCTTGACCACGTTGACCACGCTGCGCTGATAGCACCAGGGCGGTGGACGATGGCGAGGCCTAGGATGTCACATCCCTAGCTTTACCCTGGCCTTGGACTAGCTTGGTTGCTGCATCATGTTTAAATTCAAATGAAATTTGAATTGAGGAATTTTCAAAGCCTCAGAATCCTTTAAAAAAAATGATCAAGATAAAAATTGCTTCAAATAAGTCCAAGAAAATGTTCTTGTTATCCTCTGGAAATATTGGCAAGAGGTAAAATCCAAACCAATATTTTCGGTATCTCAGAAACATTTATTTTGGGCATTTGAATTAAATCAATAGCTATTTGAATTGGACTTATATCTACTATTAAATAAATATAGGTCCAATAATTCTGAAATATTTTTGTGGAGCATTGTTTTAATTCTTTTAGCTCCTAAAAATATTGTCAGAAGTAAAATAAATTGAATTGGTTTCAAAACCAAATTCAAAACAAACCTGCAAAATAGAAAACATAATTAAAACAAACAGAGAGAAAATAAAATAAAAAGAGTAAAGCCTACCTGGCCTCATCCGTGCAGCCCACCAGAGCCGGCCCAGCTCCTGTGCTGGTCCAGCACTGTGCGGCCCAGCCCACCGTGGTCGCCACCGTCTTCAACCTCCTGCCAGTAGGCAGGAGGGCGTGTGCCCGACGCGCGCGCGCACGCTCCGGCCACCTCCTGCTTACCTGCTCGCCGCTGGAGGCACCCGAGGGAGCCACGCACTCCCCCTCGCCCCCTGCACCTCCCCTCTCTTCCCCTGGACCCCGTTCCCTCCTCTGCTTCCCTCCCGCGCACACCACCGAGCGGAGCTCGCCGTCATCGTCGCCGTACCCATGGCCACCGGCCACCCCTAGCCTCGCCGATGCACCCAGGAGCTCCGCCTCGACCCCCTCTTCCTCCCCACCGATCCACAGCCCTCCGGAAGCCCTGCATCGCCGCCATCGCCGTCGTCTTCTACCTCGGACCCGCCGGCCATCTTCGTCAAATTCGCCGGCTCCGGACCGTCCCCGACCTCGCCGAGCGTCCCCTCGTCATCGCCGTGAGTCACTGACCCTCTCCCCTAACTCAGCATGCTCCCCTCCGTGCCGTAGCGCCGTTCCCCACGAGCACCGAAGCCACCGTCCGCCATTGCTGCTGCACGCATAGCCTCCGTGCTCCCCTGGCCCCACTAAGCTGCTCTTAGTGCTCCCCATGACTAGCAGGTGCTGCCCAGCCTCTCAGCTCGCTCGCTCGCCAAGCGTAGCCCCGTGCCCGTGCTGGCCCGAACTCCGGTCGCCGCCGCGGGCCCCGTTCCGGTGAGCTCGGGCCACCTCAGCCCCTGCCGTTTGCACAGATGGATGCGGGCGACTCCCAGCTACGCATAGAGCCCCTCAGTCGCCGTTTTGGTCGCCGAAAGAGCGTTTCCGACGCCCTCCGCCGTTGCTGGCGTCGCCGGCGACAAGCCGCGGGTCAACTCCGGCGGGTTTGACCCGGGGTTTAACCCCCTGACGTGTGGGCCCAGGCGCCTGCTTAGTTAGTGCTAGGTTAGTTAGTGTTAACTAACTTAGTTAATTAGGTGAGCCACTGACATGCGGGCCCCGCCCGGCTAACTAAGTTAGTTAGGGCTAACTAACTTGGTTAGTTGACTGGGTCACTGACCAGTGGACCCCACTGGTCAGGTTTGACCTGGTCGATGCCTTTGACTTGCTGACGTCATGCCGACGTCATGCTGACGCAGTAACTTATTTTCTGAATTTATTTTTATATAAGAAATTCCAGAAAATGCCTAAAACTTCAATAAATCATAGAAAATTAACCGTAACTCCAAATTAAATAATATATATATGAAAAATTATCAGAAAAATTCAAGGAATCCATCTGTACCGTTTTCATGCATGTTAGAACAACTTATAGCTGCTGTTTAGCACAAATCAAATAAAGGGCATTTAAATAATCACATATGGAGTTTGAATTTGAATCTTGTATTCAAACCAACTTCATTTAATCTGTTGCTAGTTGCATTGGCTCAAAACACATTCATTTTGCCATGTCATGATCATGCATCATATTGTGCATTGCATTGATTGTGTTCCCTTCTGTGTTGCCGGTATTTGTCCCCTCTCGATAGACGTGATACCGATGATGTGATCGTTGACACTGATGAAGACTCAATGTTATCTTCAAAAGTGCCAGGCAAGCAAAACCCCCTTGTTCATTCCGATACAATCCTACTCTCTCGCTCCTGCTCTCTTTTACTGCATTAGGACAACAACGATTCATCTGTTACTTGCTGCGGTAGCTGAACCCCTTTATCCTTTGCATGACCTGTCATTCCACAGTAAATAGATGAAACCCACTAGTATGAGTAGGAGTTGTTTGAGCCCTGATGTGCCTACTCATTCATGCTTGTTTGTCATGCCTGCTACTGCTTAGAGTTGAGTCAGGTCTGATTCATCGAGGATGAATCAGAGGCGTGTGAACATGTCCTACAGTGTGTGAGCTAAGTGTGTGAACACGATTTGGTAAAGGTAGCGGTGAGAGGCCATGTAGGAGTACATGGTGGGTTGTCTCATTGCAGCCGTCCTCAGGAACTGAGTTCTGTGTTTGTGATCCATGATTCAGCTACTACCATACATTGGGCCCTGAAATATGACCCCGCTCGACTTCTTATCCACCCTAGTCCTCTGTCCAGGAGTTGCAAGTAGTTTCTGGTGTTTGTAGCTTACTGGAGGCCGTGGACAGCGTTGACCGTAGGGGTGGGCTGTGATGCGGTAGGTACGTGGCACGGTGTACCGGATGCCCGTTTGGTATCTCGGGAACCCTGTTCACATCGTTTGGGGCTGTGAGCGAAACTCCGGCCGGATCTCCTCATGGATGGAACCCGAATAGGCGATAAACCTGGACTAGAGACTTGAGTGTTTAGGTAGGTCATGGTCTACACCCACGTCGGCTTTTGCTTGAAGTCTGCTGAGCACATGTCGTGTGCAGACGCTAAGTGGTGGAAACATGTATGAAGAAGTACACCCCTGCAGGGTTAACATCATCTATTCGAATAGCCGTGTCCGCGGAAAAGGACTTCTGGGTTGCTTATATCAGTTCATAGACAAGTGAAAGTGGATACTTTAAAATGCGCAAGATAAGCGTGAGTGCTATGGATGGCGTTCTCGTAGGGAGACGGGAGCGGATCCATAGTGGTGTATTGGTTGGTGAATATGTGGACTCGTGTGCGCCACCTCAAAAGAGTCGCTTGCAGTCGTAGTCTAGGATAGCCACCGAGTCAAAGCTGGCTTGCTGCAGTTAAACCCCACCATCCCCTTGTTGAAAATGATGCATATGTAGTTAGTTCTGATGTAAGTCTTGCTGGGTACATTTGTACTCACGTTTGCCTATTTTATGTTTTTGCAGAGAGACTTCAGTCTCACTAGTAGTTCCACGTGGACTTCGACGTTTAGCTTGTTACCTCAGCTACGATCTTGTGCCCTCGGCAGGATCTGGTAGATAGTCAGGCTTCTCAGCCTTTTTCATTTATAGATGTCTGTACCCAGACATGATAGCTTCCGCTTGTGCTTTGACTTGTATGCTCTGAGTGTTGGGTCATGAGACCCATGTTTGTAATATCTTGCTCCTCGGAGCCTATTGATAAACTACTTGAGTCGTAGAGTCATTTTGTGATGCCATGTTGTATTGCACATATCGAGCATATTGTGTGTATGTTATTGAAATGCTTGGTATGTGTGGGATCTGACTATCTAGTTGTTTATCTCTAGTAGCCTCTCTTACCGGGAAATGTCTCCTAGTGTTACCGCTGAGCCATGGTAGCTTGCTACTGCTCTGGAACACTTAGGCTGGCCGGCATGTGTCCTTCTTCGTTCCTGTGTCTGTCCCTTCGGGGAAATGTCACGCTTTGAGTACCGGAGTCCTGTTAGCCCGCTACAGCCCAGTTTACCGGAGTCCTGCTAGCCCAGTGCTACAGCCCGGACCCACTTGCTGATGACCGACACGTTCGAAGCTGGGTCATGGATGCCTGTCCCTGTAAATCTGTGCCACTTTGGGTTTACGACTAGCCATGTCAGCCCGGGCTCCTTATCATATGGATGCTAGCGACACTGTCATATACATGTGCCAAAAGGCGCAAACGGTCCCGGGCTAAGGTAAGGCGACACCCGTGGGAATACCGTGCGTGAGGCCGCAAAGTGATATGAGGTGTTACATGCTAGATCGATGTGGCATTGAGTCGGGGTCCTGACAGCGTTGGTATCAGAGCTTGACTGCCTGTAGGATTACCAAGCCAAACTGATCGAAGTTGAGTCTAGAAATTCTTTAGTTATATAAGGGAATTGATTGTGGGATGGAACGTAAGGCTCTTTTTACTCCTTTACCTCATGCCCTTCTGATCTGAGTCATCTTATCTTTCCTACGGGGATTAAGAACTAGGCTATCTCTTCTTTCTATCAGGATCATGTGTTACTAATCTGCAGACTTGTAGGATTGATGGTTCTAAGCTTGAGTTCAGTTTCTACTTCCGTATGTTAATTGTTGATCTCGAAACCTTGATATTGTGCTTCTGAGTGGCTATGCCACCATTTTGTAGCATGTCTCCAATCCTTTGAGCATTTACAGTCGTTATGCTATCGGAGTCATCCCAGGTTTCTAAATAGTCCGATGCATTTGCAAATCCCTTCCTTCTGTTTCCGATGTGCCTTTGGTCAGATTAATCACACAAATTAGTGAGTTGAGGTACTTTATTGCCTCGACATATATGTTGGAATAATTATTATGACCCTAGGTGTTTTAGGGAGTCACCTAGTAATCTAGCAACGTTTTGTGTTCCCAGTGTGAAGATTCTGGCCTTTATTATCGAAAGCATCCTGTGATGCCATTTAGTTAGTAGGCATTCTATTCCTGGGTTCTTGAACCCGAGATTCACTCTACTTACTTCATGTTGATAGTGTTTGCTAGTCCCGTTAGGATAGTAGTAACCTTTGCGATAGTCCTCGAGGTTCGTGGTACATCCTTCTTCCAATTACCATGAACCATTCTTGGCAGGAGTTCTTCTGAACCAAAAGATGACAACAAGAGTGCTGTCGATGAGTTCTCCATGCTATATTGTGACTCTGCCAGCTCAACCCTTCTGCATGGGTTATCCGGAAGAATTATGTTGAACTTGGTTCGACATACTAGTCTATGCATCCACAACTCAGAAAGTTATATGTTCCTTTGAGTTGTCCCTCTTTAGTTGTCTACTGACCTTCGTCTATCAATTGATAGTCAAGAGTATGCGTGCGTTCGTTTATCGATGCCTACTACTTTTGTGGTCCGTCAAGCCATTCTATCGCGGAATGACTAGGAGAAACAAACTCCAGTACCTCATCCATATCTAGGATTGGGTCAAAGTAGTTGTATTCCGCAGATCAAATGCCAATCCAGCTTTTGGTTCTGTTCTACCTTGGAGTATTACCTTATTCTATATCGAGATTGTTATAGGAATTGCACACCATCCTATGAACTCTTGGTACAGTGATACTTCTCACCATCATTAGTCATTCCTCGGCCCTCGTGTTGATGCAACCGGAATACCGACAAATGAATTGTGATGTGTGAAATCAATACTCCCAGCAACCTCATTGCTTGGTAGTTAAAGGATAATAATTTCATTCTTAGTATATTGGTTTTTGAATCATCCTTCTAAGACTGATCGTGCTACCTAGTCCTTATTTCGGTGCACCCTTCGATTGATGAGTTAGGATCTTGTCAAGTCCTCACTCATTTGATCATATCGTCTTGCCCTCAAAAGCGAGATTGTTCTCAAGCTTAGTAACATACCGGTGGTTCGTGATTTTCCGAATATCTTCTCGGAAGTATTACCAGGTTGTCACCTGACTGCTATGTTGAGCTCGTGATCAAGTCGGGTTCTTGTGAACCACCCTTTCTCCAAGAATCTGTGATGGATATCCCGGAGCTAGTTGGTTAAGCTAGACAACAACTTGGAGAGTTGGAAGATAAAAGCTTGTCTGACTTAGTTCATGTTAAGGGATATCTTTCTGTGTATGTGTGTGTGTTGAAGAAAGATGATATCTTCATTAATTGGTCCTTGTGATCAGTTGTTGGACCTATTGTCTTACCCCATCTATAATTTGAGTATGGGCTATCATCCAATCAGACCAGAACCAACGATATTCGTAATGTTGTCTTACTCGTGGTTGATCCCTCGAGCATACACCATTATATCTTTTGGGTCTGACCAATGCTAACACTTGTTCTCTTAACTATGGAATTCCTTTTAAAGGGAAACCCGGAAGAATTGTTGTTGATCCCATTGACAACATCCTTATCTCCTCCATGATTTTGTTGAACATTAAGCTAGTGTTGGAAACTTTTGAAAGCATTTCTTCATGCTAACTCATGAAGTATTTGTTTGATGAAAGGAGTGACTTCCTCTTATACACGTGCATTTGGTGAAAGTTGCCGCCGTGGATTTGAGAAAGTTAGTTTTGCTTCCTCTGGAATCATCCCAAGTCAGTCATGCATACGTGCGAAGTATTCTGTGGTCTGGAGACTTGCAACCTTCATTCCATATGTGTTCCGAGCACACCAAGCCACTGATTGAGTTGTTCAAAGATAAAGGAGTCTGTCCAAGGTGAACTCTTTGGACTTCCACGCGTGGAGACTTCGATGTCATTAATGATGGTTCCCCACCTGAACTCGGTAGTGTTTTATTATAAGACTACCACGTGGTCATGCTTGTCTGGGACAGCATGTTCACATGTTTGTAGCAGAACCAGCTCATGTTTTGGAGCTTGCTATCGTAGTTCATCTCCCGAGAATCCCGCAACGTCATCTCGTCGATTTGTGTTGCAAACTTTCATTTTTCTTCCTAGGCTCGATGAGTCTGGAATATCCTGACACCAACCAGATCTGAATCTCAGGCAGATATGATGGTTTGGAACATTTCCCAAGAACTATAATATTGGTCCCTCGATAACCGGTAAAGTGGATGTCGTGGCCAACACACCCAGCCGGAAGATCTATTATTGTAGTATCTTGATTGAAGAAGTTGGCCACCTCCCCATAAGGATTTCCTAGGATTTACCTCCGTAACTGTTCCTTATGGATTCTATTGCTCCCGAAGTCCGACCTTTACTTGATGTTCTAGTTATCAAACCATATCTATGAATGGGTTACACTAGCACGTCAAGGAGAACATTAGAAGCGGAGTGCTAAATGTCTCTCGGTCGATCATCCAGATTTTGTTCCTTGGCCTCGCTAGGGTGAAATCTGAGTTGATGTTATCTTCCTATGCATCTGCATCGTCCACCGTTGTTCATCATGGTAGTAAGTTGTGTTACCGGACCCTTGATACGGATGTTGGTAAAACCTTGATGATTATGGAATTGCTCAATTTCTTGAGAGCACGCACAAGCGCTAGGTGTTATCATCGGCACTAACTGGGTTTGCTCTCACCTTCCTCGGTTATGCTATAACTTCTCAAACAGTGGATTCACTCTCTATTGTTGGGATCTTCCCCAGTTACCAGAATCATTCCCAGCATTTGCATTTTGTTCCTAGCTTGCACCGCCAATGTGCCATTCTACCATGGGTCTCTTCCATTTCCGGTGATAAGCAAAATCATCCATTACGTTGTCTTCAACAAGGTAATCCACATCATCCAAGTCCGAGTATGCCATTCTACCGACCCCCGCCAATCGATTGCTGTGATTTGCCTTCGGCTGATATAGAGAGTCTCAACGATCTCTATATCAAAGGTAATTCTTTTTGCCACTTAAGATAATACTCTACGAATCAACTTCCCCTCCTCCAGGATGTTTCGTCGTGGTATCATGGCAACTCAACTCCTCGCTACGTTGACAATCGTTTACCACCTTCTTAGGTGTGGAATTGTTGTCTACCTAGTGAACCTTCGTCATTCGTTTCTTTCCACCCCTCTTGATGTGTATCTCGTGTCTCAACCCGAGAGATGGTCCTATGTCTCATTCCGTGAGTTGTTCGATCTTCGAGGAGATCGACCCTTCTAGAGTCTCCTTCTTTCCTACATGTCATGTTGACAGGATTTTTCAAGGCAAGACTTCGAGACAATGATGGTGATCGAATCAACGTTCATTCGAAGCGCAACCTGGATCGTGAAGATTATACTAGTTTGCGTTTCCCCTTCATCCTACCCTACGCTTGAATCTCGAGACGAGATTCTTGTTTAGTGGGGGTGAGTTGTCACATCCCTAGCTTTACCCTGGCCTTGGACTAGCTTGGTTGCTGCATCATGTTTAAATTCAAATGAAATTTGAATTGAGGAATTTTCAAAGCCTTAGAATCCTTTAAAAAAAATGATCAAGATAAAAATTGCTTCAAATAAGTCCAAGAAAATGTTCTTGTTATCCTCTGGAAATATTGGCAAGAGGTAAAATCCAAACCAATATTTTCGATATCTCAGAAACATTTATTTTGGGCATTTGAATTAAATCAATAGCTATTTGAATTGGACTTATATCTACTATTAAATAAATATAGGTCCAATAATTCTGAAATATTTTTGTGGAGCATTGTTTTAATTCTTTTAGCTCCTAAAAATATTGTCAGAAGTAAAATAAATTGAATTGGTTTCAAAACCAAATTCAAAACAAACCTGCAAAATAGAAAACAGAATTAAAACAAACAGAGAAAAAAAAAGAGTAAAGCCTACCTGGCCTCACCCGTGCAGCCCACCAGAGCCGGCCCAGCTCCTGTGCTGGTCCAGCACTGTGCGGCCCAGCCCACCGTGGTCGCCACCGTCTTCAACCTCCTGCCAGTAGGCAGGAGGGCGTGTGCCCGACGCGCGCGCGCACGCTCCGGCCACCTCCTGCTTACCCGCTCGCCGCTGGAGGCACCCGAGGGAGCCACGCACTCCCGCTCGCCCCCTGCACCTCCCCTCTCTTCCCCTGGACCCCGTTCCCTCCTCTGCTTCCCTCCCGCGCACACCACCGAGCGGAGCTCGCCGTCATCGTCGCCGTACCCATGGCCACCGGCCACCCCTAGCCTCGCCGATGCACCCAGGAGCTCCGCCTCGACCCCCTCTTCCTCCCCACCGATCCACAGCCCTCCGGAAGCCCTGCATCGCCGCCATCCCCGTCGTCTTCTACCTCGGACCCGCCGGCCATCTTCGTCAAATTCGCCGGCTCCGGACCGTCCCCGACCTCGCCGAGCGTCCCCTCGTCATCGCCGTGAGTCACTGACCCTCTCCCCTAACTCAGCATGCTCCCCTCCGTGCCGTAGCGCCGTTCCCCATGAGCACCGAAGCCACCGTCCGCCATTGCTGCTGCACGCATAGCCTCCGTGCTCCCCTGGCCCCACTGAGCTGCTCTTAGTGCTCCCCATGACTAGCAGGTGCTGCCCAGCCTCTCAGCTTGCTCGCTCGCCAAGCGTAGCCCCGTGCCCGTGCTGGCCCGAACTCCGGTCGCCGCCGCGGGTCCCGTTCCGGTGAGCTCGGGCCACCTCAGCCCCTGCCGTTTGCACAGATGGATGCGGGCGACTCCCAGCTACGCATAGAGCCCCTCAGTCGCCGTTTTGGTCGCCGAAAGAGCGTTTCCGACGCCCTCCGCCGTTGCTGGCGTCGCCGGCGACAAGCCGCGGGTCAACTCCGGCGGGTTTGACCCGGGGTTTAACCCCCTGACGTGTGGGCCCAGGCGCCTGCTTAGTTAGTGCTAGGTTAGTTAGTGTTAACTAACTTAGTTAATTAGGTGAGCCACTGACATGCGGGCCCCGCCCGGCTAACTAAGTTAGTTAGGGCTAACTAACTTGGTTAGTTGACTGGGTCACTGACCAGTGGACCCCACTGGTCAGGTTTGACCTGGTCGACGCCTTTGACTTGCTGACGTCATGCCGACGTCATGCTGACGCAGTAACTTATTTTCTGAATTTATTTTTATATAAGAAATTCCAGAAAATGCCTAAAACTTCAATAAATCATAGAAAATTAACCGTAACTCCAAATTAAATAATTTATATATGAAAAATTATCAGAAAAATTCAAGGAATCCATCTGTACC
>NC_041388.1:253380829-253509489 GCF_002162155.2 Triticum dicoccoides
GCATTTAAATAATCACATATGGAGTTTGAATTTGAATCTTGTATTCAAACCAACTTCATTTAATCTGTTGCTAGTTGCATTGGCTCAAAACACATTCATTTTGCCATGTCATGATCATGCATCATATTGTGCATTGCATTGATTGTGTTCCCTTCTGTGTTGCCGGTATTTGTCCCCTCTCGATAGACGTGATACCGATGATGTGATCGTTGACACTGATGAAGACTCAATGTTATCTTCAAAAGTGCCAGGCAAGCAAAACCCCCTTGTTCATTCCGATACAATCCTACTCTCTCGCTCCTGCTCTCTTTTACTGCATTAGGACAACAACGATTCATCTGTTACTTGCTGCGGTAGCTGAACCCCTTTATCCTTTGCATGACCTGTCATTCCACAGTAAATAGATGAAACCCACTAGTATGAGTAGGAGTTGTTTGAGCCCTGATGTGCCTACTCATTCATGCTTGTTTGTCATGCCTGCTACTGCTTAGAGTTGAGTCAGGTCTGATTCATCGGGGATGAATCAGAGGCGTGTGAACATGTCCTACAGTGTGTGAGCTAAGTGTGTGAACACGATTTGGTAAAGGTAGCGGTGAGAGGCCATGTAGGAGTACATGGTGGGTTGTCTCATTGCAGCCGTCCTCAGGAACTGAGTTCTGTGTTTGTGATCCATGATTCAGCTACTACCATACATTGGGCCCTGAAATATGACCCCACTCGACTTCTTATCCACCCTAGTCCTCTGTCCAGGAGTTGCAAGTAGTTTCTGGTGTTTGTAGCTTACTGGAGGCCGTGGACAGCGCTGACCGTAGGGGTGGGCTGTGATGCGGTAGGTACGTGGCACGGTGTACCGGATGCCCGTTTGGTATCTCGGGAACCCTGTTCACATCGTTTGGGGTTGTGAGCGAAACTCCGGCCGGATCTCCTCATGGATGGAACCCGAATAGGCGATAAACCTGGACTAGAGACTTGAGTGTTTAGGTAGGTCGTGGTCTACACCCACGTCGGCTTTCGCTTGAAGTCTGCCGAGCACATGTCGTGTGCAGACGCTAAGTGGTGGAAACATGTATGAAGAAGTACACCCCTGTAGGGTTAACATCATCTATTCGAATAGCCGTGTCCGCGGAAAAGGACTTCTGGGTTGCTTATATCAGTTCATAGACAAGTGAAAGTGGATACTTTAAAATGCGCAAGATAAGCGTGAGTGCTATGGATGGCGTTCTCGTAGGGAGACGGGAGCGGATCCATAGTGGTGTATTGGTTGGTGAATATGTGGACTCGTGTGCGCCACCTCAAAAGAGTCGCTTGCAGTCGTAGTCTAGGATAGCCACCGAGTCAAAGCTGGCTTGCTGCAGTTAAACCCCACCATCCCCTTGTTGAAAATGATGCATATGTAGTTAGTTCTGATGTAAGTCTTGCTGGGTACATTTGTACTCACGTTTGCCTATTTTATGTTTTTGCAGAGAGACTTCAGTCTCACTAGTAGTTCCACGTGGACTTCGACGTTTAGCTTGTTACCTCAGCTACGATCTTGTGCCCTCGGCAGGATCTGGTAGATAGTCAGGCTTCTCAGACTTTTTCATTTATAGATGTCTGTACCCAGACATGATAGCTTCCGCTTGTGCTTTGACTTGTATGCTCTGAGTGTTGGGTCATGAGACCCATGTTTGTAATATCTCGCTCCTCGGAGCCTATTGATAAACTACTTGAGTCGTAGAGTCATTTTGTGATGCCATGTTGTATTGCACATATCGAGCATATTGTGTGTATGTTATTGAAATGCTTGGTATGTGTGGGATCTGACTATCTAGTTGTTTATCTTTAGTAGCCTCTCTTACCGGGAAATGTCTCCTAGTGTTACCGCTGAGCCATGGTAGCTTGCTACTGCTCTGGAACACTTAGGCTGGCCGGCATGTGTCCTTCTTCGTTCCTGTGTCTGTCCCTTCGGGGAAATGTCACGCTTTGAGTACCGGAGTCCTGTTAGCCCGCTACAGCCCGGTTTACCGGAGTCCTGCTAGCCCAGTGCTACAGCCCGGACCCACTTGCTGATGACCGACACATTCGAAGCTGGGTCATGGATGCCTGTCCCTGTAAATCTGTGCCACTTTGGGTTTACGACTAGCCATGTCAGCCCGGGCTCCTTATCATATGGATGCTAGCGACACTGTCATATACGTGTGCCAAAAGGCGCAAACGGTCCCGGGCTAAGGTAAGGCGACACCCGTGGGAATACCGTGCGTGAGGCCGCAAAGTGATATGAGGTGTTACATGCTAGATCGATGTGGCATTGAGTCGGGGTCCTGACATAGGAAGGGGACGACGGGGAGCCGGGGAAGACGCGGCAATGGAAGCCCCCGCACGCGCGGAGAGGAGTATGAGGGTTCACTGGTTCGGCTGCGGTGTGAGGCTGCCATTGCCGCAGGGCCTGGCTAGCGGTGGGAATTGTAGGGGGCGGTGAGGCCTCCACGGCAGCATAGCCGGCCACGGGAGGCAGGAGCATGCGGCACGACCGGCGCTGCTTTGGGCGGCTGGAGCAAGAAGACCAGAGGTTGAAGAAGCACTACGGCCGTTGGATGGACATCGTACGGTCAATGGAGCTTGAATCATTCATATTGACTAAGTTGACAAAGCCCTTCATCCCCGTCAACTTAGTAGGCCCACAAGTCAGCCTCCCACCAAGGTGGGTCCCAGCTAGCCAGGGGAGTATTCATTTTTTTTGTGCGCAATAAGGAGACACTTCCGGTGGGTCCGAGTTGACAGCGGGGGGAACGTTTTTTCGTGAAATACGGTGGCCCGTCCGGTGGGTCCCAGCTGTCAGGGGGAAATGATTTTTTCGCGAAATACTGGTGGGTCGTCCGGTGGGTCCCTACTGTCAGGTGGAGGAATAATTATTTTGCACATAATAAGGAGGCACTTCCTTGCTGCGGCCGTGGACCCAGCTGTCAGCCTCTCCACGTACAGTCCACGTCCAATGGAAGCCGTTCCTTGACCACGTTGACCACGCCGCGCCGAGCGCACCAGGGCGATGGACGATGGCGAGGCCTAGGAAGGGGACGAAGCGGAGCCGGGGAAGACGCGACAGTGGATGCCCACACGTAGAGGAGTACGAGGGCACTGGTTCGCTGCGGTGTGAGGCTGCCGTCGCCGCAGAGTAACAGGGGGTGTGGGTGAGTAGAGGGATGGCCTGGCCAACGGTGGGAGTAGTAGGGGGCGGTGAGGCCTCCACCGCATCGCAGCCGGCCACGGGAGGCAGTAGCACGAGGCACGACCGGCGCTAGTTTGGGCGGCTGGACCAAGAAGACCAGAGGTTGAAGAAGCACTACGGCCGTTGGATGGACATCGTACGGTCACTGGAGCTAGAATCGTGCATTATTGACTAAGTTGACAAAGCCCTCCGTCCCCGTCAACTTAGTAGGCCCACAAGTCAGCCTGCCACTATACTGGGTCCCAGCTAACAGGGGGAGTATTCATTTTTTTTGTGCGTAATAAGGAGGCACTTCCTTGCGTGCGAAGATATAGCTGGTGGGTCCGAGCTGTCAGCGGCAGTAACGTTTTTTTCGCGAAATACAGAGGCCCTTTCGGTGGGTCCCTGATGTCAGGTGGATGAATCATTATTTTGCGCGTAATAAGGAGGCATTTCCTTGCGTGCAGTCGTGGACCCAGCTGTAGGCCTCTCCACGTACAGTCCACTTCAGATGCATGTCGGTCGTTGACCACGTTGACCAGGCCGCGCTGAGAGCACCAGGGCGGTGGACGACGGCGAGGCCTAGAAAGGGAACGACACGGAGGCAGGGAAGACTCGGCAGTTGTTTCCCACGCGGAGGGGAGTACGACTGTACGAGGGTTTACTGGTTCGTCTGCCGTCGCCGGAGAATAACAGCAGGTGTGGGTGAGTAGAGGGATGACTAGGCCAGTGATGGGAGTACGGTGGGGCGGTGAGGCCTGCACGACAGTAGAGCCGGCCGCGGGGAGGAGGGTGCACGCAGTCCTGCCGGCGCCTATTTGAGCGGCTGGAGCACGAAGAGCAGAGATTGAAGAAGCACGACGACCGTTGGATGGACATCCAACAGTCACTGCTTGTGCGTCAACCTTTTTTTTAGGAAAGCCTCAAATCTGTGGAAAACAGCATACAACCCATCTGCCATTATTTCTAATAATTTTCAGCCCATTTGCTAATTCTTAAGGTTTTTTTGGAGCCCATATTCTTTTTGTTAGCATTACAGCCCAAATTGTGGCCACGGTTAAAAAATTATACGAAATTTTGCATATTTCGGTGCGGTCCGAACTGTTTTTAATCCCGAAATTTCGACTCACATTCAAACTGATTTTAAAAATAAATGTATATCAATATAAAATCCAACAAATTCTCCACGCATAAAAATTAATGTAATTTAAAATCTTGAAATGAAAAAAAAGATATTTGAAACTAATTGCCGGTTTGATGTGTTTTAAAAATGTACAGCCCATTTCTCATTACTGATGGGCCATTTTCTCGGCCAGCCGAATGAAAGCTCTCCTCGTCTTGAAAGATTTGCAGCTCAACAGGCCTGACAAAGCGACTTACTTGGCAAATCACAAAAAAACTGGGTTGTGGTCGTGGACCCAGCTGTCAGCCTCTACACGTACAGTACTCTTCTGATGGAAGTCATTCCTTGACCACGTTGACCACGCCGCGCGGAGAGCACCACGACGGTGGACTAAGGCGAGGCCTAGGAAGGGGACGACGCGGAGCCGGGGAAGACGCGACAATGGAAGCCCGCGCGGAGAGGAGTATGAGGGTTCACTGGTTCAGCTGCGGTGTGAGGCTTCCATCGCCGCAGGGCCTGGCCAGCGGTGGGAATAGTAGGGGACGGTGAGGCCTCCGCGGCAGCACAGCTGGCCACGGGAGGCAGGAGCATGCGGCACGACCGACGCTGCTTTGGGCGGTTGGAGCAAGAAGACTAGAGGTTGAAGAAGTACTACGCCCGTTGGATGGACATCATACGGTCACTGGAGCTAGAATCGTTCATATTGACTAAGTTGACAAAGCCCTCCGTCCCCGTCAACTTTGTTGGCCCACAAGTCATCCTCCCACTATGGTGGGTCCCAGCTAGCAGGGGGTATTCATTTTTTTGTGCGTAATAAGGAGGCACTTCCTTGCGTGCGAAGATATAGCTGGTGGCTCCGACATGTCAGCGGCGGGAACGTTTTTTTCGCGAAATACAGAGGCCCTTCCGGTGGGTCCCAGCTGTCAGGTCCTCGCAAACAAAAAGGGAAAGAAAATCAAAGACTTGGGAAGGCGTACAGAACAAGCTAGTGTACCAATAAAGAGACGGTGCTGAGTTTTAGAAAAAAGAAAGACGTGCTCCTGTAGCTGGTTCGAATCCAAACCTAGACTATGACTATATATGGTGCTATGCTACTCTGGAAGTAATGAAACTGACATATCCAACGTTCGCTTCTCCTCTTCTCTACTTACTCTGCCTAGCATCAGAAGCTCTGGCCGCAGCAACCATGTACGCTGGCTGCTCGTCCACCTGCTCTTCAGCAGGCAACAACCAGATATGTGCCAAGTTGCAACCCGTACCATCGCGTGTGGGTCTCATCACACCCTCGCCGGCACGCGCACCGCAGCCGATTGCTCATCGCAACCCGCTGCCGTTGGTGTGGTGCCACTACTGCAAATCACGCAGAGTCATCCGTCGCGTCTCAACCACAATCCGCAACTCTGGCCGAGTCTTCTACAAATGCCCGAATCATGGGGTAATAATATGTTTAAGTGTTGTTCTGCTGCTTTCAGTTGCTGATTTTTTAATAGTTTGGTTGATGATCTACCAATTTGATTCATGCAGAAAAGGGAAGATTCGTGTGATTTGTATTTCTGGGAAGTTGCTGATCTGGGGGAATGCAACTACACTGATTATTTGGTTAGCCGAGGAATCCCAATACCAGTAGGTTGGGGTGTTGGACAAGTAACTGAAGGAACGGCATAAGAGGAAGATGCAGAGCAGAAGGTTAAAGATGCAGTTCCTCTGATCATGGCCAAGCAACAGCTGCTGAACAGCCTTGACAGCAATGAGGAGATGAAAGAGCTTGTGAAGATAATGGGCAAAATCGATGTGCTCTGTAGGATGATTGTCTCTTTATTTGCAGTGTATGTAGCACTCGTGATGTATTCAGTGACTACGACATGAGCACTTTGCTGAAACTAGTAATGAATGAAACCTGTGTAGCAGGCTGGGTGTAGTGTTTTGAACACCTAATGATTTCTATTAATGGAAATCAGGGGGTATCCCCTTTTGCTCATATAAATAAATAAATAGCAGAGGCCCTGTCGGGTCAGCTTTGTTCTCATTCAAAGACGTCGAGCAAATTGCAGTCCAACAGCAAACTATGTCATCAAATTCAAGTTTCATAGCCAAATATGAGTACAACTAAACAACAATGTCATCATGTTTTAGTTGTCATACAATCACCAAACACAAATCAGCATACATAACAAGTGATGTTCTCACAGCAAAATACTAAACAACATGTTCATTAGGTTTCAGTTGTCATAGCAAACACAATTTCACATAGTAGATAAAAAACATCTTTTGACAGGCAAATACGACAAAAGCAATGTAATCATCATCCACAGCAGCAGCTTCAACATCTTCGCCATGTGTATCAGTCTGAATCGTAATTCTCCATGGTGTCATCTTCTTCTTCGTCCTCAACGTCCTCAAACGTTGGCTTCTTCTTGATCAACTCTTGTATGTCCACAACATGATAGGCAATCTTTTCGCCGGCGTCATTGACGTGATGGTTCTCAAAGATATTAGGAACATCTATGTTATCTTGTACATCAGGAGCAGTGTAAGCATCATCTTGTTGTGCAACTTCATTAAACGAATTCCTCTGCTCAAACCTTTGCAATACTCTCCAGTCATCACTACATGCAAATGTGTCTTCCAAGAAAAATATCTGTGTTGCTTGATTTGCCAAAATAAAAGGCTCATTGGTCTGGTACGCCGCCTTGACATTGATGGATTTGAAATAATCATCAGCTCTGGGTTTTGTGATCCTGGAAAACAGGTTATACCAACGACAGCACAACAGAACCACACACCGATGATCCTCGAAACTGGAGATATACTGCAACTGAACAATGTCTGTTATGTTAGCATATATTTCAGTTGTCTCTTTGTCATACGTATCCGTGCTCATGATGGCACTGTTTTGTGTCTTCCTGCCTTCGTCTCGTGCAAGGGTGTTGTAGCGCACATCTCCAACAACGCAAGATTCATAATGTCTTACCCGAGTATCAGGACCCATTGCTAGTGAGTAAAGGGCATCATCAACTGCCCGCCCATCCTCCCGCATCTTCTTAACCTATGGTTAGAAAATAGACAAGCTGATCATCTTATGTACCCAATATATTAAAAAAACTGACAGTGCACATCAAAAGCTTACATGCTTCTTGAACCATTTCGGAAATCCTACTATAACCAGTTTGTCAATGTTTCTTGGATTTTGCGGCAGTAACTCGTCTTTGTAGATGCTGCACAACATAGTGATCACGTCAAACATCTAAATATATAAGAATGTGCTGCAAGTTTGGTAGATTACGATGTATAAGCTGCAGTACTGCACTTACTTGATATAAGGTAGTATCTCAGGACAGTTATTCAACACATACCAAACCATTTTGTCCAAATCTTTAGGTTTGTCCTCTTGTCGACTCTTCCCTGTAACTCGAACAGAATAATCGAAAACATTGAGCCCGTGATTGTCTTCACCCACCTCTTTGCTAAGTTGATCAGCTGTTTCAATGTATTTTGAGCAGAATGTCAACGCTTCTATAGCAATGTAGGCCTTTGCAATGGAACCCTCGGGTCTAGCTCTGTTCCTAACATAGCCCTTGAAAGTGCCTAGCCACCTGAGGGAGTCCTGGATTAGGGGGTGTCCGGATGGCCGGACTATACCTTCAGCCGGACTCCTGGACTATGAAGATACAAGATTGAAGACTCCGTCCCGTGTCCGGAAGGGACTTTCCTTGGCATGGAAGGCAAGCTTGGCGATACGGATATGTAGATCTCCTACCATTGTAACCGACTTTGTGTAACCCTAACCCTCTCCGGTGTCTATAAAAACCGGAGGGTTTTAGTCCATAGGACAACATACACAACAACAATCATACCATAGGCTAGCTTCTAGGGTTTAGCCTCTTCGATCTCGTGGTAGATCTACTCTTGTACTACCCATATCATCAATATTAATCAAGCAGGACGTAGGGTTTTACCTCCATCGAGAGGGCCTGAACCTGGGTAAAACTTCGTGTCCCTTGCCTCCTGTTACCATCCGGCCTAGACGCACAGTTCGGGACCCCCTACCCAAGATCCGCCGGTTTTGACACCGACATTGGTGCTTTCATTGAGAGTTCCTCTGTGTCGTCGCCATCATGAAGGATGCCTCGCCCCGTCTTTAAAGACGGCATTGTTGCTAAGGGAGCTTTGGCTGTCGGCCAAACCCTTCGGCTAGGTGGTTTTCTTATGACCGCCTATTCGGCTTCTGCGCCGACGATGACTTCTCGAGCCATCGAAAACAATCTTCATGTTAGCTCGGAACTCGCCGAGCAGTTAGATCCAATGGAGCTCTCCTCCATAAACAAGCTCTTGGATCGCTTCGCCGCCCTGGGAGTCGCTATGGATTACGACCAGATTGGGCCTAAACCCGATCTGAGAGAGATTAACTCTCCCCAAGTCACCCATCACGTTGCCATGGTAGAGGGACAGTGCAGCGACCCTTCATCTATCTTAAGGACTCGCTACGTCCGGATTCCCGATCCCTCCAAGCTGGATACCCGCGGAGGGGAGGATATCACTCAAGACCTGAACTTAGAGTTAGGCGACGGACTGGATTCATTGGACAACATACAGGAATCCAAATTTTCGAGTTCGAAAATTCCTTGGCCTCTGAGCCTCAGATGGGGTGAGGCTTCGGATTTAATTCTACCCTCCCAGCCCAACATAAGCGATCTATCCAAAATCAGGCAAGAGCCCAATGAAACAGTACATCATTACTGGGCCAGATTCCCCCTGGTTAAGAACAGGCTAAGGGACTGCCGCGAGGAAGACGCAATCTCAATCTTCTGCAATAATTGCACGGACAAGGGAATACACAACGCCATAAGTCGCCGTGATATTACACACTTCGCTGACTTGGCGTCCATTGTACGAAAGTACTGTGCAATGGAAAGCGCCTGGAGAACCGAAATCAAATTTTGGGACAATCCGGCCCTGAATACAAACCCAGTCCGAAATAAAAGGGTGCATCATCACCAGACACCTGGGTCAAGCACTAAAAAGCAAAAACCCTCTACAGGGCATGGAACCGTACTGGAAGGATGGCTCAATGGACCCTATAAAATTCACAGTATAGAGGACGCCACACCAACTCACAGCCTCAGAGCATGTTGGATACTCAGGCAGGTGGCCAAAGTTGGCGAAAATCTCCTAATTCTGGAGGCCACAGAAAGCCACCCCAGAGACACCAATACGGTATTAACAGTCTTTGAGACTTTCGCATCAAATAATATGCAAAAAAGGACACTCCGCAGCCTTGCCGAAGTCTACCAAGTAGCAACAATAAACCCATGGAGTGACACGGCTATTACCTTTAACGCCAGTGATGAACCTAAATTCTGAACAACCCGAGCACCAGCCGCATTGGTCCTCAGTCCAATAGTGGACGACTTTCGTCTTACCAAGGTACTCATGGACGGAGGCAGCGGATTCAACCTCATTTATGAGGAAACCCTTCAAAAAATGGAAATAGACTGGAACCGCATTGAGCGAAGCAGCACAACCTTTAGAGGAATAATCCCCAGTCGGGAAGCGCGCTGTACAGGAGAAATCACACTAGATGTGGTGTTCGGCACGCCGGATAATTACAGGTCTGAAGAGGTCACGTTCCATGTGGCTTCGTTCAGCAGCGGTTATCATGCTCTGCTAGGGCGGGAAGCGTTTACAATCTTCCAAGCAATACCCCATTACGGGTACATGAAGCTCAAGATGCCCGGGCCTAACGGGATCATCACTCTCGCTAGTGATCCGGACATAGCACTCCGCGCCGAAAACAAGACAGCCGCACTGGCCCTCGAGGCACTATCCGAAGCCCTAGCGGCTAAGGAACTGACTGCGCTGCGCTCTATGGTGAATAGGGACGATGTGGTACTCGACAAAAGATCCAAGTCCACCTCCTTTAAACCAGTGGACGAAATAGTCAAATTCCAAGTCCATCCAACGGACCCCAATAAAATAGATTCCATCGGGGCACAGTTAAACCCTGATGTAGACGCCGCACTGCGAGAGTTCCTACGAGAGAACTGGGACATTTTTGCCTGGCACCCTTCAGACATGCCAGGAATCCCACGCAGGCTGGCCGAGCAGAGCTTAAATATCCAAACAGGATTCAAACCTGTCAAATAGGCTCTTTGGTGTTTTCCAAACCTAAGGACAGGCCATGGGAGAAGAGCTAGCAAAGCTATTGGAGGCCGGATTCATTAGAGATATAAAACATCCGGACTGGCTAGCAAACCTGGTGATGGTACCAAAGAAGGACAAATCCTGGCGCCTGTGTGTTGATTTTAAAGACCTTAACAAGGCTTGCCCAAAGGATCCCTTCCCCCTCCCCCGCATCGATCAAATTATCGACGCTACCGCAGGACATGATTCGTTGTGTTTCCTCGACGCATATTCCGGCTACCATCAAATCAAGATGGCAGAACCAGACCAAGCCACAACGGCATTTATCACACCATACGGCCCATTCTGCTTCAACACGATGCCCTTCGGGCTCAAAAACGCCGGCGCAACATATCAGTGCATGATTCAGACATGTCTGGCAAGCCAGATCGGCAAAACAGTGGAGGCATATGTAGATGATGTGGTCGTCAAAACAAGACATGTTGAATCTCTAGTAGATGACTTGAGGCTCCCATTTGATAACCTCCGAACATACGACATCAAGCTCAACCCGGAAAAATGCGTTTTCGGCGTTCCAGCCGGAAAGCTCTTGGGCTTCATTATATCCGGTAGAGGAATTGAAGCAAATCCAGCCAAGATCCGAGCTCTATCGCAATTGGATATCCCAAAGGACCTCAAACAAATACGAAAGTTAACCGGATGCGTGGCGGCTCTAAGCCGCTTTATCTCCCGCTTGGGAGAAAAGGCCCTACCCCTTTACCGCCTCCTTCGGCGCACCGAACACTTCAAATGGACGGATGCAGCCACGGCCGGACTCGACAAAATAAAAGCCATACTGGCAACAAACCCAGTCCTGGCCGCGCCAAACATTGGCGAACCAATGCTATTATACATTGCAGCAACACATCAGGTTGTAAGCGCAGTGCTCGTCGTTGAATGAGAAGCGGACGGACACAAATTCCCCCTTCAAAAGCCGGTCTATTATGTGTCCACTGTCCTCACTCCCTGCAAATCACGGTACCCGCATTATCAAAAGATTGCGTACGCAGTATTCATGGCATCCCGGAAGCTACGACACTACTTTCAAGAGTGTTCAATAACAGTAGCCTCGGAAGTACCACTTAACGATATTATAAACAACCGTGACGCAACGAGCCGGATTGCAAAATGGGCCATTGAGCTCCTCCCGTTCGACATAACTTATAAGCCATGGCGAGCCATCAAGTCGCAAGTCTTGGTCAACTTCGTCGCAGAATGGACGGAGGCCGAACTCCCTAAAGAGTACGGCACATATTCAAATTGGATCATGCATTTCGACGGCTCCAAGACGTTGGCCGGACTGGGGGCCGGCGTCGTTTTGACGTCCCCCATAGGAGACACAATTCAATACGTACTCCAGATTATGTACACGGACACCAACAATGCAGCCGAATATGATGCCCTTTTACATGGTCTCCAGATGGCAGTATCCATGGGCATTCAACGCCTAGAGGTGCGCGGGGACTCGAACCTCGCAATATCCCAAATAAATGGAGACTTCGATGCCAAGGATCCAAAAATGGCAGCTTACCGCAACACCGTCCTAAAAATGTCAGCTCGGTTCGAGGGGCTTGAATTTCACCATATAGCCCGGGAAAATAATCGGGCGACAAACGTCCTGGCACGCATCGGCACAAAACGCAATGTAGTCCCCCCCAACATCTTCTTGGAAAGGCTGTTTAAGCCATCCGTAGTATGGGAAGGGGAGCCGAACAATAACAGCCCAGACCCAACCGCACTGCCCGACACCGAACATCCTGACACAATCGGAGGCTCTGCCAATGAAATAACGCCTTCAGCCCACGTAATAATGGCCGTCATCGCCCCATGGACAGAACCATTCCTCGCCTACCTTACTAGGCAGGAACTCCCCGAGGACCAAATGTAGGCACGCTGCATAGTGTGGCGATCCAAAGCCTACAGAGTCCACGAGGGAGAACTTTATAAGAAAAGCACTACCGGAGTCCTTCAAAGGTGCATCTCCGAAGAGGAGGGGCGGAACCTCCTGGCTGAAATTCATGCCGTACTCGGAGGTCATCACGCTGCAGCTCGGTCCCTTGTAATCAAGGCCTTCCGTACAGGCTTTTATTGGCCGACGGCCCGGGAAAACGCTCAGGACTTAGTCCAACGACGCACCGGTTGCCAGCTCTTTGCAAACCAAAGCCATATGCCACTCACTGCCCTCCAAACTATCCCCATTACTTGGCCCTTCACGGTCTGGGGGCTTGACATGGTTGGACCCCTTAAAGGCGGAACCCACAAGCAAAAATACTTACTGGTCATGGTGGATAAGTTCACCAAATGGATAGAAGCCAAGCCTGTTAAGACGGCCGAATCCGGACCGGTGATAGACTTTATATCCGGGGTTGTACACCGTTACGGCGTCCCCCACAGCATCATCACTGATAACGGCACGAACTTCACGGCCGACGAGGTAAAACTCTGGTGCAAAAACATGGGCATCAAGCTCAATTATGCTTCCGTCTATCACCCACAAACTAATGGCTAGGTCGAACGTGCAAATGGTCTTATCATGAGCGGCATCAAACCCAGATTAGTGCAGTCCCTCAAGGAATCTAACACGCACTGGGTAGAGGAGCTCAACTTCGTACTCTGGGGGCTGCGGACCACGCCGAATCGTACCACCAGATACACACCATTCTTTATGGTGTACGGCGCAGAGGCAGTTTTGCCTTGCGACATAATTCATGACTCACCTCGAGTGCACATGTACGAAGAAAGAGAAGCCGAGCTCGATCGGCAGGACAGCTTGGACGCATTGGAGGAGGAGCGTGACATGGCAAAAGCCCATTCCGCATTCTATCAACAGCAGGCTCGAAGATACCAAAGCAGAGAAGTACGGGCCAAAAATTACAACGTTGGCGAATTAGTTCTACGACTACCGGACAAGAAAAAGGACAAACTCAAGCCCAAGTGGGAAGGTCCCTTCATAATTGACCAAGTCCTAACTGGTGGAGCGTACCGCCTGCGGGATGCATCGGATAACCGACTTGAGCCGAACCCATGGAACGCAGCCCGTCTCCGAAGATTCTATGCCTAGCGCCGGACTCTATGTTCGTCTCCTTCCTCTGTCCATTTTTTATATATCTTCTGTCTTACATTTCTCTTCTCTCTCTCTCTCTCTCTCTCTCTCTCTCTCTCTCTCTCTCTCTCTCTCTCTCTTATAGCCTTTAAAGGCTCATAAAGTGACGCGCTATCCGCGCTCATTAAACCTGGGGGCTTGTTTAAACAGAAGCTTATTCATACGGGCTTCATGCCCAACACATGTGTCACACTTCCGCATGTACCTTTTATTCACCATTATATGCATCGATATGACTTAAGTTTCGGCCAAGCTGGGTTGCCTGGCTCCTGTGCTTACCCCTACGTTCCCGATTGTTCGTCTAGGTGGTAAAGGGAGCACCTCTGCGATTGTTACTGCCGGGTCAGCCGGACGTGTACCTCAGACTGGGTGAAGCCGAAAGCTAGCGTTCTTAAGGGAATATTCGGTCGGTGAACTAAAGATGATCCCTTTTCATTTTTATCTATATGCCCCCAGATGTTTTTCCTGTGTTTCTTTTCGCATCATGGACATGCACCTTAGGGCATGCCTCCCAGGGAAAGGAACCCCTAACGGAACTATTCTCCCTGGAAGATGTTTCTTACTAACCATGTAATATAACATAACTAGTCGGGCACTTGTCTGTTCACGCACTAATGACCCCTACGCCTGGTCTCCATGCATTCCCCGGTTCCTATATAACCGCATGGGAATTCGGACACACTCTGGACCGTCAGGTCCCGAGGATGAAGTGAAAAGGTCGGCCATGGCAAATGATCTACAATCCAGCTAGAAGGCATTATAAATGTCAATTAAATTAGATAGTCATTTTGACTGATTGTATTCCTCTTCAATACCATCTAACAGGCTGTCTAATTTACAGTCCTGCTGGGAATACTTTGCGGCCAACTCTACTTGGCCGTATACTAAGCTTACAGGGATCTCCTTCCCATCGGGCCCTACAGGACCGACCTCGGCCATGTGGTTGGGGTCAGCCTTTGCGTACCGCATCTTCACCATGGCCCAGGCCTCCCTAGCGCCTTGACGGCAAGCCGATATCTTCCATAATCGGAAGCGCCGCCGTGCTCCCTTTAGCTTCTCCGCAAGCTCTCCAAGACCTTCGGGCATGGAGACGGATGGCCACAGGGCCTGGGCGACGCCTTGCATTGCCTGCCGAACTCGATCGAGCAGTTGCGAGAGCTCGGGAAGAAGGTCACCCGTAGAACCAGGCATCTCCTCTGCAGGACGACCTGTTAGCACACCTATAGACATTGCTCTGTTAGTCGACTTCCCCGCCAAACTTTCTTTCAAAGATTCGTTCAAGCACTTACTAAATATGCCGCGCCGAAGCCGCTGATTCTCCTTCACGGAGTCTGACAGCTGGGCATGAACATCTTTCAGCTCGACGCCCAGCTTGGTGTTGGCATCTTGGAGATCGTTCTTCTCCCGCCTCACCTCTGTCAGCACCTTCTCACCAGCCTTTAGCTGGCGTAGGAGGTGTTGTCTTTCCGGATTCAATCCGGCGCCATCTGCAATTTCATTTGTCAGATTCGCACCCATGCCGTGCTTCGCAAAATACTTATCTTTCAAAGTGTATATTACCAGAGGGGGTCTCCTTGGGCTCCCCTGCCGCGGCTAGTGTGGCCTCAAGTTGGGCTTTGCACTCTTCCAGCTCCTTGGACAGTAGGGAATTCTTTTCTGTAAGAATGTGCATAACAAATGATCCTTAAATCAGTTATTCTAACTGTTTCAAGTCTCGGGGGCTACTGGTATATATATATAATTACCAAAATTTTCTTACTCGTATGTCTTTTACATATTGCTCGTGGCTCTGGCTAGACCATTTCGAGCGGTACGGAGGTACGCATCTCCCGAGTTGAAGGCATCTAACGCCCCTTGAGAGAAACAAGCGTCGCGAAGAATTATCCGGCGACGCCTGTGGTTCATGGCACTCTCCACCTCAGAGTTGGTGGCAGACAACCCATCCACATCCTCCGTCGGAGGAGCGTCTGGCGCGCGCCTTGCGTTCGCCTCCGCCTCCGGGCCAGGCTTTTTGGAGCCTGGCTGGTGGAGGCGCGATTGGCAGCCTCTTCGGATATAGTCCGGCAAGGTCTCTTTGCCCTGAAGAAAGCACGAGTGTCAATGTGCCTCGAAGGTATAACACCTGGGATAAGGGGGCGTGCCATACCTTTGTGCTGACGCCTCGGTCCGGACTGCACTTCTTTTTTGCCCACGGGGCCCTGCGGCCCCTCGTTGGCTTGTCGCCGCAGGTTCGGCCTTCCGCTTTAAAAACCTCCCATGCAAAGTTCGGTTGTAATCAGGAAACTGAAAACACGAGAGGGCGGACACCTATTCGGGGTACTGGGACTTCGATCTTAGTTACCTGGGAGGCCAAGATTAGCCCTGGGTAATCGATCGTAATGGCCACCAAGGCATTATCCTTGCTCAATTGATGGAACACTCCATCAATCAGCTCCACAGATATGTCCGGATCATCTTGAGAGGCCGGGTCGAGGGACCGTCCTGGGTCCTCGGGTTGTGGAGGAGGGCTGCTTATTTCCTTAACAGCCCGGCGCAGTTCCTGCGTTGAAGTCGTCAGACTGAATATTTAACAATGGGAATACAAAATGGATGGGCAAGTAAATACGACCGCTTACCCAGCTTGGGGGATTGTGCATAGAGAATCCACCCTGTGGGTTGACGCGGAGAAATTCCTCCTCTTCTCCCTTATACAAAGTGGACAAGATCTTTAGTAGAGCGGCAGCTGAATCCGGCCCCTTACGGCCGTAGCGGGTGGCGTCGTCCTCCCGGTTGAAGTCCCACATGGGGTGGCTTCTATACTGAAGCGGTTGCACCCCCCGCATAATGCATTCGGCCATAATCCCGATCATGGTTAGTCCGGAATGGTCTAACAATCTTATTCGGCCCATCAGGTAAATGATGTCCCTGTCACTTTCCCTCCGAGGGCTCCGTGGACGCCAACTTAGGCGCTTCTTTAAGGGAGCCCTGTCGAATTCAGAGAGGTCGATCCGGACAGGATCCGGCAGCAGGACGTCTTCAATATAAAACCATTCCGAGGGCCAGTCTTCAGACGCCTTCTTTGGGGTCCGGGACAGATATCCGGTCCCGGCGATGCACCACACTTCGGCTCCGCCCACTTGATACATTGACCCCTCCTTAGAGCGGGGCACAAGGCAGAATAACCTTTTCCATAGCCCGAAATGAGCCTCGATACCCAAAAACAGCTCGCAGAGGGCTACGAAGCCCGCGATATGCAATACGGAGGCAGGCGTGAGATTGTGTAGCTGGAGGCCATAGAACTCCAGGAGCCCCCGGAGAAATGGATGGATTGGAAATCTGAGCCCCCTTATTAAATAAGGGACGATGCACACCCGCTCTCCTTTGGAGGGATTAGGGGCACTCTCCGCTTGCTCTCCGCCATTATAGATGGCAAGGCCGGCTCGAACCGGGACCATATAGGCCGGGGGGAGAAATCCCTTGGTCTGGAGCGTCACTAGCTTGCTATGCGGGATGGAGCATCTCTCCCAGTATCCAGGCTGAGGGCTGGAAGGGCGAGAGGAGGAGTCGCGACGGCTGGCGATGGTGGAATGGACCTTTGTCGGATGCGCTCTTATGAACACTCGCGAAGGGGGGAAGATGTGGTTTGGATCTAAATCCTCGTCCCCTTAAAAAGGACAGCTCATTTACGCGGCTAGGGGTGTGAATGTAAAAACACTCAGACTTTTCATATTCGTTTGACATGTGGGAAGCGACCATTATTGGGCGTAGAAGCCAAGGAGCGCAACATCTACAAGAAACCGTACTTTATTCAACAGGTACACGGAATTTGGAGGAGAACCCGCCTTGCAATGCCGAAGACAATCTGCGCGCCGGACTCATCGTCATTGAAGCCTGGTTCGGGGGCTACTGAGGGAGTCCTGGATTAGGGGGTGTCCGGATGGCCGGACTATACCTTCAGCCGGACTCCTGGACTATGAAGACACAAGATTGAAGACTCCGTCCCGTGTCCGGAAGGGACTTTCCTTGGCGTGGAAGGCAAGCTTGGCGATACGGATATGTAGATCTCCTACCATTGTAACCGACTTTGTGTAACCCTAACCCTCTCCGGTGTCTATATAAACGGGAGGGTTTTAGTCCGTAGGACAACATACACAACAACAATCATACCATAGGCTAGCTTCTAGGGTTTAGCATCTTTGATCTCGTGGTAGATCTACTCTTGTACTACCCATATCATCAATATTAATCAAGCAGGACGTAGGGTTTTACCTCCATCGAGAGGGCCCGAACCTGGGTAAAACTTTGTGTCCCTTGCCTCCTGTTACCATCCGGCCTAGATGCACAGTTCGGGACCCCCTACCCGAGATCCGCCGATTTTGACACCGACACCGCCTTTCAATAGGGTACATCCAACCATATTGTACTGGACCTCTAAGTAGTGCCTCATCAGGTAGATGAACAGCCAAATGCACCATCACATCAAAGAAGTCCGGAGGATATATCTTCTCAAGGTCGCATAGGATAGTTGGTATCTTGTCTCTAAGACGCTCCAAAGCATCTATCCTGATATTCCTACTGCAGAGTTCCCTGAAGAATTGTCCCAACTCTGCAACTGCTTTGTATAAGTCATGGCGGCCCAATCCTCTAAGGATAACAAGTAAAACCCTTCGAAGTAGGACGTGGCAGTCATGAGTTTTCAACCCTTGTACCTTATTTCCATCTGCACTGACTCTCCTTTCAGGGTTGGAAGCAAATCCATGTGGGAATCTCACACGTGACATGACCTCACAGAATTCTTTTCTTTTTACCTTGTCCAAGACGTACATAGCTGGTGCCATATCCCATGGTTTACCTTCATCTTGCACCTGCAAATCCTGTCTGATACCCAGGTGTGTCAAATCAATCCTAGATTTTAAGGTATCTTTCGTCTTGCCTTCAATATTAAGAAGTGTGCCGGTAATGCTGTCACATATATTTTTCTCGATGTGCATCACATCAAGATTATGTCGCGGATCCAAATCTTTCCAATACTCTAAGTCTCACAAAGTGGACCTGCGGGTAAACAATAATCTCTCTTCTGCCCTGCCATGCTTCCTTTTCCCGCTACCATTATCAGGATGGTTTCCTGGTGTAATATGCTTGACCTTCTCTAATTCCACTTGCAACTCATCGGCGGTGAGCCTCTTTGGCGCATCACGGTTTTCACGCTTTGCATTGAACACATGTCTTCGGTATTTTCTAGGAAGCGGCTTGTCCTTGGCAAGGAAACGGCGGTGTCCAATGTAACAGATCTTGCTAAGTATTGCGTATGACAGCGGATTCCTGTCATAGCGAACACATGCATTGTAACCATGTGTCGTTCGCCCTGACATAGTGCCCAAAGCTGGATAATCATGGATGCACCAAATTATAATAGCACGCAGAAAGAAATCAGCTGGTGGGCTGCTATATAGGTCTCGAGTGAGAACACCCTTCCATAGCTGTTGAAGTTCCTCCAGAAGAGGCTCCATGAACAAATCAAATTCCTTTCCAGGACTTTTTGGACCTGGGATGAGCAAGGCCATCATGTAGTTTGATTCTTTGGTGCAGACATTTGGAGGCATGTTGTAAGGGATAACAAGCACTCGCCACATGCTATATGTGGCGCTCTGGTGGCCAAATGGGTTAAATCCATCTGAAGCTAAGCCAAGTCTAATGTTTCTCGGGTCAGCAGCAAACTCTTTGTGTTTATCATTGAAGCTTTTCCACTCACTACCATGAGATGGATGGCTCATTACATTCTGATCTTTGTACTCCTGGTTCCTAGAATGCCACAGTACATCCTCTCTTGTTTCAGCATCATGAAACAACCTCTACAATCTTGGTGTAATTGGAAAATGTCTCAGAACATTATGAGGAATCCTCTTCACAGCATCGCCATCTTTCCATCTTGATGATTTGCATTTCGGGCATTCACTTAAGTTGGCATAATCCTTCTGGAACAGAACACAATTATTCTTACAAACATGGATCATATCATATCCAATTCCAACTGCACGAAGGAAATTCTTCATTTTACTGTAGGTGTGTGGCAGCTCAGACGCATCTGGGAAAGATTCGCAGAAAGCAGCCAACATCGCATCGAATGATTTGTTGGTCATCCGCTCAGATGTCTTCACCTGAAGAAAGGTGACCATAGCTGAGAATACTGACAGCTTATTTCCCGGGGTGACAGCAACGTTGCATTGTTCCAACATGCGGGCCCACCATTTTTCTTCTGCAGGTGAAAGTTCACGGAATGCACGAGCATTTCGTAGCATTGTTTCAATGTTGGTCAAACGCACTGGCTCCGCCACCACCACCTCCTCCTCCTCTTCCACCTGAGCATCAGGCAGATCAAGATGGTGATCTGCTGCTTCCACGTAGTCAATAACATTGACGTTCACAGCTTCACCATGATGAACCCACCTAGTATATGTGACTGACATCCCATACAAGTGTAGATGATTTTGCACAGTTGACTGGGGTCTTGTAACTGAATTCATACAACCGCTACACGGGTAGAGCACATCTGATTTCGGACCACCGTACTCAGCTCTGATAAAGTTCATGAAGTTTTCAACCCCCTCGACATATGCAGCGGAGAATCTTCAAGCAGAAGTTATCCAAGTCTTGTCCATCTGTTAGACATACAAATTAGTTCTTCTACTAGATATTACAGGAAAAACATATATGCTTTTTTATGAAGTCCAGAAAAAAAATACCTAGGTCGATGTCTAAAGCTATGGCAAGATATTTGGACGAGCATATCTAAGTAACGAAATATATGTAAAGCTAATTCAGCAAACAGATTTGAGTGCCAAATTATGGCAGGCTGTTTCAGCAGTCAATGAGGCCGAGCACACAGCCATTGAACTATCGAAGGCCATCGCAGCAACAAAGATCGAGTATAAAACGGTGTAGAGCTATTTCACCTAACAGATTGGCTACTAGACCATGGCAATCTACGACACAATAAATATATGGCAGGATATTTTAGCAACTAATTAGCCTTGGCATGCCATCTCAGCTAAGCAGATTGAGTGCAGAACAAGGCAAGGAAGCTTCTTAAGCAGAGAATATTGACAGTAAGCTACTTCGACAAACAGTGAGATTAACAGCATCTATCAGCTAACATTCAGCGCTACACCGACATGAACGGGGCCTCAGTCTAGAATGCGCGTACCGTGGGAGAAGCTGACCGCCGTGCGTCTCCACACGAACGTCGCCAGCGGTGGCGGCGCTGACCGCTGTGCGCCTCCACAAGAACGTAGCCAGAGGTGGCGGTGCGGCTAGAGGGCGGTAGTCTACGAGAGCGTACTGTGGGAGCGAGAGGATCGCCGAACCGCGGCGCCGACGTATCGGCGTGGCGGGGAGGGCGGCTTTGGCGGAACGAATGGAGTGGACGGGGACATGGGGGAGGGGGGTTTGGGGAATATTATTGGCTAGTTGGCCGAAGGGCGGTTGAATCGGATTTGGGGGGAATTTTTGGGTGTGGGGGGGGGAGGATTTTCGCGCGTTGGGCGGGGGGAGTTTGGCGCATGGTCGGTTTCTCCAAGTGCAGTCCCACGTGTCAGTGAAGAGGCAAGCCGAAGCGCGTTCCGTTTGCGTGAGCCGTGTGCAGGACCGAACGTGTGTGGGGTGCAATGCGACCGCGACAGGAGTGCTATGAGTGTACCGCATTTTTTCCTTTTAAACTAGGTGCTTCGCCCCCCCAAAAAAATCTATTGCTTCGCGCGATCCATCGATACTACTACTAGTAATCCGGTAATCCCGACTAAAACGGCGCGGCCGGGTCTTTTCCCGTGCGATATGCTAGGAGGTTGGCTTAGTTGGGTTTTTTAGGACGAGTAATGCTACACCTACGTAATCCCAGTTACATAATTAACGTAATGTGAAACGTGTGAGCTGTTGATTGTAGATTGGGGGGAGGGAGGGGCCCACCACCATGAAAATCAGGGAAGGAGAGAGAGGCAATTTACGTTAACCCTTTCGTAGGTTCCCGTAGATGTAGAAAGATGTGTCCGATCCTGCAATATAGGCCGTCCGATCTATATCTAACGGATAGGAAGGAAACTATGACAATTTACCCGCACTCCTCTCCACATTTGCAGATAAGGCTTTCCCTCGTTCATCTTTTCTCCCACAAGATCTTGATCTTCCATGCAACGCATGAGCATCTTGCTAGTACTCCTACAATATGTATATTATTGTGAAAGTTCATATACACCGGCCGAGATTAATGCAAACACGGCAGATTTTCATTACATTTCGAACTTTTATAGGACAAGAAAATAAAAGAAACCCGACCCTAAACCTATTCTACGGCGGCGACCGACGTCCTCCATCTGTGATCTCCATGTACGTGGGCGGGGTTCAAGACCCGTGAAGTGAAGGTGCGGTCTTCGGCGAGGAAAAGTAGAACACGGGAGACGGACCGGCCAGTTGGCACACCATGCCCTGCCGCCTCCCATGCCCTACTCATCCTCGGAGGAGTCCCCGACCTCGGCGGTGCCAGACGTTGGACGGCGGCAAGTAGGACGCGTGGCTGACGGTGCTCCCGTCGTCGGCCGCCAGCGTGGCCACCACTTGTGCGGCGACTTCAGCTAGGGCGGCGACCTCGAGCTCCATCCCCAAAGACAAGCTCTCCTGCAGAGCGTTCGCGCTTGCGGTCATGGCGGATGTCGGTGTCAAAACCGGCGGATCTCGGGTAGGGGGTCCCGAACTGTGCGTCTAGGCCGGATGGTAACAGGAGGCAAGGGACACGAAGTTTTACCCAGGTTTGGGCCCTCTCGATGGAGGTAAAACCCTACGTCCTGCTTGATTAATATTAATGATATGGGTAGTACAAGAGTATATCTACCACAAGATCGGAGAGGCTAAACCCTAGAAGCTAGCCTATGGTGTGATTGTTGTTGTGTATGTGTTGTCCTATGGACTAAAACCCTCCGGTTTATATAGACACCGGATAGGGTTAGGGTTACATAGAGTCGGTTACAATGGTAGGAGATCTACATATCCGTATCGCCAAGCTTGCCTTCCACGCCAAGGAATGTCCCTTCTGGACACGAGACAAAGTCTTCAATCTTGTATCTTCATAGTCCAGGAGTCCGGCTGAAGGTATAGTCCGGCCATCCGGACACCCCCTAATCCAGGACTCCCTCAGTAGCCCCTGAACCAGGCTTCAATGACGATGAGTCCAGCGCGCAGATTGTCTTCGGCATTGCAAGGCGGGTTCCTCCTCCAAGTACTTCATAGAAGATTTTGAACACAAAGATAGTGTTCGGCTCTGCAAAATAAGTTTCCACATACTGCCATAGAGAGAATAATATTTACACAAATCTAATCTGCTGACGTATTCTATAGTGCGACACACCACGGCCAAGCCTTTATCCGAGTCGTTTCATTATCCCACCTCAGCGCGTCGTGCGAGGCGGTTTCCTTGGCACGTCTTGTTAAAGCAGAGATCGTGTCCCCTTATTCCGGGATTCTCATCAATATGGGCGTGGGTAACCCAACCGCACCATTGATTACGGCGCTTGGAGATAAGCGAGTTTTACCAGGCTGGTGGGGACACGTAGTTGCGTCCACCCATATAAGGGGATAAGGATCCACCTTTTCACCTACGCCTTCTTCCTCCTTTGCCTATCCATTTTCGTGCACTCGAGCTCCAGCGCCCAAGTCCGCACTCCCCATCTCAACCTTCTCCAGCTATGTCCGGAGCGGGAGGCAAGTGGATGGCCTCCTCTGTTACGGAGGGGCACATCAAAAGACTAAGGAAGGCTGGATACTTGTCTAACGACATTGCGCACCGGCTTCCCGAAGAGGGGCAGCTCATCCCCACCCCTAGGCCCATGAGAGGGTGGTGTTCCTCCCTCGTTTCCTCCGCGGACTGGGTTTCCCTCTCCACCCATTTTTCCGGGGGCTCATGTTCTACTACGGCCTGGATTTCCACGATCTGGCTCCGAATTTTGTCCTCAACATCTCGGCGTTTATCGTCGTGTGCGAGGCTTTCCTTCGCATTCGCCCCCATTTCGGCCTATGGCTCAAGACTTTCAATGTCAAGCCGAAGGTGGTGCGCGGCAACCAGGCGGAGTGCGGTGGCGCCATGGTGGGCAAGATGCCCAACGTCTTATGGCTCGAGGGCTCCTTTATGGAGACCCTGAAGGGGTGGCAATCGGGGTGGTTTTACATCACCGAGCCGCGCGACCCTAAGTGGGTCGCAGCCCCCGAGTTCCGGTCCGGACCCCCAACGCGGCTCACGTCCTGGAAAGAGACCGGCCTGTCGTGGGGCAGCAAAAGAGAGGTGACCGGACTGCAAACATGCACCCAATCCCTGGTGGACAAGCAGCTCAAGCTCATCAACGTAGTCCAGGTTATGCTCATCCGTCTGAGCCTCCCGTGTCAACAACGGGCCTTCAATCTGTGGGAGTTCAACTCGGTGCAGCACCGAACTCTGAGCAGGTTCTTCGACACGACGTATGAAGATGCCTGGAAGGTGCTTTTCAAAGGCGCCAAGGCTCCCGCATCCGCTACCGAGGATCGTGGATTCAGTGCGCAGCGTCACGGTAGCACGATAAGTTTTTTGTACCTTTTACAGGGCACTAGTTTTTCATAGTTTAACTCTGTGCAGGATCTAAGCTCCCTTACCTTTGACAGGATTGGCAGGCGAAGTCCGGACAGATCGACTGTCCGGCACCTTTGCCCGAAGACCCAGCCGATGCTCGATTGGCGAAGCTGCTGGTTCCGGCACCCTATGTGGTGCCGGAGAAGAAGGCCAAGAAGAAGGCCATGGGGACTCGAAAGAGTGCCCGACGCCCGGAGGTGTCAGATTCATCATCTGACGAATCCAAGACGCACTACTCCCGCGAAGACGAGGAGGAGGAAGAAGAAACCTCTCCCCCTCCAGCGGGGGAAGGGAAGAAAAGGAAGGCCGCCCCAACTGGGGAGGCCGAAGGGTCCAATAAGGGGAGAACCCTTCCTCCGGACAACTCCACCAATGCCGACGACGGCGAAGAGGAGTGGCCGCCCAGGGCCAAGCCCCTGGCGAAATCATAAGTATCCGGATACCAGAGTAATTCATAGTATTCCTTTATTGCACAGCTTTCCCTTATGTCAAATATGTTTATGCAGCCCACCCAAAGACCGGCTCGACGCGTCGTCGAGCGGCTCACTGGACTCGTCGAATGTGAACTCGCTTCTGACGGCTTCCTCCCCCCGCCCTACGGACGACATCAAAGTGTTGTCCCAACAGGTTCCAAGCCGGGAGGAGGTGGTCCTGGAGGCGCCGCAAGGCGACCTCCCGGACTCCAGGAGTAAAGGGGATGAAACCCCCCAGGGCTCCAAGTCCGGCCCTAGGCCGGACACCGCTCCGGAACCTTCAAAGGTTCCAGAGTCCGGCGGGGGACCTCCTTCCAAGAGGAGCAAGCCCACCGTGCCGGTGACCTCCATCCAACCGGAGGCGCCGGACAATCTGTTGGAGGCGCTCCAAGGCGCCTCCATCGACGAGGAGCACCGCACCATTATGAGTGCGGTGGTCCAGAAGGTTCAGTCCGCCAAGAGCGAACTGACTGAAGCTTGTACTAGCCTTTTAACAGGTTTTGAGGTAAGTAAAGAATGTGTAAATAATATTACCACATAGATAGTAGCCCCTGATGCTCTGTTTGGCGTTCGGGAAGAAAAGCGGATCAAATAAAATCCGCAGGAGTCTAACAAAAAGGAGTCAATATGCATATGCAGGCTTCTCTGCTTGCGTCCGCCGCACTGACTACGGAAGTGGACACGCTAAAGCAGAACCTCGAGCGGTCCGAGCAAGAGCTCGGGCGTGCCAAGAAGCAGCTCGAGGACAATGAATGTAAGAAATACCTTGTTTAAATATATATAAAAAGGTGCAATTGCAAAAAATGACAGGATTATCGTGGCTACTGTAGGGGCCACGTGTGAGGTGGCGACCCTTAAGCAAGTGCTGGTCGAGGCCGAGAAGAGGGCGGTCACGGAGCGTACCGAGCGGGAGAAGTATGAGGCCGAGGTTGGCAAGGTGCGGCAAGAGCTCCAGGCTCTCATGGAAAAACATGAGAGTTTGGAGCTTGACTCAAAGACGCGAGCGTCCGAGCTCGCGGTGGCTATTGAAAATGCCAAGTCTGCCAAGGCCGAGTCCCAGAAGACCCTCCAGGAGTTGGATGAGGTGAAGAAGATAGCGGCGGGTAATGCATTCTTTATGCAAAGCAAACACATAAACGTGAGTTACTTGTTACTTACCCGAATCCGGAGCTCTCCAGGAGCGTTCGTAGATCTTCCCTGGAGTGTGTCCGATGCCGCTGCATTCTATCGAGCCGAGGAGGGCAGCTCGACAGAGAAGGTGTTCTTGTCTCAGTATGCTGAGGCCGGACACCCCGTGCCCCTGAGCGACCAGCTGAAGCAACTGGTCGAGCTCCACAAGGTGGCCGAACAGGCCATGAAGGGTCTCAGAGTTTGGTTGTGGCCTGGAGGGGCTCTGCCTGGGAGCTATTTCGGGCTGGAGCGGCGGCTGGTGGAGGCCTGTCCAAGGCTCGAAGTCATCAAGCGCTCCGTCTGCATTGAAGGTGCCCGTAGGGCCCTTGCCCGTGCTAAGGTGCACTAGGGCAAGCTGGATGCTGAGAAGCTTGTGAAGGACGGGCCACCGCCGGGGAAAGAGCATCGCAAGCCCGAGAATTATTATAAGGATGTTCTGAAGGGTGCCTGCCTTGTGGCGGATGAATGTTCTAGGGATGTAATTTTTGAGTAAAACTCGCTCGTTTTGTCCTGTGCGCTGAAAACTTGTTCATATGCGCTAAGCAATGCTGTTTGAATTTAAAATATTACCTTCTGTGCGGCTGTTTATCAATTCTGAGAGATGGCGAGTCATCGGCTTCTTCCCCCGTGCCACTAGTGGTGGGGTGTTTAGGGATAAACCTGAGCGCTCTTTTTCCCATGTTTGGGTCCTTCAAGGGAGGCGCTCAGCCCAACGAACAAGGCAATCGGACTATAATGCGTGAACACTCTCACTTAGCCATAGAGTTCTATAATTTTAAATTTCGGTGAAGCCCCTGGTATTCGGAAGACCGAGTTCGGGGCGCTATCCACGCCTTGACCGGACGGAGCCAACTCCTCGCCCTAAGCGGCATAAGTCTTTAAGGACTCAAAAAAACCTCTCGAACAGCGACCAGCTCCCGCTTCATCATGACAGTCAGTTTTAGCTTTCTCCACTGAGGTGCTCGACCCAGCTCAACTGGGGCACAATCGCAGTGGTTCTCCTAGTGCTACCTTAGCCGATATAGCGGAACGTAAGGCACCAAAACATAGGAGCTGGGCAAACCCAACTATTGACCCAAGACATGATTCGGAGTCGATGCATATAATGCTATAAGTTCGGGGTGCCGCACTTGTTAAAGTGTTCAGACTTCTCACACCATGTTGAGGGGTACTGAAGCCCCTGGCGTATTTTGGCCGTACCAAAGTGTACGGGTGCAACATGTTGTTAAGGAACATATAAAAAAAGAGTAATGCAAAAATAGACAAAAGCTATGCATTGTTTATTAAAGAGGGCTGCGATCAAAGCAGAACGATACAAATAATGCGATAAGCAAAAGGTTGGACTATGTAACATGTCCGTTCCAGGGGCAAGCTGCGGAATAGTATGCAAAACAGGTATACTGCTTGTGATAGAGACCACCTGGGAGTTCCGTAATGCGGTGTGGTTTGTCTACTTCCCTGGTTCTTGCATCGTTCGTGCGGCAATTGAACTGCCGAACAGGCCTTCCGAAGAGTGGAGTCCTGAAAGTAAGAGAAAATTAAAAAATCGGCAGCCCCTGGTGCGGTTTAAGCCGTGTTTCGGGCGTGCCGTGATGGTGCCCCTCCCCCTGTACCCATGGTATTTCTAGAGCGTAGTTATGTACGCGAAGTACTGGTATCGCGTTTCTACGAGGGCTGGGGTTGGGGCCGCATTGGTATGCCTGCTCGGGTCGTGCCAAGCGGTCTTGTTGTAGGTTACTCCGGGCACGCTTGACGGTGTCCGGTCGTTTAATGGCCGGACTGGAGAACTGCCTGGAGAGGCTGCTTTGTACTTCTGCTGCAAGGGCCGCCGTGTGCTCCTCCGTTCGGAGGGAGCGTTCGGTGTTTCCGTTGACCATAATTACTCCTCGAGGGCCTGGCATTTTGAGCTTAAGGTATGCGTAGTGCGGTACCGCATTGAACTTGGCGAATGCGGTTCGCCCGAGCAGTGCGTGATAGCCACTGCGGAATGGGACTATGTCGAAGATTAACTCCTCGCTTCGGAAATTATCCGGAGATCCGAAGACCACTTCAAGTGTGACTGAGCCTGTACAGTTGGCCTCTACACCTGGTATTACGCCTTTAAAGGTCGTTTTGGTGGGCTTAATCCTCGAGGGATCTATGCCCATTTTCCGCACTGTATCCTGGTAAAGCAGGTTCAGGCTGCCGCCGCCGTCCATAAGGACTAGTGAGATGAAATCCGTCAATAATTGGGTCTAGAACCAATGCGACGAATCCACCATGACGGATGCTAGTGGGATGGTCCCTTCGATCAAAGGTGATCGGGCAGGAGGACCATGGGTTGAACTTTGGGGCGACTGGCTCTACCGCGTATACGTCCCTTAACGCGTGCTTCCGCTCCCTTTTGGGGACGTGGGTTGCGTATATCATGTTCACCGTCCGCACTTGTGGGGGAAAACCCTTCTGTCCATTGTTGTTCGGCGGCCGGGGCTCCTCATCGTCATTGCTATGCAGCCCCTTGTCTTCATTTTCGGCATTTAACTTGCCTGCCTGCTTGAACACCCAACAATCCCTGTTGGTGTGATTGGCCGGTTTTTCGGGGGTGCCATGTATCTGGCATAAGCGGTCGAGTATTCGGTCCAAACTGGACAGGCCCCTAGGATTCCTTTTGAATGGCTTTTTCCGCTGACCGGATTTAGAGCCTCTGAATCCGGCATTAACTGCCGTATCCTTAGCATTGTCGCCGTTAATGCTGCGCTTCTTCTTGTTGCGATGCGACCTGCCACTACTGTCCCTGGTATCCGAATTACCAGGGTTCTTGGTCATATTGTTGCTACGAGCAAGCCAGCTGTCTTCTCCCGCGCAAAAGCGGGTCATGAGTGTCGTGAGTGCTGCCATAGACTTCGGCTTTTCCTGTCCAAGGTGCCGGGCAAGCCACTCGTCACGGATATTGTGCTTGAAGGCTGCTAGGGCCTCGGCATCCGGACAGTCGACTATTTGATTTTTCTTTGTTAGGACCCGTGTCCAGAATTGCCTGGCTGATTCATCTGGCTGCTGAATTACGTGACTTAGGTCATCGGCGTCTGGGGGTCGCACATAAGTGCCTTGGAAATTGTCGAGGAATGCGGCTTCCAGGTCCTCCCAACAACTGATTGATCCTGTTGGCAAGCTGTTAAGCCAATGCCGAGCTGGTCCTTTAAGCTTGAGTGGGAGGTATTTGATGGCGTGGAAATCATCGCCGCGGGCCATGTGGATATGAAGGAGATAATCCTCGATCCATACCGCATGATCTGTTGTGCCATCATATGATTCGATGTTTACGGGTTTGAAACCCTCGGGGATTTGATGATCCATTACTTCGTCTGTGAAGCATAGTGGGTGTGCGGCGCCTCTGTACTGGGCTATGTCACGACGTAGCTCCAATGAGCTTTGTCTGCTGTGTTCGGTCCTGCCGAATTTGTGGCCGGCGTGACGGTTACCGTCTCGAGTCGTGGGGCGCCCACGCGATCCGTAGATCGATATTGTTTGCCTTGCCTTGTCCTCCAACATATCTCGCAAGTCCGGCGCATTTTCTTGTGCCTTGGTACGGGGTGTGGCTTGAGTGGAGGGCCGAGAGGCCTCTCTGTCATGGCCACGAGGTGGCCGATCGGCCATATCGAGTGCAGGTGATGTAGGTTTAAGTGCTTCCTCCTCTAATCGGGGTAGCAACCTGCGCTTTGGGTAGCTCTTGGAGGGGCGTTCGAGTTTATGCTCTTCGGCCGCAAGGACTTCAGTCCATCTGTCGACTAGAAAATCTTGATCAGCTTTAAGCTGTTGCTGTTTTTTCTTGAGGCTTCTTGCCATGGCCATAAGCCTGCGTTGAAAATGCTCTTGCTCGACGGGATCCTCTGGCACAACGAATTCGTCGTCGTCGAGGCTTGCCTCGTCTTCGGAGGGAGGCATATAATTATCATCCTCGACTTCTCTGTCTGCCGTTCTCTCATGAGGGCTGGTTTCTCCATCCTCCTGTGCTAAATCTTGCTGGAGGGGGTTTTCTTCGGCACTTTCCGGGGTATTATTATCTCCCGTGCTGGAATCACCGTATTTGTTTTGGTGGGATTTTGAGCGGCGCCGCTGACGCCGGCGCTTAGGCTGTTTCTTGGAGGGGTCAGCCTCTGCCGTTCCATCGCCATCTCCTTCTTTTGGGGTGTCCACCATGTATATGTCATATGACGAGGTGGCTTTCCAGGGCCTGATAGGCGCTGGTTCTTCATCGTCTCCTTCATCGGCATCCATACCTTCGATGTCTTCGGAGTCGAAGTCGAGCATGTCAGTTAAATCATCGACAGTGGCTACAAAGTGGGTGGTGGGTGGGCTTTGAATTTCTTCATCGTCCACACCCCAACCTTGCTGACCGTAGTTCGGCCAGGGCTCTCCTGATAAAGAGAGAGACTCCAGTGTCTTCAGAATATCGCCGTAAGGTGAGTGCTGAAAGATGTCCATGGCAGTAAACTCCATGATCGGCGCCCAATCGGGTTCGATCGGCAAGGGCACGGAGGGTTCGGAGTTCGGAGAGGAGTCCGGCTCCTTGGAGTCACGAGTCTCGCAGAGTGTGGGGCTGGTGTTCGGCTCAATCGCCGTTGGGATCACAGCCCCCGAGGCGGCATCCAACCGCCCATCCTCGATCAGCGCAGTTGGCTCCGAATTAAGGGTCGAAGCCGATGCGGGTGCGGCCTCCAGGGCACTGTTCGGCGGCAGAGCTAGATCATGCTCGTCGGGACAGTGCGGCGCGCTCGGCAGTGGCTCGAATCCGTTGAAGATCAAGTCCCCACGGATGTCAGCCGTGTAGTTTAAACTTCCAAATCTGACCTGATAGCCAGGGGCGTAGCTTTTGCTCCAGATGGCCATGTGAATCGGCCCACGGTGCGAAGCCGCCGAAGACGAAGATCTGTCCGGGGAGGAAGGTCTCACCCTGGACTGCATCGCCATTGATGATCGTAGGAGCCATCAAGCCTGACAGCGACGACACAGAGGAACTCTCAATGAAAGCACCAATGTCGGTGTCAAAACTAGCGGATCTCGGGTAGGGGGTCCCGAACTGTGCGTCTAGGCCGGATGGTAACAGGAGGCAAGGGACACGAAGTTTTACCCAGGTTCGGGCCCTCTCGATGGAGGTAAAACCCTACGTCCTGCTTGATTAATATTGATGATATGGGTAGTACAAGAGTAGATCTACCACGAGATCAGAGAGGCTAAACCCTAGAAGCTAGCCTATGGTGTGATTGTTGTTGTGGATGTGTTGTCCTACGGACTAAAACCCTCTGGTTTATATAGACACCGGATAGGGTTAGGGTTACATAGAGTCGGTTACAATGGTAGGAGATCTACATATCCGTATCGCCAAGCTTGCCTTCCACGCCAAGGAAAGTCCCTTCTGGACACTAGGCGAAGTCTTCAATCTTGTATCTTCATAGTCCAGGAGTCCGGCTGAAGGTATAGTCCGGCCATCCGGACACCCCCTAATCCAGGACTCCCTCAGTGGATGTGGTTCCAGGTAGGAGGACGATGCGCTATGGTGTGGAGGTTAGCTGGGCGTTGCCGCTTTAAGTAGCGCATTCCGGTGAGGCCAAGCATCCGGGTGCGTCATTAAGTCGCCGGAGTTGTTCCAGACACAAGTCCATTCCCTAACAGAGACCCTTTGTGAAACAAGGAGAAACATTGCTCAATGTCGTCAAGATATGCATGGTTTTGAAACCAGACTATCAGACATTTGCTATGTTGTTCAGGAGCCTAGGGGAAATGAAGGCGAGGGTTATGGTGCTCCATCAGACAATACAACATGAAAACATAACAGTTAGGTCAAATGAACTGAGCTTCTGAACCTCTGGTGGTGCATTTATCTGCTAGACTGTTAAGTTTTATGCCAACCTTCCTTTTGTTATATAGTTGTAATTTGTTTTGGTGTGATACAAAATGTATTCTTAACGTGCAGCCACCGCCTGAAGAAAACAGCAAGCCATTTTTGTATAGTGTAGGGTGTTCCCTATATTTGCACTGGTGGCGATCTTTGATGCCGAGAGGATGTAATCTGTGCAATCGCCTTAATAGCCCAGCGTTAGTCGGCCTTATTTATTTCCTAGTCTTCTTTTTCCCTGGTTTGCTAGTGGCCGCAACTACCATGGGCCATATACGGACCGTAGGATCCATGGGTCACCTACGGGCCGTCGAAAAATGGGCCTGTAATCGGTGGGCCTCGGGCCGTCGGATAAATGTGTCTACATGGGCCATAATCGGGCATAATTGGTATCAGCCCAGCACAGTAACAGGCCGTAGGACAGCAAAGGCTTAATTCTGTCACAGGCATAACGGGTCGTTAATGGGCCAGAATATAGAACGGGCTGGAAACGGGGCAATGGTTAACATGCCAGAAACGGGCCGACTCTTGCCATGGGCCGATTTTGGCCCATTAGGTTAACAAGCCAGTAACAGGACGACTCTTGCCATGGGCCGAATTTGGCCCATTAGTGGAACAGGCCAGTAACGGGCCGGAAGTAATCGAGGGCCGAAAAGGAGCCCAAGAACGTATGGGTCGTCAATAGGCCGAAAGCTAACACGGGCTGGAAACGGCCCATGTAAATCACGGGCCGTTAACGGGTATAAAGAAAATTACTATTCATTATGGGCTAGACTCACCGTGGGCCTGTAATGGGCCGAAAGATACGAAGGCCTCATATGGGCCGAAAGACGTCGTGAGCCATACATGGGCCGAAAGTGAAATGGGCTAGTATTATATTCGACGGCGCACATGACGTTGTTGGGCCGATTTCCTTTAGGGCCTAATGGGCCGTGAGTTAACGGGCCGTAAAATGGGCTATTTGCGAAGAGATCGTTAACAGGCTTTTCATGGGCCAGCCCGTTAACTTTTGACCAAGTCAAACGGGCCGGCTTTGTAAGCTAAATGGGCCACTGTTGGGCCGTGCCACGTGTCGACATATCATAGGCGCATATCTGACCCACTGACGAGTTGACACGTGTTTCGTCCGGCCAATAAGAATTTTACACGCGGAAATTTCCCATTGGTCGGGGCTATTAACGGGTTATCGGATCCAAAACCCGACCCAATAGCTTAACGACGTTCCGTTATAGTGGATGCCACGTGTCGGTCACCCTTGACGAAAGCACTCCTATGACGCGCGATTTATCGTCATGGAAGTGGACACTTCTGTGATGATAATTTTGGTAATGTCATGGAACACTTCTACGACAGCACAGGTATGACTATCTTGATTCTGTCATAAATTTGTCATGGATGTACATGCATGACAAAAAAAGCGACCTACTGTGACAAACACGTATCATCACAGAAGTGTATTTTTTTGTAGTGTCGGCGCAAGTTTGCGCTCGAAATGGGTCGGCCCGGACACAAAACGGACCAGATGGGTCCGGGCCGTCGTGTGCTGGGCTGACCTGTTTGTCTATTTTACCCCAAACGGACGGGTCCAGACAGAATGGGGTTGCGCGGTGGAGTTGGCCTCATATCTGCTCAAATCATCTATGAAGGTCAGAAAATAACGATACCCGCCGCAAGCCTCAACACTCATCGGATCACATACATCAGTATGTATTATTTCCAATAAGTCAGTTGCTCGCTCCATTGTTCCAGAGAATGGAGTCTTAGTCATCTTGCCCATGAGGCATGGTTTGCAAGCATCAAGTGATTCATAATCAAGTGATTCCAAAAGCCCATCAGCATGGAGTTTCTTCATGCGCTTTACACCAATATGACCTAAATAACAGTGCCACAAATATGTTGCACTATCATTATCAACTTTGCATCTTTTGGCATCAATATTATGAATATGTGTATCACTACGATCGAAATTTAGTAAACCATTCACTTTGGGTGTATAACCTCAGAAGGTATTATTCATGTAAACAGAATAACAATTATTCTTTGAATTAAATGAATAGCATTATTGCAATGAACAATATCCAATCATATTATGCTCAACGCAAACACCAAATAACATTTATTTTAGGTTCAACACTAATCCTAAAGGTAAAGGGAGTGTGCGATGGTGATCTTATCAACCTTGGAATCACTTCCAACACACATCGTCACCTTGCCCTCAACTAGTCTTTGTTCATTTTGTAACTCCTGTTTCGAGTTACTAATCATAGTAACTGAACCAATATCAAATACCCAGGGGCTACTATGAACACTAGTAAAGTACACATCAATAACATGTATATCATATATACTTTTGTTCACTTTGCCATCCTTCTTATCTGCCAAGTATTGGGGCAGTTCCGCTTCCAATGACCATTTCCTTCGCAGTAGAAGCACTCAGTTTCAGGCTTGGGTCTAGCTTTAGGCTTCTTCATGGGAGTGGCTGTTGGGGAACGCAGTAATTTCAAAAAAATTACTACGCACACGCAAGATCCATCTAGGTGATGCATAGCAACGAGAGGGGAGAGTGTTGTCCACGTACCCTCATAGACCATAAGTGGAAGCGTTATGACAATGCGGTTGATGTAGTCGTACGTCTTCACGATCCGACCGATCCTAGCACCGAAGGTATGACACCTCCGCGATCTGCACACGTTCAACTCGGTGACGTCCCATGAACTCTAGATCCAGCTAAGTGTCAAGGGAGAGCTTCGTCAGCACGACAGCGTGATGAAGGTGATGATGAAGTTACCGACGCAGGGCTTCGTCTAAGCACTACAACGATATGACCGAGGTGGAAATCTGTGGAGGGGGGCACCGCACACGGCTACACAATCAACTTGTGTGTTCTAGGGTGCCCCCTCCCCACGTATATAAAGGAGGGAGGGGGAGGCCGACCATCCCTCTCTAGGCGCGCCAAGGGGGGAGGAGTCCTCCTCCTAGTAGGAGTAGGACCCCCCCTTTCCTAGTCCCACTAGGAATAGAAGGAAGAGGGAGAAGGAGAAAGGAAAGGGGGGCTGGCCCCCCAGCCAATTCGGATTGGGCTTGAAGGGGGCACGCCCCCACCTAGGCCGGCTTCTCCCCTCCCCACTAAGGCCCATTAAGGCCCATACACTCCCTAGGGGGTTCCGGTAACCCCCCGGTACTCCGGTAAATGTCCAAACTCACCCGGAACCATTCCGATGTCCAAACATAGCCTTCCAATATATCGATCTTTATGTCACGACCATTCCGAGACTCCCCGTCATGTCCGTGATCATATCCGGGACACCGAAGTACCTTCAGTACATCAAAACTCATAAACTCATAATACTGATCGTCACCGAACGTTAAGCGTGCGGAGCCTAGGGGTTCGAGAACTATGTAGACATGAACGAGACTCATCTTCGGTCAATAACCAATAGCGGAACCTAGATGCTCATACTAGTTCCTACATATTCTACAAAGATCTTTATCGGTCAAACCGCATAACAACATACGTTGTTCCCTTTGTCATCGGTATGTTACTTGCCCGAGATTCGATCATCGGTATCTCAATACCTAGTTCAATCTCGTTAACGGCAAGTCTCTTTACTCGTTCCGTAATGCAACATCTCGTAACTAACTCATTAATCACATTGCTTGCAAGGCTTATAGTGATGTGCATTACCGAGAGGGCCCAGAGATACCTCTCTGATACACGGAGTGACAAATCCTAATCTCGATATATGAAAACTCAACAAACACCATATGAGACACCTGTAGAGCATCTTTATAGTCACCCAGTTACGCTGTGACGTTTGATAGCACACTAAGTGTTCCTCCGGTATTCAGGAGTTGCATAATCTCATAGTCATAGGAACATGTATAAGTTATGGAGAAAGCAATAGCAGTAAACTAAAGATCAAAGCGCTAAGCTAACGGATGGGTCAAGTCAATCACATCATTCTCTAATGATGTTATCCCGTTCATCAAATGACAACTCTTTGTCCATGGCTAGGAAACTTAACAATCTTTGATTAACGAGCTAGTCAAGTAGAGGCATACTAGTGACACTCTGTTTGTCTATGTATTCACACATGTACTAAGTTTCCGGTTAATACAATTCTAGCATGAATAATAAACATTTATCATGATATAAGGAAATATAAATAACAACTTTATTATTGCCTCCAGGGCATATTTCCTTCAGTCTCCCACTTACACTAGAGTCAATAATCTAGATTACATTGTACTGATTCTAACACCCATGGAGTCTGGTGCTGATCATGTTTTGCTCGTGAGAGAGGCTTAGTCAATGGGTCTGCAACATTCAGATCCATATGTATCTTGCAAATCTCTATGTCTCGCTCCTTGACTTGATCGCGGATGGAATTGAAGCATCTCTTGATGTTCTTGGTTCTCTTGTGAAATCTGGATTCCTTTGCCAAGGAAATTGCACCAGTGTTGTCACAAAAGATTTTCATTGGACCCGATGCACTAGGTATGACACATAGATCGGATATGAACTCCTTCATCCAGACTCCTTCATTTGCTGCTTCCAAAGCAGCTATGTACTCTACTTCACACGTAGATCCCGCCACGACGCTCTGCTTGGAACCGCACCAACTGACAGCTCCACCATTCAATAAAAATACGTATCCGGTTTTTGACTTAGAGTCATACGGATCAGTGTCAAAGCTTGCATCTGTTGGGGAATGCAGTAATTTCAAAAATAAAAATCCTACACACACGCAAGATCATGGTGATGCATAGCAACGAGATGGGAGAGTATTGTCTATGTACCCTCGTAGACCGTAAGCGGAAGCATTATGATAACGCAGTTGATGTAGTCGAACGTCTTCATGATCCGACCGATCCTAGCACCGAAGATACGGCACCTCCGCGATCTGCACACGTTCAGCTCGGTGACGTCCCTTGTACTCTTGATCCAGTTGAGGCCGAGGGAGAGTTTCGTCAGCATGACGGTGTGGTGACGGTGATGATGAAGCTACCGGAACAGGGCTTTGCCTAAGCACCGCTACAATATGACCGAGGTGGATTATGGTGGAGGGGGGCACCGCACACAGCTAAGAGGTCAATGATCAACTTGTGTTTCCATGGGTGCCCCCCTCCCCTGTATATAAAGGAGTGGAGGAGGGGAGGGGCCGGCCCTCTCTATGGCGCACCCTAGGGGAGTCCTACTCCCATCAGGAGTAGGATTCCCCCCTTCCCTAGTTGGAGTAGGAGAGGAAGGGAAGGAGGAGTAGGAGAGAAGGAAAGAGGGGCTGCCCCCCCCCAAACCTATTCCTATTTGGCCTCCTGCCCAAGGGGGGTGCACCAACCCCTTGTAGGCTGGTGTGCTTCTTTCTTATGGCCCATAAGGCCCATAACTTCTCCCGGGGGCTCCGGTAACCTCTCGGTACTCCAGAAAAATGCCTGAACCACTCGAAACCATTTTGATGCCCAAATATAGGCTTCCAATATATCAATCTTTATGTCTCGACCATTTCGAGACTCCTTGTCATGCCTGTGATCACATCAGGGACTCCGAACAACCTTCGGTTCATCAAGACCTCTTAAACTCATAATACCGATCGTCACTGAACGTTAAGCGTGCGGACCCTACGGGTTTGAGAACTATGTAGACATGACCGAGACTCACTTCCATCAATAACCAATAGCGGAACTTGGATGCTCATATTGGTTCCTACATATTCTATGAAGATCTTTATCGGTCAAACCGCATAACAACATACGTTGTTCCCTTTGTCATCGGTATGTTACTTGCCCAAGATTCGATTGTCGGTATCTCAATACCTAGTTCAATCTCGTTACCAGCAAGTCTCTTTACTCGTTCCGTAATGCATCATCCCGCAACTAAATCATTTTTCACAATGCTTGCAAGGCTTATAGTGATGTGCATTACCGAGAGGGCCCAGAGATACCTCTTTGATACTCGGAGTGACAAATCCTAATCTCAATCTATGCCAACTCAACAAACACCATTGGAGACACCTGTAGAGCACCTTTATAATCACCCAGTTACGTTGTGACATTTGGTAGCACACAAAGTGTTCCTCCGGTATCCGGGAGTTGCATAATCTCATAGTCATAGGTACATGTATAAGTTATGAAGAAAGCAATAGCAACAAACTAAACGGTCATCGTGCTAAGCTAACGAATGGGTCAAGTCAATCACATCATTCTCTAATGATGTGATTCCATTCATCAAATGACAACTCTTGTCCATGGCTAGGAAACTTAACCATCTTTCTTTAACGAGCTAGTCAAGTAGAGGCATATTAGTGTCACTTAGTTTGTCTCTGTATTCACACATGTACTAAGTTTCCGATTAATACATTTTGAGCATGAATAATAAACATTTATCATGATATAAGGAAATAAATAATAACTTTATTATTGACTCTAGGGCATATTTGCTTCAGTCTCCCACTTGCACTAGAGTCAATAATCTAGTTCACATCTTTATGTGATTAGTTCATATCTCCATGTGACTAACACCCAAAAGGTTTACTAGAGTCAATAATCTAGTTCACATTGCTATGTGATTAACACCCAAAGAGTGATCATGTTTTGCTTGTGAGAGAAATTTAGTCAACGGGTCTGCCACATTCAGAGCCGTATGTATTCTGTAAATTTGCTATGTCTACAATGCTTTGCTCAGAGCTACTCTAGCTAATTGCTCCTTGCCGGTGTCAAAACCGGCGGATCTCGGGTAGGGGGTCCCGACCCATGTGTCTAAGGCGGATGGTAACAGGAGGCAGGGGACATGATGTTTACCCAGGTTTGGGCCCTCTTGATGGAGGTAATCCCCTACTTCCTGCTTGATTGTTCTTGATAATATGAGTAGTACAAGAGTTGATCTACCACGAGATCAGAGAGGCTAAACCCTAGAAGCTAGCCTATGGCATGATTGTATTTGTCCTACGGACTAAAACCCTCCGGTTTATATAGACACCGGAGGGGGCTAGGGTTACACAAGGTCGGTTACAAAGGAGGAGATATACATATCCGTACTGCCTAGCTTGCCTTCCATGCCAAGTAGAGTCCCATCCGGACACGGAACGAAGTCTTCAATCTTGTATCTTCATAGTCCAAAAGTCCGGCCAAAGGATATAGTCCGGCTATCCAGAGACCCCCTAATCCAGGACTCCCTCAGTAGCCCCTGAACCAGGCTTCAATGATGATGAGTCCGGCGCGCAGTGTTGTGTTCGGCATTGCAAGGCGGGTTCCTCCTCCGCATACATCATGGAAGAGTTCTGAATACGAGGATAGTGTCCGGCCCTGCAAAATAAGTTCCACATACTATTGTAGAGAGAATAACATTTCCACAAATCTAATCTGCTGACACATTTTGACGACATGACATCACGCCATGGCTCGGTCATTATGCGAACAGTTTTTCTCATCCAGCTCCGCACATAACGCGAGGCAGATTTCTTGACACGTCTCGTCAAAGTAGAGATCGTGTCCCCCTTATCACGGGATTCTCATCAATACAGTCATGGGTAACCCAACCGTGCCTATTGGTAGGACTCCTAGATCTTAGGCAAGTCCCAAACGGCCACAAGAAGGACGCTTCATATTCACCCTCTTTATAAAGGGGACAAGGCATTTACTTTTCCCCCCTCCCGTGCTCAATCGAATCCTTCCCCCACCTCGAGTTCTAACACCCAAAGCTCAGGTCAGGCACTTCGGACATTCAACTATGTCCAGATCCAACCTTCAAGGTCGGTGGATGCCTTCCTCCATCACAAAGGAAGACATCAAGAAGTTGAGGGAGGCCAGATATCTGACCGCCAAAATTTCGCATCGACTGCCTGCCCGAGGGCAGGTCGTCCCTATTCCCGAACCCAACGAGAGCGTCGTGTTCGTCTCCCACTTCCTCCGAGGACTAGGCCTCGCTCTGGATCCCTTTGTTAGGGGTCTTATGTTCTATTACGGGCTAGATTTTCACGATCTGGCCCCCGATTCCCTTCTTCACATCTCATCATTTATTGTCGTATGCGAGGCCTTCCTCCGCATTACCCCTCACTTTGTCCTGTGGCTCAAGACCTTCGATGTGAAGCCGAAGATGATCGAGGGGCAGCACGCAGCGTGCGGAGGTGCTTTAATAAGCAAAATCGCTGGCGCTCCATGGACCAAGGGTTCCTTCCCAGAGGTGTCCGGATTGTGGCAGCGGGAGTGGTTCTGCATCACAGCTTCCCGAAGTGCCAAGTGGGTAGCTGCCCCTACCTTTCGCTCGGGACCCCCACCACAACTCATGTCATGGATCAGCAGGGGGCTGAGCTGGGGTCCAGCCAAGGACGTGCCAATACTGCAAAGCTGTATCCGAGATCTCTTTGAGAGAGATTTCAGTCTGGTTATGGTGATGCAAGTTATGCTAGTTCGTCAAGTCCAGCCTTGCAAACGCCGGCCCCTCCGCATGTGGGAATTCAACCCGGAAGGACCGCGAGCTATTCAGCATTTCCTTGGCATGACGCACGAGGAGATGTACAAATCATTCTTCGGACCCCAAATAGAGTGTCCGGACAACACCGAGGACGTGGGTTTGAGCTGCAACCGCCCTACTGCCCAAGTAAGTAATCCCATGCCGAACCTGCTGTCCTTTTATTTATCATGACATCATTCTAAAGAGCCGCTCTTTGACCAGGACTGGATAACAAAGGCGATGATGATCAGGTGTTCGGCCCCCCTTCTCGAGGGCTTGGACAATCCGGTACTGGACAAGATGCTCGAGCCGACACCTTATCCAGTGCCCTTAAAGGAAGATGATGGGGGGAAAAGAGAGGGCAAAAGTGGGCCTCACTCGCTACTCATTCCAACAGGGGGAAAAGAGAGGACGGCCAAAGGGAAGAATCTGACATTCTTGCTCCACGGGGAAGGAAGAGGACTACCTCTGAGGATCCGGAAACTAAGGTTTCCAAAAGGGAGAAGAAATCTTCATCAGAGGGTCCTGCCTCGGAGGGTATTCTTGCCGCACAATGTCCGTGCGGGGATCAGCCCTCTACTGAGTTGTAAGTAGTTGAAACATACTTAATGGTGGAAATATCCTACCTTACTTCCAAAGACAATAACCAGTGCTTTATAAATTGCAGTCCGGATCGTTGCCCATCTCGAAAGAGTTCGTCTTCGGGGGATCTTCTTCCGGAGATGATGGAGAGCGAAACGCCTCCTCCTGGCTCCCCGTCTCATGAAGTGGGCGACCTTGAAGTGTCGTCGCGAAGGGTATCTCCAGATCTGCCAAGGCCAGAGGATAACCCTTTGGCTACCCGGGATCCCCAGTATCCGGCTCCTAAAGAGAGCGGCAGCAAGGGTCCGTACAGTATGCGGTCGGACATGCTGAAGGATCTTCTGGGGCAAGCGGCCGTCTCAGAAGCGCATCGTACGCTGATGGGTACGGTAATTGAAAGGATTTCATCCGCCGAAAGCGGTTTGCATGAAGCATTTATGAGTCTGCTGAAAGGCTTCGAGGTACGTGAAATAGTGTATGTTTTTGATAGTACCGCACACGTTAGGTGTGCCCTATGCAGATAGTAGCCCCTGAGACTCTGGTTGTCGTCAAAAACGGCAGCAAACAAAGGATCATAGTCCCAGGTAATAACCAAACCGCCGTGATGTGCATGTGGCTGAAGCTCCGATGGCTAGCCGGAATGATGGGTTTGCCGAGCTAAAGCGGCAACTGGATGTGGCAGATGCCGACATCGTGCTTGTCAATAAGCGGCTTGACGAGGCACATGGTAAGTGATTTTTCCGGTGATCGACACATAGTAAGAGGAGCATCATGCCAGTATCTTTAATATGTTGTGATTGCAGATGGAGCTGCCACCGTGAAGACCCTTTGGGCGGAGCTTGTCCGAGCCAAGGAGCAAGCAAGGATTAGCAATGCGGCCGCTCTAAAGGCGGCCGAAGAGTTAAGGGCCGAACAGGCCGCACATTGCAAGAGCAAGGAAAAAATAGCCAAGATGGCTATAGAGTTAAAAGATGCCACTGACCTTTACCAGCTTCTTGAAGAAGGAAACCGGGCGAAGGCGACGGACCTAGAGAAGGCCCTTGTGGCTGCCAAGGAAGCCCGCTCCAAAATTAGAGCGACGAAGGAGGAGCTGCATCAAGCTGCAGATATTGTATCTGGGAAGCCCTTCTTGTTGCGGACTAAGTTCGGGGATCCTAAGTATGCACCTCTGGACCGGCTATGGAGTTCTGCAGACGCCTACGTGGATTTGGCTACAAGTGCTGCTGATGCGGCCGGGTACTTCAAGGATCGGAAAGATCATGAAGTGGAAAAACTGTTTTGGTCACAGTTTCATGCTCCAGCCCGTCCGCTGCTGTTGAATGAGCAAATGGCCGAGTGGGCCAAGCTCCATAGATTGTCCGGACTTGTCATGAGGTTCGTTGTAGATCACCTGTGGCCGAGAGGGCCAAGGCCGAATAGCTACTTTAGTTTAGTGCAACAGTTCCTTGGTGCCGTGCCACGCATCGATGCTGTAAAGAGATCGGCGTGCATAGAGGGTGCGCAAAGTGGCCTTTGCCAGTGTCAAGACATACTGGGTGAAATGGAGGCCACCACTGTTGTGACACAGGGTTCGGCCGTAGGCCGAGTGGCTGCCGAGCACTACTTTGAAGAAGTTCTTGAAGGCGCTCGTTCGATAGAGGCTCAGTGCTCGAAGAATATTATGTTTGAGTGACATGTATTCCCCTTGTAAAAACAATGTTTTATTGAATTATCAAGGATGTATTTATACTTTTGCCCGAAAGTACTATGATGCCTCTTGTGCGGCCGTTTATGTATATATGTATATACCCTGAAAGTTTGCAGTCGTCGGCTTCCGCCCCCACGCATATAATGCGGGGGTGTTCGCAAAAAATGCATATCCACACTTGATCCAACGTCTTGGTCCATTAAGGAGGTGATAGCGCAGCGAACGAGGCAATCGGACTATATTGCTTTAACACTTTCACTTAGCCATAGGAGTTTGATAGTGGGGCTACTATATAGCCCCTGGTACTTCTGCGCTTGTCCGAATACGGGGCGTGTACATACATGACCGGGAAACGACCCTTCATTAATGCGGAGAAATCCCAAAGGTTCCGATTAGTCATCCAGTGGTTGACCAGTCTCTCGCTATATCATGACAGTCAATTTTCGGCTTTCTCTACTGAGGTGCTCGTCCGGATGAACCAGGGCAAAATCGCAGTAGTTCTCCCAGTGCTACCTTAGCCGATATAACAGAATGTAAGGTACCAAAACATGGGAGCCGGGCAAACCCAACATTTGACCAACGACATGATTCGGAGCTGATGCATATAGGGCCAAACTCGTGACACCGAACACTCCCTAAGGTGTTCGGTCTTTATAACATATACCGGGCTAAACAATGCCCTTAATAAGAAACCCAATGTGTCCAGGTACGTGCAAAATACTGGCGTGGCCACATGCCAATACCGCCAGCATCCTTCTCAGTTATGTGGAGTATCCGGAGGATGTGAGCAATAAGAGACAGTAAAAAAGGCTTACGCAGGGTCTTAATCTAAAAAGAAACCTTTGGGCAGGTCCCTGCTGCACGTCTGCGCCCGTGTCTCCATTGTGCCATGTCCTGGACGGGTGTAGCATGATTGTCATCTGTAAAAGGAAAGAACTTAGGTGAAAGTTGCCGTGCCGAAAAAAGAATTGGTTGCTATAAATGAACTATCAAGCTTTAAGAGAAACCAAGTTGAGCCTGGCTGGCCCTGATTACACGCGGGAAGCCCCTGGTATCGTTTATGAGGGTTTGATCATCAAACCCATTTTATGTGTATGTGATGGAACGCCGGACTCATCTAACCATGTCCATGTTCTTGATGACCTGCCATTTCTTCTGGTTGGTGAGACCGTCTAGTTTGCGGCTGTTAGAGCCGCCGCATTCTCGTCCATACGTAAAAAATGTTCGGTATTTCCGCTAACTGAGATGATGCCACGTGGACCGGGCATTTTGAGCTTGAGAAAAGCATAATGCGATATTGCGTTAAAACAAGCAAAAGCCGCCCTTCCGAGTAGTGCTTGATAATCACTTCGGAATGGAGCGATGTGGAAAGTTAACCTTTCACTTCAGAAGTTATCGGGAGAACCGAATATCACTTCTAGTAGTAGAGAGCCCGTACCGCGGGCCTTTTGGCCTGGTATTACTCCCTTGAAGGTAGTATTACTGTGGCTTATTTGTGTTGGGTCTATCCCCATTTTGCAGACTGTGTCCCGATATATGAGATTTAGATCACTGCCGCCGTCCATGAGGACTAGTGTGAAATGGTACCCATTTATGATTGGGTCTAACACCAAGGATGTCATTCCTTCGCGTCGGATATTTGTATCGTGATCCCTACGATCAAAAGTGATCGGGCAGGCCAACCAGGGGTTGAACCCAGGGGTGTCGGGCTCTATGGCTTGTGTGCATCGGAGTGCATGCTTGCTTCTCCCCTTTGTCACATGGATCATGTTTATTGTTTTGACCTCTGGTGGGAACTTTTTCTATCCTCTGGCGCTTTGCTGGCGAGGTTCATCCTCTTCTTCGCTTGGTGTCTCTTTCCCTTTGTGTTCGGCGTTTAGCTTGCCGGCCTGCTTGAAGACCCAACATTCTCTGTGGGTATGATTTGCAGGTTTGTCTGGGGTGCCGTGAATCTGACAGAGTTTGTCAAGAATTTTGTTTAGGCAAGATTGTCCTTCTCTGCTGCCTTTGAAAGGCTTTTTCCTCTGACCTAGTCGGGAGCCCCTGAATCCGGCGTTTACCGCCGTGTTATCTGGGCTGCCTTCTTTATTTCGACGCTTGTTTTTATTGCATCGTGGTTTACCATTGCCATCCCTGACTTCGGATGTGCTTGGGTCGCTGGTGCTGCTATGGGCCAACTAGTTGTCCTCGCCCGCACAAAAGCGGGTCATGAGGCTTGTTACGGCTGCCATTGTTCTCGGTTTTTCTTGGCCGAGGTGTCTGGCGAGCCATTCGTCTCGGATGCTGTGTTTGAAAGCTGCTAAGGCTTCAACGTCCGGACAGTCGACGATTTGGTTCTTCTTGGTGAGGAACCTGTTCCAAAGCTTTCGGGCGGACTCTCCGGACTGTTGGATTATATGACTTAAATCGTCTGCATCCGGAGGTCGGACATAAGTCCCTTGAAAATTAGCCCGAAAAGCGTCCTCGAGCTCCTCCCAACTTCCAATTGAGTTTTCGGGGAGGCTTTTCAGCCAGTGCTGAGCTGGCCCTTTGAGCTTGAGGGGCAAGTATTTAATGGCATGGAGATCGTCTCCACGAGCCATATGAATATGGAGGATAAAGTCCTCTATCCAGACTCTAGGGTCTGTGGTCCCATCGTATGCCTCTATGTTCACCGGTTTGAATCCCTCTGGGAATTCGTGATCCAGCACCTCATTAGTGAAACATAAGGGGTGTGCGACACCCCTATATTGGGATGTGCCATGGTGTTCGGACGGTTGTAGTATTCGGTTTTGGTTTTGTATCGGAGCGCGCTTCCTAGATCCGTAGATGGACCGGGTTGCGCCAGATTTTTGGTGCAAGTTCTCTCGTAGATCGTGGGTTGACTTATGCGCGACCTTGTTAGTCGCTCTATCGCGCTCACAAGGTGGAGGATCCGGCCGGTTGGTCGTATCGTTCTTCGGCTGTGTGGGCTCTAAGGCCTCATCGTCGAATTCCGGTAATAGCTTGCGCTTTGGATAGCTATTTGTGTGGTAACTTCCACCATACTTTGTTACTTTGTTCCACCTTCTATTGAGCGTATCTTGTGCGGCCTTAAGCCTTTGCTTCTGTTTCTTCAGGCTCCTCGCTGTGGCAATAAGCCTTCTGCGGAGGTTCTCTTGCTCCAGGTGCGTTTCCGGGATGATGTGTGCATCTTCGCCCGGACTGTTTTCCTCCCCCGACGGGGTTTGATGAGGTTTATCCTTGGCGTCATTGTGTTCGGACGTTGGGTCCGTACTATGTCTGTAGTTTGCATCTTGATCGTGCTCTGTCACCGGGGTGGTGCAGTTGGCGTTTCTTCCAGAGTCGAGTGGGCTATTATTTCCTCTTGCGCTGTTATCGCTGTTTTTGATATGGAGGGACTTAGAGCGGCGCCGCTGACGTCAGCGCTTGGGTTGCTTGGAGGGTGCATCCTCCGCTGTCTCTTCGCCATTGCCCTCTCTCGGCGTATCCACCATGTACACGTCATGTGATGAAGTGGTGGTCCGCCGCCCTGTGGGCGGTGGTTCCTGTTCGTCTCCTGCATCGTCGTCCATGCCATCGATGTCTTCGGAGTCGAAGTCGAGCATGTCGGTTAAGTCGTTGACAGTGGCTACCAAGTGGGTGGTGGGTGGGCAGCAAATTTCTTTGTCGTCCGCATCCCATTCTAGCCGGACATAGTTCGGCCAAGGTTCTCCTGACAGGGAGAGAGACCTTAATGAATTTAGCACATCTCCGAAAGGTGAGTGCTGAAAGATATCCGCGGAGGTGAACTCCATGATCGGTGCCCAGTCGGACTCGACGGGTACGGATGTGAGCAGCTCGGAGTCCATGGCTGGAGATGAGTCCAGTGGTTCGGCGTCACGGCTCTCATGAGGGGTGAAGTCAGTATCCGGCTCTATCGCCACTGAGAGTGCGGCCTCCATGGCGGGGTCCATCCCTCCGCTCTCGGATGGCGCGACTTGCTCCGGATTAAAGGCCGGAGCAGTTGCGGATGCGATCTCCCGAACATTGTCCAACGGCATAGCTACATCATGCTCGTCGCGACTGTGCGGCGCGTTCGACACGGGCTCGAATCCATCAAAGATCAAGTCTCCACGGATGTCGGCTGTGTAGTTCAAGTTTCCAAATCTGACCTGATGGCCAGGGGCGTGGCTCTCGATCTGCTCCAGATGGCCAAGCGAATTGGCCCGCAGTGCGAAGCCCCCGAATACGAAGATCTGTCCGAGGAGGAAAACCCCACCCTGGACCGCATCACTAGCGATGATAGAAGGAGCCATCAAGCCTTACGGTGACGACACAGTGGAACTCTCAATGAAAGCACCAATGTCGGTGTCAAAACCGGCGGATCTCAGGTAGGGGGTCCCGAACTGTGCGTCTAAGGCGGATGGTAACAGGAGGCAGGGGACACGATGTTTACCCAGGTTCGGGCCCTCTTGATGGAGGTAATACCCTACTTCCTGCTTGATAGTTCTTGATAATATGAGTAGTACAAGAGTTGATCTACCACGAGATCAGAGAGGCTAAACCCTAGAAGCTAGCCTATGGTATGATTGTATGTTGTCCTACGGACTAAAACCCTCCAGTTTATATAGACACCGGAGGGGGCTAGGGTTACACAAGGTCGGTTACAAAGGAGGAGATATACATATCCGTACTGCCTAGCTTGCCTTCCATGCCAAGTAGAGTCCCATCCGGACACAGGACGAAGTCTTCAATCTTGTATCTTCATAGTCCAATAGTCCGGCCAAAGGATATAGTCCGGCTGTCCAGAGACCCCCTAATCCAGGACTACCTCACTCCCACTCTCAATATGTATCTAGATCGAGACTTAGGGTCATCTAGATCGGTGTCAAAAGCTTGCATCGATGTAACTCTTTACGATGAAATCTTTCATCACCTCCATATCCGAGAAATATTTCCTTAGTCCTCTAAGGATAATTTTGACTGCTGTCCAGTGATCTACTCCTAGATCACTATTGTACTCCCTTGCCAAAATCATGCTAAGGTATACAATAGGTCTGGTACACAGCATAGCATACATTATAGAACCTATGACCGAGGCATAAGGAATGACTTTTCATTCTCTTTCTATTTTCTGCCATGGTCGGGTTTTGAGTCTTTACTCAACTTCACACCTTGCAACACGGGCAAGAACTCCTTCTTTGACTTTTCCATTTTGAACTACTTCGAAATTTTGTCAAGGTATGTACTCATTGAAAATATATCAAGCGTCTTGATCTATATATATAGATCTTGATGCTCAATATGTAAGTAGCTTCATCGAGGTCTTTCTTTGAAAAACTCTTTTCAAACACTCCTTTATGCTTTCCATAAAATTCTACATTATTTCCGATCAACAATATGTCATTCACATATACTTATCAGAAATGCTGTAGTGCTCCCACTCACTTTCTTGTAAATACAGGCTTCACCGCAAGTCTGTATAAAACCATATGCTTTGATCACTTTATCAAAGTATATATTCCAACTCCGAGATGCTTGCACCAGTCCATAGATGGATCGCTGGAGCTTGCACACTTTGTTAGCACCTTTAGGATTGACAAAACCTTCTTGTTGCAACATATACAACTCTTCTCTAAGAAATCCATTAAGGAATGCAGTTTTGGCATCCATTTGCCAGATTTCATAAAATGTGGCAATTGCTAACATGATTCAGACAGACTTAAGCATCGCTACGAGTGAGAAAATCTCATCGTAGTCAACATCTTGAACTTGTCGAAAACCTTTTGCGACAATTCGAGCTTTGTAGATAGTAGCACTACTATCAGTGTCCGTCTTCCTCTTGAAAATCCATTTATTCTTAATGGCTCGCTGATCATTGGGCAAGTCAATCAAAGTCCATACTTTGTTCTTTATACATGGATCCCATCTCACATTTCATGGCTTTAAGCCATTTCGCGGAATCTGGGCTCATCATCGCTTCCTCATAGTTCGTAGGTTCATCATGGTCTAGTAACATGAATTCCAGAAAGGATTACTGTACCACTCTGGTGCGGACCATACTCTGGTTGTCCTACGAGGTTCGGTAGTAACTTGATCTGAAGTTTCATGATCATCATCATTAGCTTCCTTACTAATTGGTGTAGAAATCACTAGAATTGATTTCTATGATGAACTACTTTCCAATTCGGGAGAAGGTACAATTACCTCATCAAGTTCTACATTCCTCCCACTCACTTCTTTCTAGAGAAAATTCTTCTCCAGAAAGGATCCACTCTTAGCAACAAAGATCTTGCCTTTCGGATTTGTGATAGAAGGTGTACCCAACAGTTTCTTTTGGGTATCCTATGAAGACTCACTTTTCCGATTTGGGTTTGAGCTTATCAGGCTGAAACTTTTTCACATAAGCATCACAACCCCAAACTTTAAAAAACGACAACTTAGGTTTCTAGCCAAACCATAGTTCATACGGTGTCATCTCAACGGATTAGACGGTGCCCTATTTAACGTGAATGTAGTTGTCTCTAATGCATAACCCCAAAATGATAGTGGTAAATCAGCAAGAGACATCATAGATTGCACTGTATCCAATAAAGTACGGTTATGACGTTCGGACACACCATTATGCTGTGGTGTTCTAGGTGGCATGAATTTGTGAAACTAGTCCACATTGTTTTAGTTGAAGACCAAACTCGTAACTCAAATATTCGTCTCCACGATCAGATCGTAGAAACTTTATTTTCTTGTTACGATGATTTTCCACTTCACTATGAAATTCTTTGAACTTTTCAAATGTTTCAGACTTATGTTTCATCAAGTAGATATACCCATCTCTTCTCAAATCATCTGTGAAGGTCAGAAAATAATGATTCCCGTACGAGCCTCAACACTCAACTGACCGCATACATCAGTATGTATTATTTCCAATAAGTCAGTTGCTCGCTCCATTGTTCCGGAGAACGGAGTCTTAGTCATCTTGCCCATGAGGCATGGTTCGCAAGCATCAAGTGATTCCAAAAGCCCATCAACATGGAGTTTCTTCATGCACTTTACACCAATATGACCTAAACGGCAATGCCACAAATAAGTTGCACTATCATTATTAACTTTGCATCTTTTGGCTTCAATATTATGAATATGTGTATCACTACGATCAAGATTCAATAAACCATTTATATTGAGTGTATGACCATAGAAGGTTTTATTCATGTAAATAGAACAACAATTATTCTTTGACTTAAATGAATAACCATATTGCAATAAACATGATCCAATCATATTCATGCTCAACGCAAACACAAAATAACATTTATTTTAGGTTCAACACTAACCCCGAAGGTAAAGGTAGTGTGCGATGGTGATCTTATCAACCTTGGAATCACTTCCAACACACATCATCACCTCGCCCTTAAATAGTCTCTATTTATTTTGCAACTCCCGTTTCGAGTTACTACTCTTAGCAATTGAACCAGTATCAAATACCGAGGGGTTGCTATAAACATTAGTAAAGTACACATCAATAACATGTATATCCAATATACTTTTGTTCAGTATGCCATTCTTCTTATCCGCCAAGTATCTAGGGCAGTTCCACTTCCAATGACCATTTCCTTTGCAGTAGAAGCACGCAGTTTCAGGCTTGGGTCTAGCTTTGGGCTTCTTCATGGGAGTGGCAACTTGCTTGACATTCCTCTTTAAGTTCCCTTTCTTTCCCTTGCCCTTTTACTTGAAACTAGTTGTCTTGTCAACCCTCAACACTTGATGCTTTTATTGATTTCCACCTTCGCTGATTTCAACATCACGAAGAACTTGAGAATTACTTTCATCATCCCTTGCATATTATAGTTCATCACGAAGTTCCAGTAACTTGGTGATAGTTACTAGACAACTCTGTCAATCACTATTTTATATGGAAGATTAACTCCCACTTGATTCAAGCAATTGTAGTACCCAGACAATCTGACCACATGCTCACTGGTTGAACTATTCTCCTCCATCTTGTAGGCAAAGTACTATCAGAGGTCTCATACCTCTCGAGACGGGCATGAGCATGAAATACCAATTTCAACTCTTGGAACATCTCATATGTGTCGGATGTGGGGTTCCGGCAAACCCTTAAGGTTCAGCCACTGGAGTGCGCACGAAGTCTTCCCTCCTACCGATCTATGCTCTAGCTCGCTAAGATCTTGCGGACAAACTCGACGAACTCACAACACAGAAAGACACGGGGTTTATACTGGTTCGGGCCACCATTGTGGTGTAATAACCTACTCCTGTGTGCTGGTGGATTGCCTCTTGGGCTGACGATGAACAATTACAGGGGAAGAATAGCCTCCTGAGGTTGAGGTGTTCTTGTGCGTATGAACTTATGGCGTGAGGGTTCGATCTTCTACCTTCTCCTCGCCCCCTTCTATGGTGGTGGCTAGCCCTACTTATAGAGGCCCTGGTCCTCTTCCCAAATATTGAGCGGGAAGGGAGCCAACAATGGCGGGCTAATTCGAAGGGGAACAACTAGTACAAGCTATCCTAGCAAAAGTAGTCTTCGCCTGCGCAAAGCTCTGGTGGTGATGCCGTCTTGGGCTCCACAATGACCTCCATCTTGCAGTCCTTCTGGTCTTGGTCTTGTTGCACCAAAATGGCAACCTTTGCCTGAGGCCTCGGTACTCCACGGCTGTGCTTGCCTCCTTTGCACCAAAGAGGAAACAAGGATGCTGCGCATGCTGGCGCCCGCCTGGTGTCGATCGTCATGGCTCACGTCATGAGAGCTTCGTGAGGTTCGCCTCGCCTTGATATCTCCGCTCCTCGTGAGCCTGCCTGGCTCGGCAACTCCAAAGGAGGTCTTGCATCATCCGCCTCGCGAGGCTTGGACCCTCGCGAGGGTCTTGGATGCTTGTTGATGAAGATGGGTCCTACGGCCTGCTGCTTGGCCACGCCGTGGGCCACAGGCAGGCAAGTCTGGGGACCCCCGTTCCCAGAATGCCGACAGTAGCCCCCGGGCCCAAGGTGCGCTCGGGCTTGGCTTCACGGTGAAGCCAAGGGTCATGTTCGGAGCACCGCGGGCCCCAAAAGCCTGCGGCCTCGGTTGATGCGTGGCGGTTGATTGGTCGTGGGCGTCTTCGCTTCCCCACGTTGACTCGGCAACTGCACGACTTGACAAGTCCCTGCGACATGCAAGGAAAACCATCATTACCTGTGATCGTGGGAGACACTGGTTGGCCTTCTCTTGCTATAAATGAGGGAGGGGCCGTGCCCCTGTTGCCCATCTCTTCCTCGCTTGCTTGCTTCTTCTTTGCTTCATTGCTTGCGGCGCTGACAACAATGGCGCCCATCAGAAGGTTTTTCCGCCGAAGAGAAAGGGAAAGCTCCCCGGGATGTCCCGGAGCCACTTCCACTGAAGAAGAGGTCGCTCCATCACCGTGACGAATCGGCGATGGAAGTGGTGACGAGGCCTTGGTGCGAGTGGCCTCCTCCTGGGTATCCGCTACCCCTGTACGCCCAAGTCGAGGGCTCGGGAGGACGAAGTGACATGCAGCGCCGCCCGCGCCGCTTCTAGGGTCGCCGCACCACGGCGACGTGTGTCATCCACGCCACGGACTCCTCGCGCGAGTTGGTGCTGTGGGCGCCGATGCCTCCGAGCTCCTGGATCCGCTTCCCGCGGTTCTTCTCCGACATGATGCCGCCGAAGCGGCTGCTCAAGCTCTGGCTGCAGCACGCCGACTGCAGCGCTCCGGCGACCAGAGCGGTGATCGAAGCGGTCCCCACCGGCAAGATCTTCATGACCCGAGGCTGGGGCAAGATCGCCCGGGTCTGCCGTGCACGGGGCGCCCTCGCGATTCACTTCGTGTACAACGGCGCCTCCACGCTCTTCTTCAAGGTCTTCGATGCCGAGGGCCGTCGCCTGGAGTGCTGCTCCAGAGGAGAGTGCGGAACTGATGCGCGCTCCGCTCGCGACCACTCCAGCAGCAACAGCCCTTGGGAGTCCAGCAGCTCTCCTGAGCTCTACGAGACTCCGGAGACGAGCGACGACAGCTACGTCCCCCCGAGCTCTCACCGTGCTCGGAGCAGGGCTGCGGTGCCCGGCCGCCGCCGCCGCTGATCTGGATGGGGTTGGCGCTGGCCTCCCGTGGCCCACTGTTGATGATGGCGTCTGCCACGGAAGGATGTAGATAGGATCCCCCTTAGCATCAGCTTTTGTTTCCTGCAAAGAATCATGAATCACCCCGTGGGGGCATGTAAGGATCTATAATGCCTTTGTACTTATCTTCCTTGTTATGAAGATTTGATGAACGTGTGTCCCGTTAAGGCTCGGTCCCCCCTTTCTTTCCTCGCGATAGCTTCTTGCTCTGCGCTGACGGGTCCTAGTCCCAAGGCGGCTACAGCCATCACTGGTATGCCAGGTCGCGATGGCGTGGTCAAGGCTAGGAGGTGCGCGGCCCGAGGTCCAGTAAGAGCCCCTGAGGCGCGATGCTCAGGAGGTCCCCCTTAGCGCCCAAGCAGCCATGGAAAGAAAGGAAGATGACTTGGCCGCAACGGGGTTGCGGCATGGTGTGAGCGACTACTAGGCCCAAATATGTAGCCGATCTGAGGGCGGGACTTATCTTGCTGACTTCGTGGTGATTCCTGATGTTGCGCTAGGGCTGCGCGCCAACTTATGCGTCATAGCTAGGCCGGTCCGTATGAGTTTTCCTTCTCCCGAGCTCTTCTTAGTGCTCTACGTCCTCAGGTCCCGGCCCTTGAGCGAGCTCTGCCTCCACTGGTATGCCAGGTCGCGATGCCGTGGTCAAGGCCAGGGGGTGAGGGCTAGAGAGCCAGTAAGAGCTCCTGAGTCGCGATGCTCAGGAGCCCCCCTTTTAACGCGCAAGCTAATCACACGAGAGAAAAGGAGACTCACGGTGCCGCCTGCTATCCTTCCTGTGGGGTCCCTGTGGACAGGCACAAGAAGAAACATGGTTTGCCGTTACTGCCGCCTGCCTACCGCTGGTTGGTCTGGGTGAGGTGACGTGCATGGCGCGTGCCGTGAGCCAGAGCTCGGCCACTCAGATTTATCGGTCATGGCAGGGACGGACCCATGCACCAGCATCATGCCTGCGTAGTGGCCCCGGGGGAGGCGATGATCGAGTAGGTGATAGCAGTTGGCAGGTTAAGCATGAATAGCAGATCGACTTAGGTAAATGCAGGAAGATACATGCCACCGGGTCCGGCCCGAGCGGCGTGGGGATGATGCAACCCGAGGGGCGCCCCCAACAAGGTAAGCTAAAGACATAAGCAAAAGGGATAAATGCCGCAGGGACGGACCCATGTGGCCTGTGAATAATGCAGCCCGAGGGGCGCTCCCAACTTAAATGAACTTGGAAGATGTCACCTGGTTCTGTAGATGAAGTAGAGTTGGTGCAGCTGAAGCCGCACGTTGAAGGAATGGCTCCTCATGAGCCACCGGGACCCTGAGCCTCGGGAGGCTCTGGGGGCTCAGGAGGTTCCCTGAAGATTGTCTCCATCTCTTCCAGGACGGCGTGGTACCTGGCCTCCTGAGCCGCCAGTACACGCTGCAGGTTGCGTTGGTAAGCCGACGCCACGCTCGGCAAGCCGAAGGGCGTGCGAACGTAGCTGTGTGGTGGGCCCTCACAGTGGCCCGCACTCGATGGCCAAAAGAGCTCCTGAGATGTGGCCCTGTTGAGCCCTGGGATGTCGATGCAGATGCGCAGCTCAGCACCCTCGCTTGGATGGTGAGCCGCGCCTTGTGAGCGGCTATCACCGTGCATGGCTCTTGCTTCTTGCAGTTCCTGGATGGTCTTGGTGATGAATGCCTGGGTGGTGGGCACTCCTTGCCCTGTGCTCTCCTAAGGAAAGTGTGTCGTGAAGCACGTTTCCAAGTGGTGCCCAAGCGCCCCCCTCGTTAGGTTGGCAAGGTCTGAGGCTCTACAGGAGAGAGCCCCCGAGTCCTGCCTGAGGAGGGCGCCGGGCGCGCTTTCCTATGCGGTGGAGGGAGGCGCCCCTGGAGCGGGCGCTGATCCTGATGAGGCTCCTGACGCGACGCCATCTTCTTGGGGTCCTGCGTGGCGCGATAGCTTCTTCTTGGGGATGGTCTCCGGAGGGCCTTCACTTCTGCTGTCAGGGTTGTCGATTGCTGCGGCTTGGAAGGCATGCTCAAGGGAGCACACCACATCCCTTTCTTCACATGGGAGCGTGATGATTCCCCCGCTTCCTGGCATCTTGAGAATGTTGTAGCTGTGGTGAGTGACTGCCATGAACTTGGCCAGGGCTGTATACCCGAGTATGGCATTGTACGGCAGGCGGATGTGCGTGACGTCGAAGTCGATGAGCTCGGTGCGGTAGTTCTTGCGCTCCCCGAAGGTGACAGGCAGGCGGACCTGCCCTATCGGTGTGGTGGAACCGTCAGTCACTCCTGAGAAAGGCTTGGTTGGCTAGAGCTGCTCATAGGGCACTTAGAGGTTGTCAAACATGTCGACGGTCAGGACGTTGAGCCCTGCGCCGCCGTCGATGAGCGTCTTGGTGACCTGCACATTGCCGATGAATGGCGAACACAGCATAGGCAGGGTGCCAGCGGTGGCTGCGCACTTGAGCTAATCCACCGAGTTGAAAGTGATGGCGCATTGGGACCACCTGAGCGGGTGCGTGGCCTCGAGCTTGGGGAGTACCGTGTTCACCTCGCGAGTGAACTGTTTGAAGATGCGCTGAGAGGCTGGGGCCTGAGCACCGCCCAAGATGCAGGCGATTGCACGCGGCTCTTGGAAGCCCCCAGCCCCCTCGTCCTGGTGGTGGTCGTCGTTCCATCTTGGTGGAGGCAACGGGGGAAGACCGGCGTTGCATTGGGGGCGATCCTCACGAGGCGGGTCCCTCCAAGCGCCCTCGCGAGGTTGGTCCTGCCAGCAGTCCTCACAAGGCCAGTCGCGCCACTCCTGGTGCGGGCCACGGTCGTCCCAGCGTCCGCCTCCGCGTCCTCCTTCGTGGCCATAGCCCCGGTCGTTGCGCTTGGGGCGTCGACCGTAGCGTCCTTCCCGTATGGCTCTGAGATCGTGACAGTCGCTGGTGTTGTGGGTGTTCAGGTTGTGGAAGGCGCAGAATGGACGGCCGTTCTTGGATGACTCGGGCTGATCTCTGCCCCGCTTGGTGCCGGGCTCTGCTGCGAGCACCACTGCCTCTTTACGCTTCACGACCTTGGCCTTGGCCTTCTTTTCCTCCGCTCCTGCAGCTGCCAGCTCGAGGAGAGAGAGGCGCCCCTCCTCAGCTCTTGCGCACTTGGTCGCTAGGTTGAACAGCTCCTGAGATGTGCAGAGCTCCTCGTGGATAGCAAGCTCTTCCTTCATCTTGACGTCGCGGATGCCGTCGGAAAACGCGGAGATGATGGCCTCGTCCGTGACCTTGGGGATCTTGAGGCGTGTGTTGTTGAAGCACTGGATGTACTTCTGGAGGGTCTCTCCTGGCTATTGCTTGGTGCGGCGTAGATCGCCCGCGGCCGGTGGGCGGTCGCGAGTGCCCTGGAAGTTGGCGACGAAGCGGTCGCGCATCTCGTCCCAGGAGGAGATCGAGCCATGCTATAGGTTCAGGAGCCAGGAGCGGGCCCCATCCTTGAGAGACATGGGAAACCAGTTCACTATGACCTTTTCGTCGCCGTTGGCCGCTTCGATGCTCAGCTCATAGAGCTGCAGGAACTCCGCGGGGTCGGTGGTGCCGTCGTATCGAGGAGGTAGATCTGGCTTGAACTTGCCTGGCCAGGTGACGCTACATAGCTCAGGGGTGAAGGCGCGGCAGCCTGCCGTGGTTGCCGGGGCCCGCTTCAGAGGTGGAGCTAGGTCTTGACGAGGTCCGCGCTGCGCCACTGCAGGCGGCACGCGGTCTTGACGAGGTGGCGCGAGGAGTGCCGGTGCAGCTTCTCGCGGCCGCGGGATTTCTTGGCAGCTTCTTTCTTCACGCGCGGGTGCCGGGCGCGGTGGATCACACTGCGGAGGCGCGCGCCTTGGTGCCAAGGCACCGTCTTGGGGTCGAGGCGGTGGAGGCATGCCATGAGCCCCGTCGCCTACGGCTGGTTGAGGGGGAGGCAGAGTGGGACGGCGTTGGAGAGCCCCCTACGGCTCGGACGAGCTCAGCAACGCGGTCGAGCCACTCCTCGTTGAGGTCGTCGATAGGGCGGTAGCGCAGGAGTTCGTTCGCTACGAGGAGCGTGGCCCGTGCCTCCATGGGAGCACGGCGCGCATGAGACGAAGAACCGGCAGGGCTCCGTGATGGAGTAGCGGTGCGGCTATCCTGCCGCACTGAAGGATACTGCGAGGACGCCTGCTACTCGTTCCCCACCGGGCCGGTGGCCGCGTTGGCAGCGGGGGACGGAGAACGACGAGGTGGTCCGCCGACGGGAGCCGTCTGAGCGATGCTGGCGGCGAGGGCAGCCCGACGCTCAGCTCGAGCACGGCGAGCGTCCGACATGAAGACGACGGAGCGACGAACTGACAGAAAGGACTCTACGGCGCACCCCTACCTGGCGCGCCAAATGTGGATGTGGGGTTTCGGCAAACTCTTAAGGTTCAAACACTGGGGTGCGTGCGAAGTCTTCCCTCCTACCGATCTATGCTCTAGCTTGCTAAGATCTTGCGGACGAACTTGACGAACTCACACCACAGAAAGACGCCGGGTTTATACTGGTTCGGGCCACCATTGTGGTGTAATAACCTACTCCAGTGTGGTGGTGGTGGATTGCCTCTTGGGCTGACGATGAACAATTATAGGGGAAGAACAGCCTCCTGAGGTTGAGGTGTTCTTGTGCGTATGAACTTGTGGCGTGAGGGTTCGATCTTCTCCCTTCTCCTCGCCCCCGTTCTATGGTGGTGGCTAGCCCTACTTATAGAGGCCCTGGTCCTCTTCCCAAATATTGAGCGGGAAGGGAGCCAACAATGGCGGGCTAATTCGAAGGGATACAACTAGTACAAGCTATCCTGGCAAAAGTAGTCTTCGCCTGCGCAAAGCTCTGGTGGTGATGCCGTCTTGGGCTCCACGACGACCTCCATCTTGTAGTCCTTCTGGTCTTGGTCTTGTTAAAACGAAATGACAACCTTTGCCTGAGGCCTCGGTACTCCGCGACTGCGCTTGCCTCCTTTGCACCAAAGAGGAAACAAGGACGCTGCGCGCGCTGGCGGCCGCCTGGTGTCGATCGTCATGGCTCACGTCACAAGAGCCTCGTGAGGTTCGCCTCGCCTTGATATCTCCACTCCTCGTGAGCCTGCCTGGCTCGGCAACTCCAAAGGAGGTCTTGCGTCGTCCGCCTCACGAGGCTTGGACCCTCACGAGGGTCTTGGATGCTTTGTTGATGAAGATGGGCCGTACGGCCTGCTGCTTGGCCACGCCGTGGGCCGTAGGCAGGCAAGTCTGGGGAACCCCATTCCCAGAACGCCAACAATATGCTCCATGTCGTTCAAAACATTTTTGAAGTCCCGGTTCTAAGCCGTAAAGCATGGTGCACTAAACTATCAAGTAGTCAGCATACCGAGCTTGTCAAACGTTCATAACGTCTGCATCTGCTCCTGCAACAGTTCTGTCACCTAGTGGTGCATCAAGGACATAATACTTCTGTGTAGCATTGAGGATAATCCTCAGATCATGGAGCTAGTCCGCATCACCAGCGATCCTGCACCCGAGCCAAACAAGCGGAAGTCCGACACCACCGGACGTTCGGCGACCAGACGACCGGCCACTTCCGGAAATCCGCTACTTTAGCATCCGAGCCAGAACGAGCGGACGACCGGCGACTACCGGACGTCCGTCGCCCGTGAACCACCGGACGACTGGTCCCCAGCGGACGTCCGGTCCCTATCTGCGCATAGGATTCGGGCTCGAGGCCCATGTACCCCCTCACTTCGTCCCCATTTGCACTAAGACTATAAATAGACCTCCTACTCCTCCTAGCTAGGGTTAGCAAAGTAGTAGCTCATTTAGAGATAGAGCTTTGCTCATCCACATCGGATCTACTCCGTGAGAGAGACCGCGACCCCTCTTCGAAGAAGATACCCTTGGATTCAATACCTCCTCATGGAGAAGACCCCCATCAAGGCCTCCTTTGGAGAAGAACCGGTTACCATCTATCGTCCCTTGTTGATCGTGGATCTTGTATCTTCTTTTGTGTTCATGGATCTAGCACATGTGTGATCATACTTGTTGGTTTGAGTGTTTCTCTTGTGTTCCCCTTGTGATTTCCCCTCGTGTTCTTTGTGTTCTTCGCGGGATCCACTCCTTTCGTGAAAGATCAGCCACCTAGGGTTCCACCCTACATCATCTTGGTATCTAGAGCCACGTTGATCATGATTTCGGAGCCTCCCCGTTGTGTTTCTAGCCTTGTTTTTGTTGATTTTGTCCCTAACTCGAAAATTACCCACAAAAATAGCCCCATTTTTTTGCGATTTCTTGGTGTGATGAAATTTTGTTGGATTTGATCCGTGGATTTTCTTTGCCTTGAGTGGATCTAGCTTTTCCCCTTCGTCTCCACCTTTTCCATCCACGAAATCGCCCGGATTCAATGAATTTCGACCTCTCCATCACGAACGCGTGCTGTTCATCCCGTGCCCGAACTTGCCCAGGCACCGGACGTCCGCAAAAACCTGATGAAACTGAATCCCCCCCCCCCCGAAAATTGCAGCCACCACCCACTTCCGCATACACATACCCATACCTCCACCACTTTGCGCAACCACCATTGCTTACTCGTTTCGCACTCTGATACGTTTTGCAACTTTGTGCTTTGAGAATTTGAGTTGCGGTTCCATGTCCTATTGTGTTTAGGCTATTTAGGTATGGTTCGACATCAACATCACCGCCGCTCATCTTCACCACGGACGCGTCATACAACAACCACAACACCATTTTGACACCATACCGTAAGCAAGAGCGGTAAACTCATCTTGGTATCGTGCTACATCATTCTTGCCATTACATTGATAGCCATCATAGCCTTACTCTTTTGTGTCGCTTACCCATCAAGACTAGCCTTTGAGTATTGCCGGCAACGTGACTTGTGCACATTAGTGATCATACTTCCCATAGTATTCATACATAGCATTGGTGCATATCATCTCGTGTGTCACAAAGTGCCATCGCATACTCAATTGCCATCTTGGTTCGTGAAGCATTGCATGAGAAAAAACTCTCAAACACAAAGATCCAAACAAGCTTTTAAGCAAAAGGGAAAGATAAGCAAAGAGCTTTTAAGCAAGGACCATAGCATCATACAACATTACGATTGTCATACTAGATCATCTTGGATCATGTCATCGGCATACCATACATCGAGCATGCTTGGGATAGAAGTCGTTGCATTTTTTCTTAGTAGGTTGTGCACAAAGTCTTCGTAACCGCCTATTGTGCAATCGTGCTAGCGTCTCTCTAGTGTTGTGAAACAAGGGCATTTTCATGGATTCCACATTTTGGCTCATCCTTGGTTGCACGACCGCACTCATCTCTTTGCGTGTGTGTCTCCGTGTACCATATTTTGCTTGGTCTAGTTGTTGCATTGCAAACTTGCGATTCTTTCCCAACATTATTGAAGATCACTAACAAATTGCATCAAATTTTGTGCCACCATCCTAACCGAGCTCCACCATAAGCTTTTACTTGTGTAGGTGTGAGAAACCGACAAGAATTGGTACCAATTGTGCTATTTCCTTGTTCCACATTGGAGTGATCTTTGATCCACCTTCAACATCGGTCAAGGTACATTTGGTATATGTTCTTCTCTTTCTCCCACTCACATATTTCCCTTGGAATGATGGATAAGCCAAGTACTTCTACCAACCCACTCTTCATCGGGCAAGAAGATGACATGAACTCCTACGTCACAAAGAGCTACCTCTTTGGTGCACAACGTGCTTTGCATCAAGAGCAACAAGCAATGAGCGAACGATCGACAACCTCACCACCGACTTGCGACTCTCCGAGCAACGTACAAGAGATTACTTCAACCACAAGCTCGATGACCACAAGCAAGAGAACGACGCAAGAATGGATGAGATTCATGCTTTGTTGCTCAACCGCTCTTCTTCCACTTCGTCCTCATCAAGACAGAGCCGCTCAAGTCGACACTCCGATTACACCATCTCCAGCTCAAGTACACTGACATCAAACACTCTTCGTCGTGCCGTGCGCCAAGATCGTCAAGCCAACCGCAACCCTCTACATGACAACAACTCTCAAGAACAACGGCATCGTCAAAACCAAGCTACCTTTGCACAAGCATGAGAACGAAAACGGCAACGCCAACACAAAGAGGAAGAGCGAGCGCGTCTCCACCAAGAAGCACAAGATGCCGAGGCACAACGTCAAGAGCAATAATTGCGAGAAGCTAAAGCACTTGAGGTGCAACAAGCCCTCCAAGAATCAAGTCGAGCCGTAGCCAACCGAGGCCGACAAGCTCGTGAAAATGAAGAAGCGCTTCACGAAGAAGTTCAGGAATGAATATATCAACCTCGCGTGCAACGTCAAGCTCGACCAGTTCCTCCACAAGCTCGCCAAGAAAATCAAGTTCAACAAGAGCAAGAAGACAATGGAAATCCTCCACAACAAGAGGAAGTTGTGAGAGACGATCCTCCTCATCAAGGACGTCATCATCCCCGACCCGAACACAATGAAGAACAATGCTATAACAAGCTAAAGTTCACCATGCCCATGTTCAATGGAAGCAATGATCCCGAAGAGTACCTTTCATGGGCATTGAAGGTCGAAAAAAATCTTCCGCTTGCACGACTATGAAGAAGAGAAAAAGATTGCGATGGCATCCCTTGAGTTCTAGGCCTATGTCCTCATTTGGTGGGAACAAGTCATTGAGCGTTGAGAGGCCAAGGGTGAACCACCCATCACTACTTGGGCGCAAATGAAGGATGTCATGAGAGCAAGCTTCGTGCCTACCTACTACAACCGAAACCTTTTCAAGAAACTCCAACTCCTCGAGCAAGGAACCAAGAGCGTTGAAGAGTACTACAAGGAAATGGAGATTGCAATGATACGAGCCAATGTCACGGAAGATGATGAGCAAACTATGGCACGTTTCTTGAATGGACTCAATCACCCCATCAAGAAGATCACCGACTTCCAACCATACTCGAACCTCATCGAGCTAGTGCATCAAGCTACCAAAGCGGAACGTCAAGTGCAAGGTGACTTCAAGTGTGCCAAGTTATCATCCAAGTCATATGGTTTCTCCAACACCCAAGCTTCAACGACTCCAACACCGTCTACATCAACCAAGCCTTCTACAAGCAACATCAACAAGTCGAGTTACGAGAAAGCTTAGTAAACATCAAGTCATCCTCCTACAACGAGAAACTTCAAGCCGAGAGCTTCATCATCATCTACCCCAACCGACGAGACCGTCAAGACAAGTTCCTTCAAATGCTTCACATGCGGAGGCCGAGGCCACAAGTCCTTTAAGTGTACCAACAAGCGGACCATGATCCTCAATAATGATGGTACATACGACTCCATGAGTGAAGGAGAAATAGAAGCACTTGAGCAAGTCGCCATGCACCGGCAAGTGAATGATGAAGAGGAACAAGTCTTTTGTGATGAAGATTCAAGTCTCGCACTCGTTGTCTCCAAGGTCTTGACCCTTCAACATCACCAAGAAGAAGACCAAAGATGCCACATATTCCATACCAAGGCTGGCATCAATGGAAGGTCCGTCAAGGTCATCATCGATGGAGTGAGTTGTCATAACTTGGCAAGTGAAGAACTTTTCTCCAAGCTCCAATTGCCCAAGACGAAGCACCCACATCCCTACAAAGTTCCATGGCTAAGCGACTCTGGCACTATTCAAGTCGAGCATAGAGTGCAAGTCTCCTTCAAAATCGGAGCTTACGAAGACACTTTGGAGTGTGATGTCATTCCAATGACCGTTTGCCACCTTCTTCTTGGTCGACCATGGAAATTTGATAGAGGTGTCATCCACAACTGCTGAACGAACCACTACGTCTTCAAGATGAAAGGAAAGGAGTACATACTTCGCCCTATGTCTCCAAGCCAAGTGATCGCCAACAAGCAAGCCACCCATCATGGAGAGAATACTGAGAGAGCGGACCACCAAAAAGAGAGTGAGTGACACAAGCCCAAATCGAGTGCCTCCACGATGAGCGAAAAGAAGAACCTAGTTCTATTTGCCACCAAACGTGAGATAAGAGAAGTGTATGAGTGTTGGATTTTGGTTTCCGGAAAAACCCTTGAGGTTCGAACACTGGGTGCACATGAAGATCTCTCCCCCTCTCTAGCTCGCGCACGTCATGATCTCACGGCCTAGCTCGACGAACCCAAAGAACAAGAGGACACAAGATTTATACTGGTTCGGGCCACCGATGTGGTGTAATACCCTACTCCAGTTTGGTGTGGTGGATTGCCTCTTGGGCTGAGGATGAACAGTTAAAAGGGTAGAACAACCTCCTGAGGAGAGGTGTTCTTGTGCTTGGTGAGCTTGAGTGGTTGAGGATCATCTCTCTCGGTTCACTCGTTTCCCCTTCTTCTGTTTTTTCCTCCTTCTACTGTGGTGGCTAGCCCTATTTATAGTGGCCTTGGTCCTCTTCCCAAATATTGGGAGGGAAGGGATCTCACAATGGCCAAATTCGAAGGGAGACAACTAGTACAAGTTATCCTGACTAAAGGTGGTCTTCGCCTGCCAAAGGCTCTGGTGGTGACGCCGTCTTGGGCTCGACGGTGACCTCCGTCCTGCCATCCTGCTGGTATTGGTCTCGTTGCACCGGTATGGAAACCTTTGTCTGATGCCTCGGGACTCCTCGCCTGTGCTTGCCTATTTAGCACCAAATAGGAAACAAGGACACTACGCGCGCTGGTGCCCGCCTGGCTCCAGTCGTCATGGCTTGCATCACAGAAACCTCACGAGGTGTCCCTTGCCTTGATCTCTCCGCCCCTCGCGAGGCTTGGCCCCTCACAAGGGTATTGAGTGTTTGCTAGTGAAGATTGGCCGTACAGGGCCACTGGTGGAGCCACGCCGCGGGCCGCAGGCAGGCAAGTCTGGGGACCCCTGAGGGAGTCCTGGATTAGGGGGTGTCCGGATGACCGGCCTATACCTTCAGCCGGACTCCAGGACTATGAAGATACAAGATTGAAGACTTCGTCCCATGTCCGGAAGGGACTTTCCTTGGCATGGAAGGCAAGCTTGGCGATACGGATATTCAGATCTCCTACCATTGTAACCGACTCTATGTAACCCTAACCCTATCCCGTGTCTATATAAACCGGAGGGTTTTAGTCCGTAGGACAACATACACATCCACAATCATACCATAATCTAGCTTCTAGGGTTTAGCCTCTCTGATCTCGTGGTAGATCTACTCTTGTACTACCCATATCATCAATATTAATAGAGCAGGACGTAGGGTTTTACCTCCATCGAGAGGGCCCGAACCTGGGTAAAACTTCGTGTCCCTTGCCTCCTATTACCATCTGGCCTAGACGCACAGTTCGGGACCCCCTACCCGAGATCCACCGGTTTTGACACCGACATTGGTGCTTTCATTGAGAGTTCCTCTGTGTCGTCGCCATCAGGAAGGATGCCTCGCCCCGTCTTTAAAGACGGCACCGTTGCTAAGGGAGCTTTGGCTGTCAGCCAAACCCTCCGGCTAGGTGGTTTTCTTATGACCGCCTGTTCGGCTTCTGCGCCGACGATGGCCTCTCGAGCCATCGAAAACAATCTTCATGTCAGTTCAGGACTCGCCGAGCAGTTAGATCCAATGGAGCTTTCCTCCATAAACGAGCTCTTGGATCGCTTCGCCGCCCTGGGAGTCGCTACGGATTACGACCAGATTGGGCCTAAAACCGATCTGAGAGAGATTAACTCTCCCCAAGTCACCCATCACGTTGTCGTGGTAGAGGGACAGGGCGGCGACCCTTCGTCTATCTTAAGGACTCGCTACGTCCGGATTCCCGATCCCTCCAAGCCGGATACCCGCGGAGGGGAGGATATCACTCAAGACCTGAACTTAGAGTTAGGCGACGGGCTGGATTCATTGGACAACACCCAGGGATCCAAATTTTCGAGTTCAGAAATTCCTCGGCCTCTGAGCCTCAGACGGGGTGAGGCTTCGGATTTAAATCCACCCACCCACCCCAACATAAGCGATCTATCCAAAATCAGGCAAGAGCCCGACGAAACAGTACATCATTACTGGGCTAGATTCCTCCTGGTTAAGAACAAGCTAAGGGACTGCCGCGAGGAAGACGCAATCTTAATCTTCTGCAATAATTGCACGAACAAGGGAATACTCAACGCCATAAGTCGCCGTGATATCACATGCTTCGCTGACTTGGCGTCCATTGTACGAAAGTATTGTGCGATGGAAAGCGCCTGGAAAACCAAAATAAAATTTTGGGACAATCCGGCCCTAAATACAAACCCAGTCCGGAATAAAAGGGTGCAGCATAACCAGACACCCAGGTCAAATACCAAAAATCAAAAACCCTCTATAGGGCATGGAACCGTACTGGAAGGATGGCTTAACGGACCCTGTAAAATTCACAGTACAGAGGACACCACACCAAATCACAGCCTTAGAGAATGTTGGATACTCCGGCAGGTGGCCAAAATTGGCGAAAACCTCCTAATTCCGGAGGCCACAGAAAGCCACCCCAGAGACACCCATACGGTATTAACAGTCTTTGAGACTTTCGCATCAAATAATATGCGAAAAAGGACACTCTGCAGCCTTACCGAAGTCTACCAAGTAGCAACAATAAACCCATGGAGTGACACGTCTATTACCTTTAACGCCAGTGATGAACCTAAATTCCGAACAACCCGAGCACCAGCCGCATTGGTCCTCAGCCCAATAGTGGACGACTTTCGTCTTACCAAGGTACTCATGGACGACGGCAGCGGATTGAACCTCATTTACGAGGAAACCCTTCAAAAAATGGAAATAGACTGGAACCGCATTGAGCGAAGCAGCACAACCTTTAGAGGAATAATCCCAAGTCGGGAAGCGCGCTGTACAGGAAAAATCACACTAGATGTGGTGTTCGGCACGCCAGATAATTACAGGTCCAAAGAGATCACGTTCGATGTGGCTCTGTTCAGCAGCGGTTATCACGCTCTGCTAGGGCGGGAAGTGTTTACAATCTTCCAAGCAATACCCCATTACGGGTACATGAAGCTCAAAATGCCCGGGCCTAATGGGATCATCACTCTCGCTAGTGATCCGGACATAGCACTCCGCGCTGAAAACAAGACAGCCGCACTGGCCCTCGAGGCACTATCCGAAGCCCTAGCGGCTGAGGAACTGACTGCGCTACGCTCTATGGTGAATAGGGACGATGTGGTACTCGACAAAAGATCCAAGTCCACCTCCTTTGAACCGGTAGACGAAATAGTCAAATTCCAAGTCCATCCAACGGACCCAAATAAAACAGCTTCCATCGGGGCAAAGTTAAACCCTGATGTAGACGCCGCACTGCGAGAGTTTGTACGAGAAAACTGGGACATTTTCGCCTGGCACCCTTCAGACATGCCAGGAATCCCACGTAGGCTGGCCGAGCACAGCTTAAATATCCAAATAGGATTCAAACCTGTCAAACAGGCTCTTCGGCGTTTTTCCGAACCTAAGAGACAGGCTATGGGAGAGGAGCTGGCAAAGCTATTGGAGGCCGGATTCATCAGAGATATAAAACATCCGGACTGGCTAGCAAACCTGGTGATGGTACCAAAGAAGGACAAATCCTGGCGCCTATGCGTTGATTTTAAAGACCTTAACAAGGCTTGCCCAAAGAATCCCTTCCCCCTCCCCCGCATCAATCAAATTATCGATGCTACCGCAGGACACGATTCGTTGTGTTTCCTCGAAGCATATTCCGGCTACCATCAAATCAAGATGGAAGAATCTGACCAATCCACAACGGCATTTATCACACCATACGGCCCATTCTGCTTCAACACAATGCCCTTCGGGCTCAAAAACGCTGGTGCAACATATCAGCGCATGATTCAGACATGTCTGGCAAGCCAGATCGGCAAAACAGTGGAGGCATATGTAGATGATGTGGTCGTCAAAACAAAACATGTCGAATCTTTAGTAGACGACTTGAGGCTCACATTTGATAACCTCCGAACATACGACATCAAGCTCAACCCGGAAAAATGCGTTTTCGGCGTTCCAGCCGGAAAGCTCTTGGGCTTCATTGTATCCTGTAGAGGAATCGAAGCAAATCCAGCCAAGATCCGAGCTCTGTCGCAACTGGATATCCCAAAGGACCTCAAACAAATACAAAAGTTAACCGGATGCGTGGCGGCTCTAAGCCGCTTTATCTCCCGCTTGGGAGAAAAGGCCCTACCCCTTTACCGCCTCCTTCGGCGCACCGAACACTTCGAATGGACGGATGCAGCCATGGCCGGACTCAAGGAGATAAAAGCCATACTTGCAACAAACCCAGTCCTGGCCGCGCCAAACATTGGCGAACCAATGCTATTATACATTGCAGCAACAAAGCAGGTTGTAAGCGCAGTGCTCGTCGTCGAACGAGAAGCGGACGGACATAGATTCCCCCTTCAAAAGCCGGTCTATTATGTGTCCACTGTCCTCACTCCTTGCAAATCATGGTACCCGCATTATCAAAAGATCGCGTACGCGGTATTCATGGCATCCCGGAAGCTACGACACAACTTTCAAGAGTGTTCAATAACAGTAGCCTCGGAAGTACCACTTAACGATATTATAAACAACCGTGACGCAATGGACCGGATTGCAAAATGGGCCATTGAGCTCCTCTCGTTCGACATAACTTAGAAGCCACGGCGAGCCATCAACTCGCAAGTCTTGGCCGACTTCATCGCAGAATGGACGGAGGCCGAACTCCCTAAAGAGTACGGCACATATTCAAATTGGATCATGCATTTCGACGGCTCCAAGATGTTGGCCGGACTGGGGGCTGGCGTCGTTTTGACGTCCCCCGCAGGAGACACAGTTCAATGCGTACTCCAGATTATGTACACGGACTCCAACAACGCAGCCGATTATGAGGCCCTTTTACATGGTCTCCGGATGGTAGTATCCATGGGCATTCAACGCCTAGAGGTGTGCAGGGACTCGAACCTCGCAATATCCCAAATAAATGGAGACTTTGATGCCGAGGATCCAAAAATGGCAGCTTACCGCAACGCCGTCCTAAAAATGTTAGCTCGGTTTGAGGGGCTTGAATTTCACCATATAGCCCGGGAAAATAATCAGGCGGCAGATGTCCTAGCACGCATCGGCGCAAAATGCGATGTAGTGCCCCCCAACATCTTCTTGGAAAGGCTGTTCAAGCCATCCGTAGTATGGGAAGGGGAGCCGAACAATAACACCCCGGACCCAACCGCACTGCCCGACACCGAACATTCTGACACAATCGGAGGCTCCACCAATGAAATAACACCTTCAGCCCATGTAATAATGGCCGTCATCGCCCCGTGGACAGAACCATGCCTCGCCTACCTCACTAGGCAGGAACTCCCCGAGGACCAAAATGAGGCACGCTGCATAGTGCGGCGATCCAAAGCCTACAGAGTCCACGAGGGAGAGCTTTATAAGAAAAGCACTACCGGAGTCCTTCAAAGGTGCATCTCCGAAGAGGAGGGGTGGAACCTCCTGGCTGAAATTCATGCCGGACTGGGCGGTCATCACGCTGCAGCTCAGTCCCTTGTAAGCAAGGCCTTCCATACAGGCTTTTATTGGCCGACGGCCCGGGCAGACGCTCAGGACTTAGTTCAACGATGCACTGGTTGCCAGCTCATTGCAAACCAAAGCCATATGCCACCCACCGCCCTCCGAACTATCCCCATTACTTGGCCCTTCGCGGTCTGGGGGCTTGACATGGTTCGACCCCTTAAAGGCGGATCCCACAAGAGAAAATACTTACTGGTCATGGTGGATAAATTCACCAAATGGATAGAAGCCAAGCCTGTTAAGACGGCCGAATCCGGACCGGTGATAGACTTTATATCCGGGGTCGTACACCGTTACGGCGTTCCCCACAGCATCAACACTAATAACGGCACGAACTTCACGGCCGACGAGGTAAAACTCTGTTGCAAAAACATGGGCATCAAGCTCGACTATGCTTCCGTCTATCACCCACAAACTAACGGCCAGGTCGAACGTGCAAATGGTCTTATCATGAGCGGCATTAAACCCAGATTAGTGCGGTCCCTCAAGGAATCTAACACGCACTGGGTAGAGGAGCTCGACTCCATACTCTCGGGGCTGTGGACCATGCTGAATCGCACCACCGAATACACACCATTCTTTATGGTGTACGGCGCAGAGGCAGTTTTGCCCTGCGACATAATTCATGACTCACCTCGAGTGCGCATGTACGAAGAAAGAGAAGCCGACCTCGATCGGCAGGACAGCTTAGACGCATTGGAGGACGAGCATGACGTGGCAAAAGCCCGTTCCGCATTCTATCAACAGCAGGCTCGAAGATACCAAAGCAGAGAAGTACGGGCCAAAAATTACAACGTTGGCGAATTAGTTCTACGACTATCAGACAAGAAAAAGGACAAACTCAAGCCCAAGTGGGAAGGTCCCTTCATAATTGACCAAGTCCTGACTGGTGGAGCGTACCGCCTGCGAGATGCATCGGATAACCGACTCGAGCTGAACCCATGGAACGCAGCCCGTCTCCGAAGATTCTATGCCTAGCGCCGGACTCTATGTTTGTCTCCTTCCTCTGTCCATTTTTTATATATTTTCTGTCTTGCATTTCTCTTCTTCTTCTCTCTCTCTCTTATAGCCCTTAAAGGCTCATAAAGTGACGCGCCATCCACGCTCATTAAACCTAGGGGCTTCTTTAAACAGAAGCTTATTCATACGGGCTTCATGCCCAACACATGCGTCACACTTCCTCATGTACCTTTTATTCACCATTATATGCATCGATATGACTTAAGTTTTGGCCAAGCTGGGTTGCCTGGCTCCTGTGCTTACCCCTACATTCCCGATTGTTTGGCTAGGTGGTAAAGGGAGCACCTCTGCGATTGTTACTGCCGGGTCAGCCGGATGTGTACCTCAGACTGGGTGAAGCCGAAAGCTAGCGTTCTTAAGGGAATATTCGGTCGGTGAACTAAAGATGATCTTTTTTATTTTTATCTATACGCCCCCAGATGTTTTTCCTGCGTTTCTTTTCGCAGCATGGACATGCACCTTAGGGCATGCCTCCCAGGGAAAGGAACCCCTAACGGAACTATTCTCCCTGGAAGATGTTTCTTACTAACCATGTAATATAACATAACTAGTCGGGCACTTGTCTGTTCACGCACTAATGACCCCTACGCCTGGTCTCCATGCATTCTCCGGTTCCTATATAACCGCATGGGAATTCGAACACACTCCGGACCGTCAGGTCCCGAGGCTGAAGCGAAAAGGTCGGCCATGACAAATGATCTACAATCCGGCTAGAAGGCATTATAAATGTCAACTAAATTACATAGTCATTTTGACTGATCGTATTCCTCTTCAATACCATCTAACATGCTGTCTAATTTACAGTCATGCTGGGAATACTTCGCGGCCAACTCTACTTGGCCATATACTAAGCTTACAGGGATCTCCTTCCCATCGGGCCCTATAGGACCGACCTCGGCCATGTGGTTGGGGTCAGCCTTTGCGTACCACGTCTTCACCATGGCCCAGGCCTCCCTAGCGCCTTGACGGCAGGCTGATATCTTCCATAATCGAAAGTGCCGCCGTGCTCCTTTTAGCTTCTCCGCAAGCTCTCCAAGACCTTCGGGCATGGAGACGGATGGCCACAAGGCCTGGGAGACGCCTCGCATCGCCTGTCGAACTCGATCGAGCAGTTGCGAGAGCTCGGGAAGAAGGTCACCTGTAGAACCGGGCATCTCCTCCGCAGGATGACCTGTCAGCACACCTACAGACATTGCTCTGTTAGTCGACTTCCCCGCCGAACTTTCTTTCAAAAGGTTCGTTCAAGCACTTACTAAATATGCCGCGCCGAAGCCGCTGATTCTCCTTCACAGAGTCTGATAGCTGGGCACGAACATCTTTCAGCTCGACGCCCAGCTTGGTGTTGGCATCTCGGAGATCGTTCTTCTCCCCCATCACCTTTAACAGCACCCTCTCACCAGCCTTTAGCTGGCGTAGGAGGTGTTGCCTTTCCGGATCCAATCCGGCGCCGTCTGCAATTTCATTTGTCAGATTCGCACCAAAGCCGTGCTTCGCAAAATACTTATCTTTCGAAGTGTATATTACCAGAGGGGGCCTCCTTAGGCTCCCCTGCCGCAGCTAGTGCGGCCTCAAGTTGGCCTTTGCACTCTTCCAGCTCCTTGGACAATAGGGAATTTTTTTCTGTAAGAACCTGCATAACAAATGATCCTTAAATCAGTTATTTTAACTGTTTCAAGTCTCGGGGGCTACTGGTATATATATAATTACCAAAATTTTCTTACCCGTATGTCTTTTACATATTGCTCCGTGGCTCTGGTTAGACCATTTTGAGCGGCACGGAGGTACACATCTCCCGACTTAAAGGCATCTAACGCCTCTTGGGAGAAACAAGCGTCACGAAGAATTATCCGGCGACACCTGTGGTTCATGGCACTCTCCACCTCAGAGTTGGTGGCAGACAACCTGTCCACATCCTCCGGCGGAGGAGCGTCCGGTGCGCGCCTTGTGTTCGGCCCCGCTTCCGGGCCAGGCTTTGGAGCCTGGCTGGTGGAGGCGCGATTGGCGGTCTCTCCAAATATAGTTCAGCGAGGTCTCTTTGTCCTGAAGAGAGCACAAGTGTTAATATGCCCTGAAGGTACGGCACCTAGGATAAGGGGGTGCGCCATACCTTTGCGCTGACGCCCCAGTCCGGACTGCACCTCTTTTCTGCCCACGGGACCCTGCGGCCCCTCGTTGGCTTGTCGCCGCAGGTTCGGCCTCCCGTTTCTGGGAGGCCGGGATTAGCCCTGGATAATCGGCCATAATGGCCACCAGGACGTTGTCCTTGCTCAATTGATGGAACACTCCATCAATCAGATCCACCGAAAGCTCCGGATCCTCTTGCGAGTCCGGGTCGAGGGACCGTCCTGGGTCCTCGGGTTGTGGAGGAGGGCTGTTTATTTCTTTGACAGCCTGGCGCAGTTCCTGCATCGAAATCACTAAGATTAAATATTTAACAATGGGGATATAAAATGGATGGGCAAGATGTGATCACTCACCCAGCTTGGAGAATTGTACATGGAGAATCCACCCTTTGGGTCAACACGGAGAAAATCCTCCTCTTCTCCCTTGTACAAAGCGGACAAGGTCTTTATTAGAGCCGCAGCCGAATCCGGCCCCTTACGGCCGTAGCGGGTGGTGTCGTCCTCCCCGTTGAAATCCCACATGGGGTGGCCTCTATACTATAGTGGCTGCACCCCTCGCATGATGCATGCGGCCATGACCCCGATCATGGTTAGTCCGGAATGAGCTAACAATCTTATCCGGCCCATCAGGTAAACAACGTCCCGATCACATTCCCTCTGAGGGCTCCGTGAGCGCCAGCTTAGGTGCTTCTTTAAGGGAGCATTGTTGAATTTAGGGAGGCCGATCCGGACAGGATCCGGCAGCGGGACGTCTTCTATGTAAAACCATTCTAAGGGCCAGTCTTCGGACGCCTTCTTTGGGGTTCCGGACAGATAGTTGGTCCCGGCGATGTGCCATACTTCGGCTCCGCCCACTTGATACATAGACCCCTTCTTGGAACGAGGCACGAGGAAAAATAGCTCCCTCCACAGTCCGAAATGAGCTTCAACACCCAAGAACAGCTCGCAGAGGGCTACAAAGCCCGTGATATGCAATACTGAGGCAGGCGTGAGATGATGTAGCTGGAGGCCGTAGAACTCTAGCAGCCCCCGGGGAAATGGATGGATTGGAAATCTGAGCCCCCTTATTAAATAAGGGACAAGGCACACCCGCTCCCCTTTGGAGGGATTAGGGGCGCTCTCCGCTTGCTCTCCGCCGTTATAGACGGCAAGACCGGCTCGAACCGGGATCATATAGGCCGGGGGGAGAAATCCCTTGGTCTGAAGCGTCACTAACTCGCTATGCGGGAAGGAGCATCTTTCCCAATATCTAGGCTTAGGGCTGGAAGGGCGGGAGGAGGAGTCGCGACGGCTGGCCATGGTGGAATGGATCTTTGTCGAATGCGCTCTGATGAACACTCGCGAAGGGGGAAGATGTGGTTTGGATCTAAATCCTCGTCTCCTTAAATAGGTCAGCTTGTTTACGCGGCTAGGGGTGTGAATGTAAAAACACTCAGACCTTTCATATTCAATTGACACGTGGGGAGTGGCCATTATTGGGCGCAGAAGCGAAGGAGCGCAACATCTACAAGAAACTGGACTTTATTCAACAGGTACATGGAATTTGGAGGAGAACCCGCCTTGCAATGCCGAAGACAATCTGCGCGCCGGACTCATCGTCATTGAAGCCTGGTTCGGGGGCTACTAAGGGAGTCCTGGATTAGGGGGTGTCCGGATGGCCGGACTATACCTTCAGCCGGACTCCAGGCTATGAAGATACAAGATTGAAGACTTCATCCCATGTCCGGAAGGGACTTTCCTTGGCGTGGAAGGCAAGCTTGGCGATACGGATATTCAGATCTCCTACCATTGTAACCGACTCTATGTAACCCTAACCCTATCTGGTGTCTATATAAACCGGACGGTTTTAGTCCGTAGGACAACATACACATCCACAATCATACCATAGGCTAGCTTCTAGGGTTTAGCCTCTCTGATCTCATGGTAGATCTACTCTTGTACTACCCATATCATCAATATTAATCGAGCAGGACGTAGGGTTTTACCTCCATCGAGAGGGCCCGAACCTGGGTAAACTTCGTGTCCCTTGCCTCCTGTTACCATCCGGCCTAGACGCAGAGTTCGGGACCCCCTACCCAAGATCCGCCGGTTTTGACACCGACAACCCCCATTCCCAGAATACCGACAGTAGCCCCCGGGCCCAAGGCGCGCTTGGAGTTGGCTTCGAGGCGAAGCCAAAGGGCAAGTGCGAAGGGCCGCGGGCCCCAACATCCTGCGACCCCACTTGACGCATGGCGATTGATTGGTCGTGGGCGTCTCCGCTTCCCCATGCTGCCTCGGCAACTGCCCTTCTGACAAAAAGGCCGGCGCGGGCAACGCTTTCCTTCGTCTTGCTCTAGATCCCCTTTCTCGCTCCTTGCATCCAAAATCTCCAGATCTGCTTCAATCCTCTTCCGAGACTCTGGACAATGGCGCCCCGAAAGGCCAAGGCCGTTTCGCTGCCTGTCTGGTACGAGCCGGCTCTAGATGCGCCCAATGTCCCAGAGAAGAACATCACAGCCACGCGCCTGTTGACGGCAGGGGAGAACAACAAGAAGGGGAAGACCAAGCTCCGGGCTGGCTCTGCCGAGCTGGAGGCTTCGAAGATCTCCTTCTACCCCTTCTTTATGAGCAGCGTCGTCGCGAGCCTAGTTCCCCCCTTCTCCGACTTCTTCTATGTCGTCCTCTGTCATTACAGGTTGCAGGCCCTCCATATCCATCCCAACTCCATTCTTCTCTTGTCGATATTTGCCTTCTACTATGAGGCGTATGTCGGGGTGATGCCGTCCGTGGCACTGCTGCGCCACTTCTTCTTCCTCCGAATCAATGGCAGTCACACCTCTGGGTGCTCCAACTTCGTCGCAGCCGGCAAGGCCAACGCGATCTCGAAGGCCGGAAAGAAGGTCGATGGCTTCAGGAGCAAGTGAGTCATGATGGATGCCAAGTGTGTCCACCCGCGGTTGAAGCTGCTGACGGAGGGGTGGTCTCACGCGAAGCTTACTGATGACCGAGCGAAGTCGGTGCTGGAGAAGATGACCACAGACCTGAGGCCGGGCAACGCGAAGGCGGCGAAGCTGACGGGTGATGTCTACTACACAAACTTCTTCTTGTAGAAGTTGTTGGGCCTCCAAGTGCAGCGGTTTGTAGGAAAGTAGCAAATTTCCCTCAAGTGTATGACCTAAGATTTATCAATCCGTGGGAGGCATAGGATGAAGATGGTCTCTCTCAAGCAACCCTGCAACCAAATAACAAAGAGTCTCTTGTGTCCCCAACACACCCAATACAATTGTAAATTGTATAGGTGCACTAGTTCGGCGAAGAGATGGTGATACAAGTGCGATATGGATGGTAGATATAGGTTTTTGCAATCTGAAAATATAAAAACAGCAAGGTAGCAAGTGATAAAAGTGAGCACAGACGGTATTGCAATTGGATCATATAGGTTTTTTACTATGGTTCATACTTTCACTAGCGCAAGTCCTCTCAACAGTAATAACATAATTGGATCATATAACTATCCCTCAACATGCAACAAAGAGTCACTCCAAAGTCACTAATAGCGGAGAACAAACGAAGAGATTATGGTAGGGTACGAAACCACCTCAAAGTTATCCTTTCTGATCGATCTATTCAAGAGTCCATAGTAAAATAACATGAAGCTATTCTTTCCGTTCAATCTATCCTAGAGTTTGTACTAGAATAACACCTTAAGACACAAATCAACCAAAACCCTAATGTCACCTAGATACTCCAATGTCACCTCAAGTATCCGTGGGTTTGATTATACGATATGCATCACACAATCTCAGATTCATCTATTCAACCAACACAAAGTACTTCAAAGAGTGCCCTAAAGTTTCTACCAGAGAATCAAGATGAAAACGTGTGCCAACCCCTATGCATAGGTTCATGGGCGGAACCCATAAGTTGATCACCAAAACATACATCAAGTGGATCAATAGAATACCCCATTGTCACCACGGGTATCCCACGCAAGACATACATCAAGTGTTCTCAAATCCTTAAAGACTCAATTCGATAAGATAACTTCAAAGGGAAAACTCAATTCATTACAAGAGAGTAGAGTGGGAGAAGCATCATAACATCCAACTATAATAGCAAAGCTCGCGATACATCAAGATCTTACAACCTCAAGAACACGAGAGAGAGAGAGAGAGATCAAACACATAGCTACTGGTACATACCCTCAGCCCTAAGGGAGAACTACTCCCTCCTCATCATGGAGAGCACCAGGATGATGAAGATGGCCACCGAAGAGGGATTCCCCCTTCGGCAGGGTGCCGGAACGGGTCTAGATTGGTTTTCGGTGGCTACGGAGGCTTCTGGCGGCGGAACTCCTGATCTATTGTGCTCCCCAAAGTTTTTAAGGTATATGGGTATATATGGGAGGAAGAGGTACGTCGGTGGACCTCTGGGCTGTCCACGAGGCAGGGGGGCGCACCTGGGGGGTGGGCGCGCCCCCACCCTCGTGGGAAGCCGGGATTCTCCTGGTCCATCTCCGATACTCCGTGGGCTTCTTCTGGTCCAAAAATAAGTTCCGTGAAGTTTCAGGTCAATTGGACTCCGTTTGATTTTCCTTTTCTGCGATACTCTAAAACAAGGAAAAAAACAGAAACTGGCACTGGGCTCTAGGTTAATAGGTTAGTCCCAAAAATCATATAAAATAGCATATAAATACATATAAAACATCCAAGGTTGATTATATAATAGCATGTAACAATCAAAAATTATAGATACGTTGGAGACGTATCAGCATCCCCAAGCTTAATTCCTGCTCGTCCTCGAGTAGGTAAATGATAAAAACAGAATTTTTGATGTGGAATGCTACCTAACATATTTATCCATGTAGTTCTCATTATTGTGGCAAGAATATTCAGATCCATAAAATTCAAGACAAAAGTTTAATATTGACATAAAAATAATAATACTTCAAGCATACTAACCAAGCAATTATGTCTTCTCAAAATAACATGGCCAAAGAAAGCTATCCCTACAAAATCATATAGTCTGGCTAAGCTCCATATTCACCACACAAAATATTTAAATCATGCACAACCCCGATGACAAGCCAAGCAATTGTTGCATACTTTTCATGTTCTCAAACTTTTTCAATCTTCACGCAATATATGAACATGAGCCATGGATATAGCACTATATGTGGAATAGAATGGTGGTTGTGGAGAAGACAAAAAAGGAGAAGATAGTCTCACATCAACTAGGCGTATCAACGGGCTATGGAGATTCCCATCAATAGATATCAATGAGAGTGAGTAGGGATTGCCATGCAACGGATGCACTAGAGCTATAAGTGTATGAAAGCTCAAAAAGAAACTAAGTGGGTGTGTATCCAACTCGCTTACTCACGAAGACCTAGGGCATTTTGAGGAAGCCCATCATTGGAATATACAAGCCAAGTTCTATAATGAAAATTTCCAACGAGTATATGGAAGTGATATCATAGGAGATTCTCTATCATGAAGATCATGGTGCTACTTTGAAGCACAAGTGTGGTAAAAGGATAGTAGCATTGTCCCTTCTCTCTTTTTCTCTCATTTTTTATTTATTTTATTTTTTTATTTGGGCCTTTTCTCTTTTTTATGACCTCTTATTTTAGTCCGGAGTCTCATCCCGACTTGTGGGGGAATCATAGTCTCCATCATCCTTTCCTCACTGGGACAATGCTCTAATAATGATGGTCATCACACTTTTATTTACTTACAACTCAAGAATTACAACTCGATACTTAGAACAAGATATGACTCTATATGAATGCCTCTGGTGGTGTACCGGGATGTGCAATGACTCATGAGTGACATGTATGAAAGAATTATGAACGGTGGCTTTGCCACAAATACGATGTCAACTACATGATCATGCAAAGCAATATGACAATGATGGAGCGTGTCATAATAAACAGAATGGTGGAAAGTTGCATGGCAATATATCTCGGAATGGCTATGGAAATGCCATAATAGGTAGGTATGGGTGACTGTTTTGAGGAAGGTAATGGTGGGTGTATGGTACCGGCGAAAGTTGTGCGGCATAAGAGAAGCTAGCAATGGTGGAAGGGTGAGAGTGCGTATAATCCATGACTCAACATTAGTCATAAAGAACTCACATACTTATTGCAAAAATCTATTAGTTATCGAAACAAAGTACTACGTGCATGCTCCTAGGGTTATATATTGGTAGTAAAATACCATCGCTCGTCCCCGACCACCACTCACAAGGAAGACAATCAATACATAAATCATGCTCCGACTTCATCACATAACGGTTCACCATACGTGCATGCTACGGGAATCACAAACTTCAACACAAGTATTTCTCAAATTCACAACTACTCAAATATCATGACTCTAATATCACCATCTCCATATCTCAAAACAATCATCAAGTATCAAACTTCTCTTAGTATTCAATGCACTTATATGAAAGTTTTTATTATACCCATCTTGGATGCCCATCATATTAGGACTAGTTTCATAACCAAAGCAAACTACCATGCTGTTCTAAAGACTCCAAAATAATATAAGTGAAGCACGAGAGTTCATCTATTTCTTCAAAATAAAACCACCGTTGTGCCCTAAAAAGATATAAGTGAAGCACTAGAGCAAATGTCAAACTACTCCGAAGGATATAAGTGAAGATCAATGAGTAGTCAAATAATTATGCAACTATGTGAAGACTCTCCCATTTAATAATTTCAGATCTTGATATTTTATTCAAACAGCAAGCAAAACTAAATAAAATAAAATGACGCTCCAAGGAAAACACATATCATGTGGCGAATAAAAATACAGCTCCAAGTAAAGTTACCGATGAACGAAGACGAAAGAGGGGACGCCCCAAGCTTAGGCTCTTGGTTGTCCTTTAATATTACCTTGGGGTACCTTGGGCATCCCCAAGCTTTGGCTCTTGCCACTCCTTATTCCATAGTCCATCGAATCTTTACCCAAAACTTGAAAACTTCACAACACAAAACTTAACCGAAAACTCGTAAGCTCCGTTAGTATAAGAAAATAAATCACCACTTAGGTAATGTTGTGAACTCATTCTAAATTCATATTGGTGTAATATCTACTGTATTCCAACTTATCTATGGTTCATACCCTCCGATACTACTCATAGATTCATCAAAATAAGCAAACAACACGATGAAAACAGAATCTGTCAAAAACAGAACAGTCTGTAGTAATCTGTAGGTTTTGACCACTTCTGGAACTCATAAAATTCTCAAATAAATTGTTGAACCAGAGGAATTTATCTATTAATCATCTTCCAAAAGAATCAACTAAATAGCATTCTCTAGTAAAAAATGGCAGCAGTTCTCGTGAGCGCTAAAGTTTCTGTTTTTACAGCAAGATCCCAAAGACTTTCCCCAAGTCTTCCCAAAGGTTCTACTTGGCACAAACACTAATTAAACACATAAAACACAACAATAACAGAGGCTATATAAATTATTTATTACTAAACAGGAACAAAAAGAAAGGAACAGAAATAAAATTGGGTTGCCTCCCAACAAGCGCTATCGTTTAACGCCCCTAGCTAGGCATGATGTTTTCAATGATGCTCACATAAAAGATAAGAATTGTAACATAAAGAGAGCATCATGAAGAATATTACTAGCACATTTAAGTATAACCCATTTCCTATGCATAGGGATTTTGTGAGCAATCAACTTATGGGAACAATAATCAACTTGCATGGGAAGGTAAAACAAGCATAACTTCAAAATTTTAAGCACATAGAGAGGAAACTTGATATTATTGCAATTCCTACAAGCATATGTTCCTCCCTCATAATAATTTTCAGTAGCATCATGAATGAATTCAACAATATAACTATCACATAAAGCATTCTTTTCATGATCTACAAGCATATAAATTTTATTACTCTCCACATAAGCAAAATTCTTCTCATGAATAATAGTGGGAGCAAACTCAACAAAATAATTATCATGTGAGGCATAATACAATTGAAAACTAAAATCATGATGACAAGTTTCATGGATATCATTATTATTTATAGCATACAAGTCATCACAATAATCATCATAGATAGCAACTTTGTTCTCATAATCAATTGGAACCTCTTCTGAAATAGTGGATTCATCACAAAATAAAGTCATGACCTCCAAATCCACTTTCATAAATATAATCATCATAAATAGGAGGCATGCTTTCATCATAATAAATTTGCTCATCAAAACCTGGGGGACAAAAACTATCATCTTCATCAAACATAGCTTCCCCAAGCTTGTGGCTTTGCATATCATTAGCATCATGGATATTCAAGGAATTAATACTAACAACATTGCAATCATGCTCATCATTCAAATATTTAGTGCCAAACATTCTAATGCATTCTTATTCTAGCACTTGAGCACAATTATTGGAATCCCTATTTTCATGATAGATATTAACAAGATGAAGCATATGAGGTACCCTTAGTTCCATATTTTTATAATTTTCTTTTATAGACTAAACTAGTCATAAAACAAGAAACAAAAAGATTCGATTGCAAGATCTAAAGATATACCTTCAAGCACTAACCTCCCCGGCAACGGCGCCAAAAAAGAGCTTGATGTCTACTACACAACCTTCTTATTGTAGACGTTGTTAGGCCTCCAAGTGCAGAGGTTTGTAGGACAGTAGAAAATTTCCCTCAAGTGGATGACCTAAGGTTTATCAATCCGTGGGAGGCGTAGGATGAAGATGGTATCTCTCAAGCAACCCTGCAACCAAATAACAAAGAGTCTCTTGTGTCCCCAACACACCCAATACAATGGTAAATTGTATTGGTGCACTAGTTCGGCGAAGAGATCATGATACAAGTGCGATATGGATGGTAGATATAGGTTTATGTAATCTGAAAATATAAAAACAGGAAGGTAACTAATGATAAGAGTGAGCGTAAACGGTATTGCAATGTGTTGAAACAAGGCCTAGGGTTCATACTTTCACTAGTGCAAGTCCTCTCAACAGTAATAACATAATTGGATCATATAACTATCCCTCAACATGCAATAAAGAGTCACTCTAAAGTCACTAATAGCGGAGAACAAACGAAGAGATTATGGTAGGGTACAAAACCACCTCAAAGTTATCCTTTCTGATCGATCTATTCAAGAGTCTGTAGTAAAATAACATGAAGCTATTCTTTCCGTTCAATCTATCCTAGAGCTCGTACTAGAATAACACCTTAAGACACAAATCAACCAAAACCCTAATGTCACCTAGATACTCCAATGTCACCTCAAGTATCCGTGGGTATGATTATAAGATATGCATCACATAATCTCAGATTCATCTATTCAACCAACACAAAGTACTTCAAAGAGTGCCCCAAAGTTTCTACCGGAGAGTCAAGACGAAAACGTGTGACAACCCCTATGCATAGGTTCATGGGCGGAACCCGCAAGTTGATCACCAAAACATACATCAAGTGGATCAATAGAATACCCCATTGTCACCACGGGTATCCCACGCAAGACATACATCAAGTGTTCTCAGATCCTTAAAGACTCGATCCGATAAGATAACTTCAAAGGGAAAACTCAATTCATTACAAGAGAGTAGAGGGGGAGAAGCATCATAACATCCAGCTATAATAGCAAAGCTCGCGATACATCAAGATCGTACCACCTTAAGAACACGAGAGAGAGAGAGAGAGAGAGAGAGAGAGAGAGATCAAACACATAGCTACTGGTACATACCCTCAGCCCCGAGGGAGAACTACTCCCTCCTCGTCATGGAGAGCACCGGGATGATGAAGATGGCCACCGGAGAGGGATTCCCCCTCCGGCTGGGTGCCGGAACGGGTCTAGATTGGTTTTCGGTGGCTACGGAGGCTTCTGGCGGCGGAACTCCCGATCTATTGTGCTCCTCGAAGTTTTTAGGGTATATGGGTATATATGGGAGGAAGAAGTACGTCGGTGGACCTCCGGGCTGTCCACGAGGCAGGGGGCGCGCCCGGGGGGTGGGCGTGCCCCCCACCCTTGTGGGTAGCCGAGGACTCACCTGGTCCATCTCCGATACTACATGGGCTTCTTCTGGTCCAAAAATAAGTTCCGTGAAGTTTCAAGTCAATTGGACTCCGTTTGATTTTCCTTTTCTGGGATACTCTAAAACAAGGAAAAAATAGAAACTGGCACTGGGCTCTAGATTAATAGGTTCGTCCAAAAAATCATATAAAATAGCATATAAATGCATATAAAACATCCAAGGTTGATAATATAATAGCATGGAACAATCAAAAATTATAGATACGTTGGAGACGTATCAACGAGGGCCATGCTCCTAAGAGAATTCCTGATGCTGCGGGTGGCTCCTCTCTAGGCGTGCTCGCGCCCCTTGTGGATGCTTGGGGGCGGAGAAGACAAGCTTCGCTTGACTCCAGAGGCCTTGTCTGAAGAGGAGCTGAGTATGGCTCTCCGCCTCTTGGCAGGGGACGACTAAGAGTATCCGTCGAGTGCCCTCGTTCCCTTGTTCCTTCGTAAGGACGGGGCACAGGTCGTGGCCGCCATGCCCACCTTTGACAGGCGCGGCCAGGTGCCGCCGGCGCCCCCTGGGGTCTTGGTGGCACCGGCGCTGGTGGACATGTCGTCTGGAGATTCCCGTTGGGAGGGGGAAGAGGAGGAGGGCGAGGAGCGCGACTCGGAGGCGACCCCCGAGGGGATGGGGGAGACCTCCCCCTTGCAAAAGGCCGACATCCTCGGCACCCTGCCTGATGACGATGACGAGGCTGGCGTCCTCCCGGAGAGAGAGGAGCTGCCCGTGGTTCCGGTGAGGGGCAGGTCGGCGCTGATCTCCCGGGACGACGCTCCTACCCCGACACCGCCTGGAGCTACTTCCGGTCCATCTGCTGCCCCTGCTTTTGCTCCTGGAGCCCGCGCGCCTGCGCCTCAGGCTACAAGGCTCTCAGGCTTCAATCTTAAGAAGCGGAGGGACTACGCCGCGGTGGACCAGTAAGTGTTCTTGTCCTGCCTTGTTCTTGCTTTTTCTGCTCGTCCTTGACGCTTCTCCGTTGTGCAATTAGGCCGACGCCCGTGGCAAAGAAGAGAAAGGAGGATGAGGTGATACTGCTCGAGCCCAAATCGCCTCCTACGGCCGCACCCCTCTCCATGGATAAGGGCAGCGACAACGCTCGTGCTTCTCTAGCCCGATCATCCTCGCGAGGCTTGGTGGAGCATCCTCGGGGGGAGTCAGCCCCCGTGGCCCCGCTGGCTCCGGAGGTGCCAACGTCCATCTCAGGCGCTGGGGTCTCCGAAGCTCAGGAGCTTCTGGCCTCCCAGGACATGGTGACGACATCGCCTCCTCCTCCTTCTGCCGCATTGTTGTCTCCGGGTTCTTCTGCCTCTCCTGACATCCTAGAGCATACTCTTTCTGCGATGACCCTGCTGCGAGAAGATCTTTAAGGCACCGACCGTCGCCTGGTGGCCGGGCGCCTGGAGCTAGTCTCTGGCTGGCTTCACTCCGATGTGTCTGTCCGGGCAATGCTGAGCCAGGCTGCTGTGGACTCCGAGAAGGATAGGGAGGTCGTCGCCCAAGCTGTGGCCGCCCGCGAGGTGGAGCTGAAGGATGCCTGGGCCGCCCAGGACCGCTGCCGGTCGCTGGAGGCCGAGCTGGAGACCGTGCGGAGGGAGCACGTGAAAGAGGCCCGAGGCCGCAAGGCGGAGGAGGAGAAGATGAAGGCCCGAGAGGACACCGTCAGGGATCACGACGCCGAGCTGGAGTAGTTGGTGAAGGCATAGGCCACGGAGTGCAGCCGGCTAGAGGAGCTGGAGCAGAAGCTGAAGGCAGAGAAGGCCGAGCTTGAAGACAAGGCGAAGGTCCTAGCTGAGGACCACGCGGCCTTCAAGCTCCTCGAGGAGAGGTCTCGGTCGGCACTGCGGTCACTCTACGAGAAGGGCTCGGAGGAGCCGCTGGCCGCAGGCGACAAGGGCCCCGCCCAACTGCTTCCTTATCTGGTCGATGCGCTTGAGGACGTCGTGAGTGGTATCAGCCCCATGGCAGAGGAAGAAGCCTGCATTCTTTCCTCAGTCGTGCTGACGCGCGTCTTCTACAACCTTCATATTCGCAATCCTGCCACCCGCCTTGACGAGCTGCTAGAGCCTGTGGACGATGAGCATTGCGCGACCCTTGCCGCAGCCGTGAAGGGTCAGGTGGAGGCCCTGCTGAAGAAGTTCCGCGCCTTCGCTCCCACGCCCCCGACCGGCGGTGCTACTGATCCTGCAACTCCGGCTGGTGGTACAGGTGAAGGCGACGCCGTTGAAGAAGAAGTATCCCTCGTAGGCGACGGCGGTGTCCAAGGATGACGGGATGATTTGTTGGCGACTCCTTTCCTGTTTAGTTTCTGTAATATGCACCATGCCTCGTGTAGGCGTTAAACTCGCGTTTGGTTTCAGGAGAACAATATGTCTTGTAAAATTTGCTTTGAAATTCAGCGATTTCCTTTCCATTTGCTTTACATTCTATGTCGGTAGGGCCCGACCCCGCGCATACCTCAGCCGCCATTGGGCCGTCCGGATCACCAGGATGGACCAAGGAGTGAGGGGCTACGTGATCAGTTAGGCTCCTGAGTCGCGATGCTCAGGAGTCCCCCTTGACGTGCAAACAGCCTATAGAAAGGAGATCTGGGAGTAGGCCTAGTGTTCTACGTCGGTAGGGCCCGACCCCGCGCATACCTCAGCCGCCATTGGGCCGTCCGGATCACCAGGACGGACCAAGGAGTGAGCGGCTACGTGGTCAGTTAGGATCCTGAGTCGCGATGCTCAGGAGTCCCCCTTGACATTCAAACAACCTTCGTACCTTGGCTCCACTTGGGAGGGCGTGCGACAACCAGGTCCGAGGGACCTGGCAGGGTGGCGTATGCTTGGGTGTGACCTGAGCGCAGCCCCCTCATGCGACTCTCCCGAGGGGAGGTGTTGCGATGAGGCCAGACACTAAGCTCCGAGGCTCCCTGAGGTTGATACGGCCGTGAGGCCGCCCTCAGTTGTTTATCACCAGCGCGGAGCATAGCGCTTCCGCACTTGCACGGGCATAGACGCTCCTCAGTAGTGTCGACTACCAGCACGGAGCATGGTGCTTCCACTTGCACGTGGGAGGGGACTCCCTACTATAGAGAGCCCCCGGGGCGTGTACAGCCCCGCCCTGACATGTGGCTTGCACGGCAGGGCTAGATGAGGTGTGTCTAGGCACTCGTGAGCCAGCGCGGGACTCACGAGGCCCTACCTCAAGGCGGGTTGCGTCTGGTCTTGGTTCTTGACGACTGTGGTGTTCCGGCGAGATGGTTAGGCAACCTGTGCTGAATGAATTTCCCGAGGTTATCGCACGAGAAGGCCAAGCACCAACGACCCCAGGAGGTGACGTGAACGGGGCCGGCCTTCCAGACAGAGATTAGCCGTTGGATTTATTGACGCTGCAGGGACAGGCCCGAGTACAGACGCCGTGCTAGCCTTCTTATGCGAAGGATCCTGAAGAAAGACTATCGGTGCGCGGCTCCCACGGTGGGTGACTATCAAGCAGGTGATAACCATAGATAGATTATGCATGAAAAGAAAACTAGCTCAGGTAAATGCAAGAATGATACATGCCACTGGGTTGGACCCAAGCGGCTTGGGGATGATGCAGCCCGAGGGGCGCCCCCAGCAGAGTAAGCTAGACGTAAAAGGATACATGCCGCAGGGACAGACCCACGCGGCCTGGGAATGATGCAGCCCAGGGGGTGCTCCCAGCTAAATAAACTTGGAAAATGTCACCTGGTTTGGTTGTCGAAGGAGTGTTGGGTAGCTGAAGATGCATGGCGAAGAAGTCGCTCCTCATGAGCCATCGAGACCCAGAGCCTCGGGAGGCTCCGGAGTCTCAGGCGTCCTCCTGAGGACCGTCTCCATCTCCACTAGGACTGCATGATGCCTGGCCTCCTAACCTGCCAGGATGCTCCGCAGGTTGCGCTGGAAGGCGGCTGCCATGCTCGGCAAGCCGAACGACATGCGAACGTAGTTGTGAGGTGGGCCCTCGCAATGTCCCACGCGCGAAGGTCAGAAGAGCTCCTGAGATGTGGCTCTGTTGAGCCCTGGGACGTCGACGCAAACACCCAACTCGCCATCCACACCTGGATGGGGAGCAGCGCCAGGTGGGCGGCGGTCGCCGCGCATGGCTCTCTCATCCTGCAGTTCCTGAGTGGCCTTGGTGATGAACTCCTGAGCGCCGTGCGCTCCTCGCCCGGTGTCCTCCTGAGGGAAACGTGTCGCGAAGCATGCCTCCATGTGGTGCCCGAGCACCTCCCTCGTGATGTTGGCTAGGTCCGAGGCCCTCCAGAAGAGAGCTCTTGAGCCCTGCCCATGGAGGGCGCCGGGCGCACCTCCCTATGCAAGGGAGGGAGGCACCCTAGGCGCGGGCGCCGATCCTGAGGTGGTGCAGCTAGAGGCGCCGCTCCCCTGAGGCCCAGTGCGGAGTAGCTGCTTCTTCTTCTTGTGGTTGGCCTCAAAGGGTTCTGCACATACACGCTACCAGGGTCCCCGACTGCTGCAGCTTGGAAGGCGCACTCGAGGGAGCACACCGCGTCTCTTTCTTTGCAGGGGACTATGATGATTCCGCCGCTTCCCGACATCTTAAGGACGTTGTAGCCATGCTGGGTGACTGCCATGAATTTGGCTAGCGCTGGGTGGCATTGTACAACAGTCAGATGTGGGCAGCGTCAAAGTCGACGAGCTAGGTGTGGTAGTTGTCGTGCTGACCAAAGGTGGCAGGGAGACGAGCTTGCCCTATCGGGATGGTGGAGCTGTTAGTCACTCCTGAGAAAGGCTTGGTGGGCTGGAGCTGACCATATGGCACTTGAAGGCCGTCGAACGTCTCGACAGATAGGACACTGAGCCCCGCGTCGTCATTGATGAGGGTCTTGGTGACTTGGACATTGCTGATGACGGGCGAACAGAGCATCGGGAGAACGCCGACGGTTGCCGCGCATTTGAGCTAGTCCGCCGAGCTAAAGGTGATGGCGTACTTGGACCATCTGAGCGGGTGCGTGGCCTCGAACTTGGGGAGGGCTGCATTCACCTCGCGAGAGATCTGCTTGAAGATGCGTTGGGAAGCTGGGGCCTGAGCGCCACCCAAGATGCAGGCGATGGTGCGCGGCTCCTAGAAGCACCCATCCCCTTCGTCCTGTTGGTGGTCGTCATTCCTCCTTGGTGGCAGCGGCAGCGGAGGGAGACCAGGGTTGCCCTGAGGACGGTCCTCGCGAGGCTGGTCCCTCCAGGCGCCCTCACGAGGCTGGTCCTGCCAGCGGTCCTTGTGAGGTTGGTCGTGCCACTCCTGGCGGAGCCCGCGGTCGTCCCAACATCCTCCGCCTCGTCCACCTCCTCGGTCGTAGCCTTGGTCATTGTGCTCGGGGCATCGACCGAAGCATCCATCTCGAATAGCCCTGAGCTCTTGACAGTCGTCGGTGTTGTGGCTGCGCACGTTGTGGAAGGCGCAGAACGTACAACTGCCCTTGGACGACTTGGGAAGGTCTCGGCCGCACTTTGTGTCTGGCTCTGCCGCGAGTACGGCCACCCCTTTGCGCTTCACGTCCTTGACCTTGGCCTTCTTCTCCTCTGGATCCGCAACAAGGAGCTCGAGGAGGGAGATACGCTCCTCCTTAGCTCTTGCACACTTGGTTGCTATGTTGAACAGCTCCAAAGTCGTGCACAACTCCTCGTGGATGGCAAGCTCCTCCTTCATCTTGATGTCACGGACGCCATCGGAAAACGCTGAGATGATGGCCTCGTCTGTCACCTTGGGGATCTTGACACGCACGCTGTTGAAGCACTGGATATACTTCTGCAAGGTCTCTCCCGGCTGTTGCTTGATGCGGCGCAGGTCACCCGTGGCTGGGGGGCGGTCGCGAGTGCCCTGGAAGTTGGCGACGAAGTGATCGCGCATCGCATCCCAGGAGGAGATTGAGCCCGGGGCAGGTTCAGGAGCCATGAGCGGGCGCCGTCCTTGAGAGCCATGGGGAACCAGTTCGCCATGACCTTTTCGTCGCTGTTGGCCGCCTTGATGCTCAGCTTGTAGAGCTACAAGAACTCCACAGGGTTGGGGGTGCCATTGTAGCGAGGAGGCAGATTCGGCTTGAACTTGCCTGGCCAAACGATGCTACGCAGCTCAGGAGTGAAGGCGCGGCTGAGGGAGTCCTGGACTAAGGGGTCCTCGGGCGTCCGGCCTGTTAGCCATGGGCCGGACTGATGGGTAGTGAAGGACACAAAGACGGAAGACTGCACCCACGTCCGGATGGGACTCTCCTTGGCGTGGAAGGCAAGCTTGGCGACCAAATATGTAGATTCCTTTCTTTGTAACCGACCTTGTGTAACCCTAGATCCTCCTAGTGTCTATATAAACCGGAGGACTTAGTCCGGATGAGAGAGATTCATTATCATAGTCATACAGGCTAGACTTCTAGGGTTTAGCCATTACGATCTTGTGGTAGATCAACTCTTGTAATACTCATATTCATCAAGATCAAGCAAGCAGGACGTAGGGTATTACCTCCATAGAGAGGGCCCGAACCTAGGTAAACATCGTGTCCCCTGTCTCCTATTACCATCGACCTTAGACGCACAGTTCGGGACCCCCTACCTGAGATCCGCCGGATTTGACACCGACATTTGTGCTTTCATTGAGAGTTCCACTGTGTCGTCCTCAAAAGGTCCGATGGCCCCTTCAATCGTCAAGAATGACGCTGTCCAAGGAGAAAACTTCCTCCCCGGACAGATTTTCGTGTTCGGTGGCTTCGCACTGCGGGCCTGGAGCAGATCGATAGCTATGCCCCTGGCCATCAGGTCAAATTGGGAGCTTGAACTACGTCGCGGACATCCATGGATATTTGATCTTCGCTGGATTCGAGATCGCGACGATCTCTCCTGGTCACCTCGATGAACATGACCTAAATCTGTCATCGAACCACATTCAGGAGATAGCTCCTGTAATTGCTCTGGCCTTAGATCCGGAGCATATGGCGCCATCTAAGGACTGGAGGTTCAACCCCACCACGGAGGCCACAGATTCCCTGGCGTTGGAGCCACATAGGGACTTAAACTCACACAATATTTGTGTCATCGGAACCCCAAACTCGTCTCTGGGTGTGAGTTCCGAACCATGTGAGTCCACGGATGTCGAACTTGATCGTTTATCGATCTTCGAGTTCAGCGCCGCAGACATCTTCCAGCACTCACCCTTGGGCAATGTGCTAAGCTCATTAAAGAACATGTCCTTGGCGGGGGACTCACAGCCGAACTATATCCAGTTCGAACTAGAAGCTGATGACAGGGAATTCCGCTCCCCACCCGCCACCCACTTTGTAGCCACTGTCGAAGACTTAACTGACATGCTCGATTACGGCTCCGCTGACATCGATGGTATGGACGACGATGCCGGAGAAGAAGAGGCCCAGGACCCGCCGTTCACCCGACGCTGGATGGCCACTTCCTCGTACGATGTGTACATGGTGGATGCACCAAAGGAGAATAGCGGCGATGACAAAGAAAATCCAGTTGAGAATAAACCTCCTGAGACACAGCAAAAACGCTGACGTCCTCGGCACCGCACTAAGTCACCTCGTTCAAAGGGCAGCAATACCTTCACCAGAGAAGACAATACTCCAGACGATGCCGAAAACAATGAAGACCTTGCTGAGGTAACATCCGAACAGGAGGAGCAAGAAAACGGGCAAGCCAGCCCCGACGAACAGGCCAGGCCCAACGACTCGGAGGACGGTAGTTATCATCCGCTCTCTGAGGATGAGCAAAGCCTCGGCAACGAAGATTTCATCGTTCCTGAGGAACCTCTCGAGCAGGAGCGCTTCAAGCGCCAGCTAATAGCCACCGCAAGGAGCCTGAAAAAGAAGCAACAGCAGCTTCAAGCTGACCAAGATCTGCTCGTCGACAGGTGGACTGACGTTCTAGCAGCCGAAGAATACGGCCTCAGACGCCTAGCCAAGAGTTACCCAAAACTAAGATTGCTACCTCAGTTCAACGAAGAGGCACCGGAGCCCAAACTTCCCTCGCGTAATGCGGCCGACCGAACACTATGCGGTCGGGACAGTGCGGCGGACCGACGACCTCGTGGTCGGGATAGAGCGGCAACTCTAGCCGAACAGCAGCCCACCCCGCCGCTACGAAAAACAGAGACAAAGCAATTCGGGGTCATACACACGACCTCCGGCAGACCCTGGATAGTAGAGCAGGATATACCCGATCGATTTACGGATCGCCTCGACACGTGATGATGGCTACCTATTCGGACGTGACAAACCTAGTCACACCTGAGCCGACAAGTGCAGACGGACTCCATCTGTGCTATGTCGCGACGCGGCCTGATATAGAGGCGCTGCACACCCTCTTTGCATCACCGATGAAGTAATGGATCACGAATTCCCCGAAGGGTTCAAACCCATTAATATTGAATCATAAGACGGAACAACTGACCCCGTGGTATGGATCGAGGATTTTATTCTCCATATCCACATGGCCCGTGGAGATGACCTCCACGCTATCAAATACCTCCCACTAAAGCTCAAAGGGCCAGCTCGACACTGGTTAAACAGCCTGCTGAAAACTCTATCGGCAGCTGGGAGGACTTGGAAGAAGCCTTCCTTGACAACTTCCAAGGTACATATGTCCGGCCACCAGGCCGATGACTTAAGCCACATAGTCCAACAACCTGGAGAGTCAGCCAGGAAATTTTGGACTAGGTTCCTAACCAAAAAGAACTAGATCGTCGACTGTCCGGATGCCGAAGCTCTAGCAGCCTTTAAACATAGCATCCGTGACAAATGGCTCGCTCACCACCTCGGCCAAGAAAAGCCAAAATCTATGGCAGCCCTCGCGGCACTTATGACCCACTTTTGTGCAGGTGAGGATAGCTGGCTGGCTTGTAGTAAAAATACGGCCAGCGACGCAGGCCCCTCTGAGGCCAAAAATAGCAACGGCAAGCTCCGATGTAACAGACACAAACGCCAAAGCAATGGTAATAATACTGACGGTACTACAGTCAACGCCGGATTCAGCGGCTCCAAGTCCAGCCAGCGGAAGAAGCCGTACAAGAGAAACAATCAGGGACCATCCAGCCTGGACCGCATACTCGATCGTCCGTGCCAAATCCATGGCACCCCAGACAAACCAACCAACCATACCAACAGAGAGTGCTGGGTTTTTAAGGAAGTCGGCAAGTTAAATGCTGAGAACAAGGAAAAGGGATCGCAGAGCAAGGACGATGACGAGGAGCCCCTGCAGCCAAACACAGGGGGACAGAAGAAGTTTCCCCTCAGGTCAAAACGGTGAACATGATATATGCTACACACATCCCCAAGAGGAAGCGCAAGCGCGCACTCAGGAACGTCTACGCGATTGAGCTAGTCGCCCCAAAATTTAATCCATGGTCGTCATGCCCGATAAATTTTGATCACCGGGATCATCCGACTAGTATCCGTCACGGTTGTTCAGCCGCACTGGTCCTGGACCCAATAATTGATGGGTTCCACCTGAAGCGAGTCCTGATGGACGGTGGCAGCAGCCTCAACTTTCTCTATCAGGATACAGTGTGCAAAATGGCATTCATCCATCACGGATCAAACCCACAAAGACTACCTTCAAAGGAGTCATTCCAGGTGGAGAGGCCCGTTGTACGGGCTCAATCACGCTCGAGGTTATCTTCGGATCCCCGACAATTTTCGAAGCGAGGAGTTAATCATTGACATAGTCCCCTTTCACAGCGGCTATCAGGCACTGCTCGGACGGACCGCATTCGCCCGATTCAATGCAGTGCCACACTATGCTTATCTCAAGCTCAAGATGCCCGGTCCATGTGTCATCATAACAGTCAATGGAAATACGAAATGCTCCCTCCATACCGAAGAGCACACAGCTGCCTTAGCAGCAGAAGTACAGAGCGGCCTTCTCAAGCAGAACCTTAATTCGGTTGCCGAGTCCTCGGACACCGTCAAAAGGGTCCGAACTACCCTGCAGCGGGACAGCTCGGCTCGTCAGGAGCTAGACTAGCAATTCGGCCTCCGTCTCAGTCCTGGTCAAGTAGTGGCATTCGCACCACGCGTACATAACTACGCACTCAAAATTCCATGGGCATCGATGGAGGCATAGCTAGTTTATGATCCGCAATTCGGCTAGACCGCCCCGGACACTCATGCTTTCACTATTCCCCTTTTTTTATTTTATTTTTCCTTTTTACAGGTCTTTTCTGGCGGCTTGACCATCGACTCTTTTCGAATGATAAAACACCAAGATAACAAGAAGCATGGACGTACTGGAAAACTCTTAGGTGGTCTCTTTAACGATCCCTTTACCTATCTTCAGGACCCATACGTAGCTCTCTCTGTGAAGGTATAGTAAATAGCCTTTCTGCTTATTGCACTACCTGTATAAATGCGCTTTAACGCACCAATGAAATTCAATAGAAACAGCTTGCGGCCCAAATTTTCACGGCTCTAGCTTACCACTGGTTCTTCTTTTTTCTTTATTTTTGTCTTCTCCTTTCTGGTAATTCTACCAGGTAACACCTGTACACTCGGGTGCGTTTCAATTTGCTAGGGGCTTCATAGCACCCCACACTATGGCAGCAAAAGTCTGAACACTTTTTATAAGTATAGTTTGGCACCCCGAATTTAGCATTATATGCATTGTCTTCGAATCATGTCTTTGGTCAATAGTTGGGTTGCCCGACTCCTGTGATTGCTACCTTACGTTCCCCTATATCGGCTAAGGTAGTAAAGGGAGAACTACTGCGATTGTGCCTTGGTTTATCCAAAGGAGCACCTCAGTAGAGAAAGCCGAAAACTGTCTGTCATGATGTGGCGAGAGCCGGTCAGCTGTTCGAAGGTTGCAAATCATTGGAGATTTCTTCCACATCACGCGAAGGATCGGTACTTCCCGATTAGATGCTTGCAGCAATCTAGCTTGGATACTAGGGGCTGCACCCATGTTTTTATTGTCAAACTCCTATGGCTAAGTGAGGGCGTTAACGCCGCATAGTCTGATTGCCTGTTTCGTTGCGCTAAACAACTCCTTCAAGGACCATATAATTGGATCAAGATTGTTTAGATTCTATCCTGAACACATCCATACTACCTATGTGGGGGCAGAAGCCGACGACTGGAAAACCCTCAGATTTCACATAACACGGTCGCAGAGGAGGAAAAATTTAAAAAACATAACAAGCATTATATTGCAAACCCGCTTTGTTCTATCATACAAAGTAGAAGGAACTTGAATACATTCATTCAAAGATAGTGTCATGCGCACACTGCGTTGCTACAATGTGAGACCCCTCTAGGACATCTGCAAAATAGCGCTCGGGTGTGCGGTGCTCCTTGCCCTCCGGCGGCCCCATGGTCAGCTCGACGGCGTCCATCTTCGCCCACCACATCTTGCAGCGGGCGAAGGCCATGCGTGCACCTTCAATGTAGGCCGGTCGCTTGACGACATCCAGCCGAGGACAGGCGTTCACCAGCCGCTTCACGAGCCCGAAGTAGCTACCGGGCATAGCTTTGGCTGGCCATAGCTGGATTATCAAATCCTTCATGGCTAGCTCGGCCACCTTATGCAGCTCCACCAGCTATTTCAGCTGATGGGTGAAGGGCACGGGATGCTCTGGCACAAGATACTGCGACCAGAACAATTTCTTCGTGGAGCTCCCTTCTTTGGCTCGGAGCAACTCCGCGGCGTCCGACACACTGCGCGGCAGATTTGCGAAGGCCCCTGGAGAACTCCGAATGCGGGTTAGTAAGAAATACTTCTTCTTTATATATTTGCTTTGCATGCTAAACGCCTTACCTGCCGCGATCTTCCTGGCCCCTTGGATTTCCTGGAGGGCACCCTGGGCTTCAACCCGGGCCGCTTCCGCGCTTTGACGAGCCTTGGAGAGTTTGGTATCTCGAGCCGATACATCGCCCTCCAGGGTCTCACACTTCTTCACCGCGTCCTGGAGCTCTTGCTGGACCTCGTTCAGCCGGGCCTTCAGCTTCTTGCGAGCGGCCTGCTCCTTGACGGATCTCTCCTCGGCTTTGGCCAGGGGCGTTTTCAGGGCCTCGACCTCGGCCGTCGGCCATACACATATAATGACACTACGGTTAGTATACATCATTTACTCTTTCCGAATATATAGAGAGCCATTGCATACCTTGCTGGTCTTCCAGCTGCTTCCTCGCATGGCCAAGCTCTTCTTCGGCCCGCTCCAGTTTCTGCTTTAGTCCAGAGACTTCGGCGGCATGAGACGTCGCGGCCAGCAGCGACGCATGCTTATTAACATCAGACACACTTGGTTAGTTTCCTGCGAAATTTAATTGATCCTTTGTCCGGCTTGTCTTTTCGAACACCGGACAGTGTCTCAGGGGCTACAGTCTATGTGGAGATTTTCTCGGTTAAACGCCGCTTACCTCAAAACCTATCAGCAAGCCGCTGCAGGCTTCGGTCAGTCCTCTCTTGACGGACTAAACCTTCTCAACCACCGTACCCATAAGGATACGATGTTCTTCCACAATGGAAGCGCCTCGTAGCGCTTCCAACAGATTATCCAGCGCCTCTGGTTGGACAGAGGTCGCCGGTGGGACAGGCGCTCCTCCTTCTCTTGATGGAGGCTGCTTGTTAGACTCCGGGGCCATATGGGTCTCCAGATCCGTTCCTAGAGGGGGGCCGAATCGAGTACGGCCCCCATCGTCAGTCTCCATGGGGGCTTGTTCCCCCATGTGTCCGGCGGCCGAGGTATCGCCCTTCGACGCTACCTTGACGGCCTCCCAAACCTCTCCCTGGCATGGGAAAGTCCTTCAGGACAGCACCTCGACGTCTCCCTGGGCCTCGGGAGAGTAAGCGGCCGACGGTGTCTCACTGGCCATCTCCTTTGAGTCCAACGAGCCTCTTGATGAGGATCGCTGGGAGCTGTCATGGGCCGGACTGCAATAGCATAATTAATCATGTCAATGCAACAAAGAGGAGAGGTTAGATTTATGGGCATGTACGAGCATTAGCACTTACGATGCGGCTCGAGGGTTAGTGCGGGGGCGTCACTCCGGACTGCTGTCGACGTCCCATGCAGACCTGCCCGCGAGCGGGCCTTTCCCCTTCTTGGGCGCCTCCGCCTCCAGAATTGTGGAGGCCGCCCTCTTCTTCCTCCCTCCATCAGAGGGAAAGTCGCTCTTATCCTCCTTATCGTCGTCGTCTTCAGTGACGGAAGAACGGGTCTTGTCTTCAGACGTCGTGTTCGAAGCGCCCTTGCGGCAGGGGCCACCCCGGACCCCCTTGGCCTTCCCCGTGGCCTTCTTAGCCGGCGCCTTATAGGGCGCTGGCACCAGCATCTTCGCTAAACGCGGAATGACTGGTTCTTCAGGCAGCGGAGCCAGACACCGGATCTGCTTCGCCCTCTCCATCCAGTCCTGAAGAAGCAATGATAATAATAGCTTAGATATCATCCTTGAAACAAGCAAGTAGGGGATGCGTTAAAAATAACATACCTCGTTGGCGAGGTGATTGATGTCGTGCTCGCGGTCCGAATCCGTGACCGGCGGTGTGTCGTTGCCCTTGAAGAGCAACTTCCAGGCGTCTTCGTGAGAAGTTTCGAAGAGCCTCTTCGGGGTATGGTGCTTCTTAGGATTAAACTCCCATAGAGGGCGGCTTCGGCTTTGGCACGGGAGAATCCGGCGACCTAGCATCACCTAGATTATATCGACAAGCTTGATATCCTTGTCCACCATACTTTGAACACGCGTCTGCAGCGCTATCAGCTCATCTGACAATGACCAATTCGGGCTCTTCTCAACCCAAGAGGTGAGCTGCATTGGAGCGCCGGAGTTGAATTCGGCAGCGGCGGCCCAGTTTGCGCCACGGGGTTCTGTGATGTAGAACCATTGTTTCTGCCATTCCTTGACAGTCTCCACGAAAGTGCCTTTCGGCCAGGAGACATTAGTCATCTTGCTCACCATGGCACCTCCGCACTCCATGTGCTGGCCATCCACCACCTTCGACTTCACATTGAAGACCTTGAGCCACAGCCCGAAGTGGGGTTGGATGCGGAGGAAGGCCTCGCACACGACGATGAACACCGGGATGTTGAGGAAGGAGTTCGGGGATAGATCATGGAAGTCTATCCCGTAATAGTACATCAGCCCGCGGACAAAAGGGTGGAGTGGAAACCCTAGCCCGCAGAGGAAATGAGGGATGAATACCACCCTCTAATTGGGGTTCGGTATGGGGACGACTTGCCCCCGGGCTGGAAGATAGTGGGAGATTTCCTTCGCCAGGTACCCGACCGCCCGAAGCTCAGTAATGTCCTCCTCCTTGATGGAGGAGACCATCCAGATCCAGACATGCTTGAGTGCTAGCTTGAGTGGGAAGAAGATGAGAGCTTGGGCGCTGGAGCTCAAGAGTGGAAGGGCAGAGGAAGAGAGAAGGCGTGGGAGAAGAAGGGGGAATCCTTATCCCCTTATAAAGGCAGTGAATATCGAACGCCTCCTGATACGTCTCCAATGTATCTATAATTTATGAAGTATTCATGCTATTATATTATCCATCTTGGATGTTTATTGGGATTTACTATGCATTTTTATATTACTTTTGGGACTAACCTATTGACCCAGAGCCCAGTGCCAGTTTCTGTTTTTTTCCCTTGTTTCAGTGTTTCGCGGAAAAGGAATATCAAACGGAGTCCAAACGGAGTGAAACCTTCGGAAAAGTTATTTTTGGAAGGAAAGCAATACAGGAAACTTGAAGTGTGCATCGGGAAAGAAACGAGGGAGGCACGAGGTAGGGGCGCGCCCTCCACCCTCGTGGGCCCCTCGTGGCCCCCCTGACGTATTTCTTCCACCTATATATCTCCATATACCCTAAAACGATCGGGGAGCAGAATAGATCAGGAGTTCCGCCGCTAGAAGCCTCCATAGCCACCAAAAACTAACCTAGACCCGTCCCGGCACCCTGCCGGAAGGGGAATCCCTCTCCGGTGGCCATCTTCATCATCCCTGTGCTCTCCATGATGAGGAGGGAGTAGTTCTCCCTCGGGGCTGAGGGTATGTACGAGTAGCTATGTGTTTGATCTCTCTCTCTCGTGTTCTTGAGGTGGCATGATCTTGATGTGTCGCGAGCTTTGCTATTATAGTTGGTTCATATGATGTTTCTCCCCCTCTACTCTCTTGTAATGGATTGAGTTTCCCCTTTGAAGTTATCTTATCGGATTGAGTCTTTAAAGATTTGAGAACACTTGATGTATGTCTTGCCGTGCGTATCTGTGGTGACAATGGGATATCACGTGATTCACTTGATGTATGTTTTGGTGATCAACTTGCGGGTTCCGCCCATGAACCTATGCATAGGGGTTGGCACACGTTTTCGTCGTGATTCTCCGGTAGAAACTTTGGGGCACTCTTTGAGGTTCTTTGTGTTGGTTGAGTAGATGAATCTGAGATTGTGTGACGCATATCGTATAATCATACCCACGGATACTTGAGGTGACATTGGAGTATCTAGGTGACATTAGGGTTTTGGTTGATTTGTGTCTTAAGATGTTATTCTAGTACGAACTCTAGGGCTGTTTGTGACACTTATAGGAATAGCCCAATAGATTGATTGGAAAGAATAACTTTGAGGTGGTTTCGTACCCTACCATAATCTCTTCGTTTGTTCTCCGCTATTAGTGACTTTGGAGTGACTCTTTGTTGCATGTTGAGGGATAGTTATATGATCCAATTATGTTATTATTGTTGAGAGGGCTTGCACTAGTGAAAGTATGAACCCTAGGCCTTGTTTCCTAGCATTGCAATACCGTTTACGCTCACTTTTATCATTAGTTACCTTGCTGTTTTTATATTTTCAGATTACAAAAACCTTTATCTACCACCCATATACCACTTGTATCACCATCTCTTCGCCGAACTAGTGCACCTATACAATTTACCATTGTATTGGGTGTGTTGGGGACACAAGAGACTCTTTGTTATTTGGTTGCAGGGTTGCTTGAGAGAGACCATCTTCATCCTACGCCTCCCACGGATTGATAAACCTTAGGTCATCCACTTGTGGGAAATTTGCTACTGTCCTACAAACCTCTGCATTTGGAGGCCCAACAACGTCTACAAGAAGAAGGTTGTGTAGTAGACATCAAGCTCTTTTCTGGCGCCGTTGCCGGGGAGGTGAGTGCTTGAAGGTATATCTTTAGATTTTGCAATCGAATCTTTTTTTTTCTTGTTTTAGCACTAGTTTTGTTTATAAAAGAAAACTATAAAAATGGAATTGAGTTTGCCTCATACGCTTCATCTTTTTAATATGTTTCGTGAGTATGATGGGAAGGAAAATTGTGCCAAAGTGTTAGAAGAAGAATGCATTAGAATGTTTGGCACTAAATATTTGAATGATGAGCATGATTGCAATGTTGTTAGTATGAATTCCTTGAATATCTATGATGCTAATGATATGCAAAGACACAAGCTTTGGGAAGCTATGTTTTATGAAGATGATATTTTTTTGTCCCCCAAGTTTTGATGAGCAAATTTATTATGATGAAAGCATGCCTCCTATCTATGATGATTATTGTGATGACACGTATGCTTTAAATAATAATGTTAACAATGAAACTTGTCATCTTTATTTCAATTTTCAATCCCATGATAGTTACTTTTTTGAGTTTGCTCCCACTACTATTCATGAGAAGAAATTTGCTTATGTGGAGAGTAATAAAAACTCTATGCTTGTAGATCATGAAAATAATGCTTTGTGTGATAGTTTTATTGTTGAATTCATTCATGATGCTACTGAAAATTATTATGAGGTAGGAATATATGCTTGTAGGAATTGCAATAATATCAAGTTTCCTCTCTATGTGCTTAAAATTTTGAAGTTATGCTTGTTTTACCTTCCTATGCAAGTTGATTCTTGTTCCCACAAGTTGTTTGCTTACAAAATCCCTATGCATAGGAAGTGGGTTAGACTTAAATGTGCTAGTCATATTCTTCATGATGCTCTCTTTATATTTCAATTCTATATTTTATATGAGCATCATTGAAATCATCATGCCTAGCTAGGGGCGTTAAACGATAGAGCTTGTTGGGAGGCAACCCAACTTTATTTTTGTTCCTTTTTAGTAATAAATTAATAATCTAGCCTCTGTTTAGATGTGGTTTTATGTGTTTAATTTGTGTTTGTGCCAAGTAGAACCTTTGGGAAGACTTGGGGAAAGTCTTTGCGATCATGCTGTAAAAAACAGAAACTTTAGCGCTCACGAGAATTGCTGCCAGTTTTTATTGGAGAGTGATATTTAGTTAATTATTTTTGAAGATGATTAATAGATAAATTCCTCACGTCCAGCAATTTATTTGATAATTTTATGAGTTGCAGAAGTATACGTTTGATTCAGATTACTACAGACTGTTCTGTTTTTGACAGATTCTGTTTTCACCGTGTTGTTTGCTTTTTTTTTTTTGAACCTATGAGTAGTACCGGAAGGTATGAACCATAGATGAGTTGGAATACAGTAGATATTACACCAATATGAATTTATAATGAGTTCACAACAGTACCTAAGTGGTAATTTATCTTCTTATACTAACGGAGCTTACGAGTTTTCTGTTAAGTTTTGTGTTGTGAAGTTTTCAAGTTTTGGGTAAAGATTCGATGGACTATGGAATAAGGAGTGGCAAGATCCTAAGCTTGGGGATGCCCAAGGAACCCCAAGGTAATATTCAATGACAACCAAGAGCCTAAGCTTGGGGATGCCCCGGAAGGCATCCCCTCTTTCGTCTTCGTTCATCGGTAACTTTACTTGGAGCTATATTTTTATTCACCACATGATATGTGTTTTGCTTGGAGCATCAATTTATTTTGTTAGGATTTGCTTGATGTTATTTAGAACAATGTTTTGCATCTTTTATTTCAATAAAAGTGGCATTGATAGCCTTTACTATGCCTATTTTACAAGTCTTCATGTTGCTGTTTGAAAATAGAAAGTTTACCGCTGTTGCAATAATTCCCTAGAAAAGTCAGAATGTGATAAAATGTTGAAAACTTTTGCATATTAAGATCTGATAAATTTACTACAGTGGGAATTTTCTTTCATAATTTTTGGAGTTATGGAAGTATGGATTTTGCTGCACTCTTTACAGACTGTCCTGTTTAGGCAGATTGCTGTTATGTTTGCATTGTTTGCGTATGTTTGTTTCTTTAATGATTCTATTTGAGGATAGGACTATTAAATATGCAGAGGCATTTAGTATGCAATGTTGAATAATAATTTTAGTTATTTGCTACAGTAGAGTATGATAAGGTTCTTGCATTGGTTTATACTAACTTATCTCACGAATCCTTGTTGAGTCTTGTGTGGATGAAGCTTTTGAGATTTAGGGAGACCGTGATATGAGAGGAATTAAGGAGACACAAAAGCTCAAGCTTTGGGATTCCCAAGGCATCCCAAGATAATATTTCAAGAAGTCTCAATCGTCTAAGCTTGGGGATGCCCCGGTTGGCATCCCACCTTTCTTCTTCGACAACTATCGGTTAGTTTCGGTTGATCCTAAGTTTTTGCTTCTTCACATGATGTTTGCCATTCTTAGAATGTCATTTTATTTTGCTTTGCTTGCTGTTTGAATAAATTATTAAGATCTGAAATTATTAAATGAGAGAAAGTCTTCACATAGCTACATAATTATTTAAACTACTCATTGATCTTCACTCATATCTTTTTGGAGTAGTTTGTCATTTACTCGTGTGCTTCACTTATATCCTATGAGTAAACAGTTGGGTGCGCAAATATCATAAATCTGAAATTATATATGTTTCATATGCTTATCCCATGGGGAGTGATGACATCACATATAAGAAGTAGAAGTGGTAAATTTATTGAAGGTTAGCAAACATTGTATTGGTCACTTGAACAATTCATGAAAGAGTATTGAAGGAAGAGAGATTTCACATATAAATATACTATATTGGACATCTTTTGTTGTTGTGAGCACTCATTAAAATATGACATGCTAAAAGGTTGAGGTTGGACAAGGAAGACAACGTAATGGGTTATGTTTTCTTATATCTGAAATAAATTATATTGTCATGGATCATCCAACATGTTGAGCATGCCTTTCCCCCTCATGCTAGCCAAATTCTTCGCACCAAGTAGAGATACTACTTGTGCTTCCGAACATCCCTTAAACCAGTATTGCCATGAGAGTCCACCGTACCTACCTATGGATTGAGTAAGATCCTTCAAGTAAGTTGTCATCGGTGCATGCAATAAAAATTTCTCTCTAAATATGTATGATCTTTTAGTGTGGAGAAAATAAGCTTTATACGATCTTGTGATTTAGAAGCAATAAAAGCGATGGACTGCATAATAAAGGTCCCTATCACAGGGGACAATAAAGTGACCTTTCTTTTGCATTAAGATTTTATGCATCCAACTATAAAAGCGCATGACAACCTCTGCTTCCCTCTGCGAAGGGCCTATCTTTACTTTTATCTTCTACCCTTATGCAAGAGTCATGGTGATCTTCACCTTTCCTTTTTACATTTTATCCTTTGGCAAGCACATTGTGTTGGAAAGATTCTGATATATATATATATATATATATATCCAATTGGATGTAAGGCATCATGAACTATTATTTTTGACATTACCCTTGAGGTAAAAGGTTAGGAGGCAAATCTATAAGCCCCTATCTTTCTCTGTGTCCGATTAAAACTTTAACCCATAAATATCGCATGAGTGTTAGCAATTGTGAAAGACTACATGATAGTTGAGTATGTGGGGTTTGCCAAGTCAAAGCTCTGACATAGACTCTTCCTGAAAATAAGATTAATTTTAATTGTTTGATGACTGATAACATGGTTTTTTAGTTTTCAAGAAAGTTTACAATCTATACTTTAACATGTGAATAGCTTATTACTTGATCATGAGAATCTTTATGAGATGAACTATTGTTATGATATAATGTTGCTAGAAAAGGTGATTGAAATTATCATTGATCAAACTTGTGCACCTGCTAGCATTCACTCTTCATAAATTATTTCTTTTATCATTTACCTACTCGAGGACGAGCAGGGATTAAGCTTGGGGATGCTGATACGTCTCCAACGTATCTCTAATTTATGAAGTATTCATGCTATTATATTATCCATCTTGGATGTTTATTGGGCTTTACTATGCATTTTTATATTACTTTTGGGACTAACCTATTGACCCAGAGCCCAGTGCCAGTTTCTGTTTTTTCCCTTGTTTCAGTGTTCCGCGGAAAAGGAATATCAAACGGAGTCCAAACAGAATGAAACCTTCGGAAAAGTTATTTTTGGAAGGAAAGCAATACAGGAGACTTGGAGTGCATGTCGGAAAGAAACGAGGGAGGCACGAGGTAGGGGGGCGCGCCCACCCCCTGGGCGCGCCCTCCTCCCTCGTGGTCCCCTCGTGGCTCCCCTGACGTATTTCTTCCACCTATATATCTCCATATACCCTAAAACGATCGGGGAGCATAATAGATCGGGAGTTCCGCCGCCAGAAGCCTCCATAACCACTGAAAACCAATCTAGACCCGTTCCGGCACCCTGCCGGAGGGGAAATCTGTCGGATGTGGGGTTCCGACAAACCCTTAAGGTTCGAACACTGGAGTGCATGCGAAGTCTTTCCCTCCTACCGATCTACGCTCTAGCTCGCTAGGATCTTGCGGACGAACTCGAAACACAGAAAGACATGGGGTTTATACTGGTTTGGGCCACCGTTGTGGTGTAATACCCTACTCCAGTGTGGTGGTGGTGGATTGCCTCACGGGCTGATGATGAGCAGTACTAGGGAAGAACAGCCTCCTGAGGTTGAGGTGTTCTTGTGCGTATGAACTTGTGGTGTGAGGATTCGATTCCCTTCGATCTCCTTTCGATCCCCTACTGTGGTGGCTAGTCCTATTTATAGAGCGCTGGTCCTCTTCCCAAATATTGAGTGGGAAGGGAGCCAACAATGGCGGGCTAATTTGAAGGGGACAACTAGTACAAGCTATCCTGACAAACGTGGTCTGCGCCTGTGAAAGGCTCTGGTGGTGACACCGTCTTGGGCTCCACGATGACCTCTGCCTTGTCGTCCTCCTGGTCTTGGTCTAGTTGCACCGAAATGGCAACCTTTGCCTGAGGCCTCGGTACTCCGCGGCTGCACTTGCCTCCTTTGCACCAAAGAGGAAAGAAGGACGCTGCACGTGCTAGCGCGCGCCTGGCGCCCGCATGGTATTGATCGTCATGGCTTACATTATGACAGCTTCCTGAGGTTCGCCTCGCCTTGATATCTCCGCTCCTCGTGAGCCTGCCTGACCAGGCCGCTCCAGAGGAGGTCTTGCGTCGTCTGCCTCGTGAGGCTTGGCCCCTCGCGAGGGTCTTGGATGCCTTGTTGATGAAGACGGGTCGTACGGCCTGCTGGCTTAGCCACGCCGTGGGCCGCAGGCAGGCAGGTCTGGGGACCCCCGTTCCCAGAACGCTGACAGTAGCCCCCGAGCCCAAGGTGCGCTCGGGCTCGGCTTCACGGCGAAGCCAAGGGCCAAGTATGGAGCGCCGCGGGCCCCAAAAGCCTGCGGCCTCGGTTGACGCGTGGCGGTTGATTGGGCGTGGGCATCTCCGCTTCCCCACGCTGCCTTTGAATCCGCCTGGCTACGTGGCCCCTGCGGCCTACACAGTTACTCCTCCGCCTCCAGCTCCTTGCTTCCCCAAGTCCCCTGCTTCCTTGCGGCTCTACTTCTCTTCTCCAATCTGACTCGCGCTCCGCCTGCCCCATAGCCATGGCACCTAAGCAAGCTGAGAAGGGGAAGGGTCCTCTGCCTCTTTCAGTTGCGCCTCCGGCCTTCGCGCTGGCGCTCGGCCGGTCTCAGGTGCTTAACGACGAAGCCATGGACAAGGTGCGCCCTATGCTTGCCTCCAGCTTCAATGAGTGGGGGGGATGGTGGCTTGGCCCGCATCTCGCACTCACACGGCCCAGACGGCCACCGAGATCCCAATCTTCATAGATGCCCTCTGGGCTGGCCTGATTCCTCCCTTCTCCGCCTTCCTCAATGCTGTGCTTGAGCATTATCAGATCCACATGCTACATCTCGACCCTCAGTCTGTGACTCTTCTTGCCGTCTTCGCCTTCGTGTGCGAAACCATGGTGAGTATCGCTCCTTCGGTGGCCCTCCTCCGCCACTTCTTCTTGTTGCATCTGGACGACCCTCAGCAATGTTCGGGGTGCGTGAGCTTCCAGGTTGTGGCTGCGATGGCAGGCGAAGGGGTCGATTTCGAGCTTCCTCCATCCACGAGCGAATTCCGGATGCGATGGGTGTTCGTCGATGCCGGTGTGTTCAGTCCTCTGCTTCAGGCTCCATCGGGGCCCGCTGTTCCTAACCCCGGCTGGGGTCACCAGCGGCTCGCGAGCCCCGGCCTTGCCCGCGTCTAGCTCAGGTTGAGGTTGTTGAAGGATCGCGGTGTAACTGCACCAATGGTGGTGAAGGAATTCGTCAAACGCCGGGTCGCTCCGCTTCAGCGCTATTCTCGCCCAATGTGGACCTTGCTCAGCAGCCAGGACCACATGAGGTTTCAGGAGTCCGGGCTCCTCCTTGGGACGCGGTGAACAATGCTCAAGGTCCTGACGGGTATCTTTGTGCCAGCCGAACTGCCTGGGAATAGCTGCATGCTGTACCGCTGCAATAATAAGGATGAATTTGTAAAGGACATGCCTCTCTTTGATGAATGGGGGCCGCGGCCAATCGTCTTGGAGGGGCCTTGTGAGAACCCCGTCGTCGTGGTTCCCTTCCTTGCCCCTGACGCCGAGCTCGCCCCAAGTGACGGTGCAGGTGGGCAAGCTCAGGTGGAGACCGGCGGTTCGAGTGCTGAGGAGCACGCGCCGAGTGGTGATCTTGGGGCCTCATCCTCAGGAGCTTGCCACCCCCTCCTGGGGCATCGGTTGCTTAGGAGACGTTGCATGCGGCTCCCGAGGGCAAGGCTCCGGGAGCCTCGGGAGGTCGTGGTGAAACGGTGCCCGGCTGTTCGCTACAACCGTGCACCCCTGAAGATATTCTTCCGAGCTCTTCTACGGCCCCGCTGCGCACCGGCCGTCATGTTCAGCGCTTCGGTCGTCTTTGTGTGGACTTCAAGGAGCTCCACAAGAGGAAAGGATCTCCTAGCGGCAACAACATCTTCGGACTGCTAAAGCAGAGGAATTACATCGCCATTTACGTGTAAGTATCGTACAATTGTTGCTTTCCGTGTGCTGCTTTCTTCTTCTGGCGCCAGTCTTTCAGGGCCCCTTCCACTGAGCCTGCTGAGCCTCCTGAGAAATAGCCTCCTTCTTCCTCAACTCTCCCGCCAGCCTCGAGCGCTCCGAGTCCGCTGATTGCCCTTGGGGCAGAGTTGGTTGAAGGGGCACTCTTGCCTTCTAGGCACGCTAATCCTGTGGCCTCATCACTCCTCTCCCTTGGCCTGGCATGGAGCTTGGCAGGCGTGCCCAAGACCCCTTCGCTGATCTTCGACGGCAACTTGTTGGCTTTGATCCTCGGCTCCTCCTCGAGCAGCAAGCCCCAGCAGGCTTGGGCTTCTCGCGAAGATGGGCTGGTGTCGAGTGCGGCGCCAGCCCCCAGCCCCCTGCCGAGGGGTGGGGCGCCGTGCGGCGCCTCGCCCGCAGCCCCCGAGGTGGAGGACGAAGAAGGTCGGGCGTTCGAGCTTGAGCGCGGGCGGAGCGTGGTTCGCCATGAGCTCTTTCAGGAGGCGATGAACGCGATGGGCCGGCTTGGTGAAGAGCTCGCGAGTGTCGATTCGCGTCTTGAGGCTGAAGGTCTCCGGCTAGCAGAGGAGCGGCACAAGCTGAAGGTGGCCATCAACCTCGGCCGCTATCAGCATGACCTTGAGAGCACGAAGGTCGAGGCGTCTCTTAAGGTTTCCTAAGAAGCCTGCTCACGAGACTTGGAGGAGCCTCGCGAGGCTGATCGCCACCGCGAGGCTGCGGAGAAGCGCACGTGGGAGCTCCAGGCCTGGAGCGTGTCTCTTGAGCAGCAGGTGGAGGCGCGTAGGGGCGCTCTTGTGTCACTGATGGGGACGCCCGCGGAGGAAGAGGAGGTCCGGAAGCGCGAAGAGGCGCTGGCCCTGGAAGCCGTGGAGCGCAGCCTCGAGCTCGAGTGACTGGAGACATGGAATGTCAAGTTGCTCAAGCAGAAGATGCCGTCGGGGCCCGTGAAGCCAGAGTCGAGGAGGAGATCAATCGCCGGTTGGCCGAGGTTCGCGTAGATCTAGAGGGCAGGTATGACTTGAAGCTGAAGCTCGCCGGTCTGGAGGGTGCGGGCACGGCCGCCGCTCACAGGCCCAGGTTGGACGAGGCCGAGAGGAGTGCGCAGGGCCACAACCGCCGCCCTGGTTACGGCGCGGGCGGACTTGGCCTCCGCCCGCGCCGAACTGTTTTCCATCCAGAAACGAGTTGATGATGATGAGGCCGTCGCACGGCAAAACATGGAGGAAGTACTCCAACACCGAACGCTGGAGTGCGAGCATGCTCCTATGCTTCAAGACCTTTGGAACAAGGCCAACACCGCCCTGGGTTACATCTGCGACGAGGACGCCCCGGCCCCTCACTCAAATGACTACGCCTGCCACTTGACCTTCTTCACTGAGGTGGTGAGGCGCCTGGAGACTCAATCTGCCAGAGCTCGGCGGCTTGTGGAGGAGAGGGGTCGTGGTCTGCTCCAGCGCACCTTCTCCCGTGTCTTCAGCCACCTTCTGAACGCCAACCCCAACTTCGACTTTGGTGCCGCCATTTCCCCTGTACCCATGGCCGTCCGGGGTGACCTGGCGCGTTGGGTAGGGGACCATGTCGACGCGTTGGTCAGGGCCTTCACCTCGGAGAACGATGGGGTGGTGGTCGTGGCAGACAAAGGTGACGTTGTCAACGACGGCGATGGGGGCGTCGCCGACGGCTGGGACGATTCCGACGAAGATGATGACGATGCGAGTGACGCATCCATGGACGATGCAGCGAGCGATATCTCTGGCTGATCTCATATTCTCCTGTTGTTTTATTCTGCACGCAGAACTCGGGCGTGGCCCTTGGAAAACTTGTAAGAGCATTTTGAGAGGGGGAGCCCCTCGTGTAAGAAAATCACAGTTTTTACTTTCTTACATGGCATGGGTATGTGTCCTCGTGAACTCATGAAGCCGGGGGTGTGCTCCCCAACGCGGTTTACCTTAACCAGCACCGGCTTAGGGCTGGGTCGTGAGGTGTCGAGTTCCTGAGAATCCTGCGGAGCTTATCGCCCCATTTGAGGGGGTCCCGTAAGAGGTGAGCACCAGGCGCAGTGCTAGCGCGGCTTGACGAGCGTGAGCTCTGCGTGGTCCGGCTCGCGAGGAGCTTTGTGAGGGAAAGGCGATGGACGCGAGTCCCAAACCAAACGAGATCCAGAAGGCAAGAAATGGCTCGAATGAGAAAAGGCACCCCCCGCGCGTGCGATAAAAATTCAGCTTCAACTTAAATCCAGATCCAGAAAGCAAAGCCACAGAAAGAGAGATCCAAAGCAAAAGGTCGCGTCCGGCACCTAGTCTAGTCTTCGGGTCTTCAAGTCTTCTCACCAGCATGGAGCTAAGTGCTGCCACTGGGCGTGGGAGGGAGCCCCAGGGCCTGAGGCCGGCGCTCCTGAGACTCCGGGGCGTGTACAGCCCCAACTCATTATTACGTGAGAGTGTCACGGGTGGCGAGCTTCACAGGCACTGGGCCTTCTTCATAGGTACCGGCCTTGCTTCATATCGCCAGACGAGGTACCACCCTTGACCTCCTTTGAGCCGACCGGAGACCAGGACGACACAAAGGAGGGAAAGAGGACGCCAGCGGTTCCCTCGGCGACCACAGGTCCTCTGCCGAGGGAAGGGTTGTCGAGGCCTCCCCGGCAGAGGGCCTACCTCCGGGTGTCGTCAGGCGTCACGCGCCGCGGGGAGGGGCCTTGCTCCTGGCTCCCTCTTGGTGGCCCCCAGCATGACTCCCTTGTTAAAGCGGGTGCCGCCGTTCCTGGGTCGTCGATCGACGCAGCAACCTAGTTCATCTGTAGTCCATGGTTAGCGTAAGCCTGTTCTTGAGAGACTAGCGGTACCCTGTAATTGCCGCTGCCGGCGCGATCGTTGCAGTTCTCCGTTGGCTCTTGGAAGGCTTCAGCTACCAGGGCCCCTTCCCCCCAATATTCTCCAACGAATGAGCCAATGTCATCCTCTGGTGCATACCCTTGGTCCATCATGCGGGGCACGTAGGCTCCCGGGGCCGTCACCTCGAACACCTCGCCGTGGTGCCCCATGCTCCATGTTGCTCCGCCCATGATGGCATCCTGGGGATGATAATATGGCATCCGGCCGGGACCATGGGGGGTGACGCTTGCGCTCGTGCTTGTCGAGGGAGGCATGGGGGGGGGGGTTGGAGCCCCCTACGTTGCCGGCCGTGCTGATGTTGACGAAGCCCCCGAGCGTAGTCGATGGCGTGCAGATGTGGTGAGGCTCGCCGCGCGACCTTGCAGTGGCCTGAGGGAGTCGATAACAGAAGGGTGGCGCTCCCGACGCCGCTGCGTCCAGCAGCTCAGCAACGCGCTAAAGCAGCGTGTCCCGGCCACTCTCCATCAGCCTGCACTGCAGGAGCTCCCTTCCACTGTGAGTGCCGCCCGCATGTTCGCTTGCTCCCGCCGTGAGTGCGGTGCTATTTCTGCGGCATGACTCGCTGCTCCCACCGCGGCTCGTACTTGCCACGGGGTGAGGGTGGATGATGCCTGGCCATGCTGTCCACGCCTGGCGGAGCTAGGTGGCGCCCGTGCCGCTTGGGGTGCGGGGTCGAGACCTTCATGGGCAGGCGGCACCGTCCGGGCCGGCCAGGTTGCCCAGCGGTCGGAGCCGGCCCTTGGGTGGCCAGACATCGTAGCTGGTGAACGTCGGAGAGCCGATCGGCGGAGAAGAAGCTCCGGCGCACCCCTACCTGGCACGCCAAATGTCGGATGTGGGGTTCCAGCAAACCCTTAAGGTTCGAACACTGGGGTGCGCGCGAAGTCTTTCCCTCCTACCGATCTATGCTCTAGCTCGCTAGTATCTTGCAGACGAACTCGACGAACTCACAACACAAAAAGACACGGGGTTTATACTGGTTCGGGCCACTGTTATGGTGTAATACCCTACTCCAGTGTGGTGGTGGTGGATTGCCTCACGGGATGATGATGAGCAGTACAAGGGAAGAACAGCCTCCTGAGGTTGAGGTCTTCTTGTGCGTATGAACTTGTGGTGCGAGGATTCGATTCCCTTCGATCTCCTTTCGATCCCCTACTGTGGTGGCTAGTCCTATTTATAGAGGCCCTGGTCCTCTTCCCAAATATTGAGCACGAAGGGAGCCAACAATGGCGGGCTAATTCGAAGGGGGACAACTAGTACAAGCTATCCTGACAAAAGTGGTCTGCGCCTGTGAAAGGCTCTGGTGGTGACGCCGTCTTGGGCTCCATGATGACCTCTGCCTTGTCGTCCTCCTGGTCTTGGTTTCTTTGCACCGAAATGGCAACCTTTGCTTGAGGCCTCAGTACTCCGCGGCTGCGCTTGCCTCCTTTGCACCAAAGAGGAAACAAGGACGCTGCGCGCGCTAGCGCGCGCCTGGCACCCGCATGGTATCGATCATCATGGCTTACGTCACGAGAGCTTACTGAGGTTCGCCTCTCCTTGATATCTCCGATCCTCGTGAGCTTGCCTGACCAGGCCGCTCCAGAGGAGGTCTTGCATCGTCCGCCTCACGAGGCTTGACCCCTCGTGAGGGTCCTGGATGCCTTGTTGATGAAGACGGGCCATACGGCCTGCTGGCTCAGCCACACCATGGGCCGCAGGCAGGTAGGTCTGGGGACCCCATTCCCAGAACGCCGATAGAATCCCTCTCCGGTGGCCATCTTCATCATCCCGGTGCTCGCCATGACAAAGAGGAAGTAGTTCTCCCTCGGGGCTGAGGGTATGTACCAGTAGCTATGTGTTTGATCTCTCTCTCTCTTGTGTTCTTGAGGTGGCATGATCTTGATGTATCGCGAGCTTCGCTATTATATTTGGATCTTATGATATTTCTCCCCTTCTACTCTCTTGTAATGGATTGAGTTTCCCTTTTGAAGTTATCCTATCAGATTGAGTCTTTAAAGATTTGAGAACACTTGATGTATGTCTTGCCGTGCGTATGTCTGGTGACAATGGGATATCACGTGATTCACTTGATGTATGTTTTGGTGATCAACTTGCGGGTTCCGCCCATGAACCTATGCATAGTGGTTGGCACACGCTTTCGTCATGATTCTCCGGTAGAAACTTTGGGGCACTCTTTGAGGTTCTTTGTGTTGGTTGAGTAGATGAATCTGAGATTGTGTGACGCATATCGTATAATCATACCCACGGATACTTGAGGTGACATTGGAGTATCTAGGTGACATTAGGGTTTTGGTTGATTTGTGTCTTAAGATGTTATTCTAGTACGAACTCTAGGGCTGTTTGTGACACTTATAGGAATAGCCCAATAGATTGATTGGAAAGAATAACTTTGAGGTGGTTTCGTACCCTACCATAATCTCTTCGTTTGTTCTCCGCTATTAGTGACTTTGGAGTGACTCTTTGTTGCATGTTGAGGGATAGTTATATGATCCAATTATGTTATTATTGTTGAGAGGGCTTGCACTAGTGAAAGTATGAACCCTAGGCCTTGTTTCCTAGCATTGCAATACCGTTTACGCTCACTTTTATCATTAGTTACCTTGCTGTTTTTATATTTTCAGATTACAAAAACCTTTATCTACCATTCATATACCACTTGTATCACCATCTCTTCGCCGAACTAGTGCACCTATAAAATTTACCATTGTATTGGGTGTGTTGGGTGTTGGGGAACGTAGTAATTTCAAAAAAATTCCTACGCACACGCAAGATCATGGTGATGCATGGCAACGAGAGGGGAGAGTTTTGTCTATGTACCCTCGTAGACCGGCAACGGAAGTGTTGACACAATGTAGAGGAAGTAGTCGTACGTCTTCCCGATCCGACCGATCCAAGTACCGAATGTACGGTACCTCCGAGTTCTAGCACATGTTCAGCTCGATGACGATCCCCGGACTCCGATCCAACATAGTGTCGGGGAAGAGTTCCGTCAGCACGACGGCGTGGTGACGATCTTGATGTTCAACTGTCGCAGGGCTTCGCCTAAGCACCACTACAATATTATCGAGGATTATGGTGGAAGGGGGCACCACACACAGCTAATAAAACGATCACGTGGATCAACTTGTGTGTCTAGGGGTGCCCCCTGCCCCCGTATATAAAGCAGCAAGGGCAGGAGGCCGACCGGCCCTACGGCGCACCAAGGAGGAGTCCTCCTCCTAGTAGGAGTAGGACTCCTACTAGGAGGGGGAAGGAAGTGGGGAGGGGGAAGGAAAGGGGGGCGCCGCCCCCCCTCTCCTAGTCCAATTCAGACCAGGGGGAGGAGGCATGCGGCCCACCCTGGCTACCCTTCTCTCTCTCCACTAAGGCCCATATGGCCCATTACTTCTCCCAGGGGGGTTCCGGTAACCCTCCGGCTCTCCGGTTTTCTCCGAAATCACCCGGAACACTTCCGGTGTCCGAATATAGCCGTCCAATATATCAATCTTTATGTCTCGACCATTTCGAGACTCCTCGTCATGTCCGTGATCACATCCGGGTCTCCGAACTAACTTCGGTACATCAAAACTCATAAACTCATAATATAACTGTCATCGAAACCTTAAGCGTGCGGACCCTACGGCTTAATGTAGACATGACCGAGACATGTCTCCGGTCAATAACCAATAGCAGAACCTAGATGCTCATATTGGCTCCCACATATTCTATGAAGATCTTTATCGGTCAGACCGCATAACAACATACGTTGTTCCCTTTGTCATCGGTATGTTACTTGCCCGAGATTCGATCGTCGGTATCTCAATACCTAGTTCAATCTCGTTACCGGCAAGTCTCTTTACTCGTTTTGTAATACATCATCTCGCAACTAACTCATTAGTTGCAATGCTTGCAAGGCTTATGTGATGTGCATTATCGAGAGGGCCTAGAGATACCTCTCCGACAATCAGAGTGACAAATCCTAATCTCGAAATACGCCAACCCAACATTTACCTTTGGAGACACCTTTAGAGCTCCTTTATAATCACCCAGTTACGTTGTGACGTTTGGTAGCACACAAAGTGTTCCTCCGGCAAACGGGAGTTGCATAATCTCATAGTCATAGGAACATGTATAAGTCATGAAGAAAGCAATAGCAACATACTAAACGATCGGGTGCTAAGCTAATGGAATGGGTCATGTCAATCACATCATTCTCCTAATAATGTGATCCCGTTAATCAAATGACAACACATGTCTATGGTTAGGAAACATAACCATCTTTGATTAACGAGCTAGTCAAGTAGAGGCATACTAGTGACGTTTAGTTTGTCTATGTATTCACACAAGTATTATGTTTCCGGATAATACAATTCTAGCATGAATAATAAACATTTATCATGATATAAGGAAATAAAATAATAACATTATTATTGCCTCTAGGGCATATTTCCTTCAGTCTCCCACTTGCACTAGAGTCAATAATCTAGATTACACAGTAATGATTCTAACACCCATGGAGCTTTGGTGCTGATCATGTTTTGCTCGTGGAAGAGGCTTAGTCAATGGGTCTGCAACATTCAGATCCGTATGTATCTTGCAAATCTCTATGTCTCCCACCTGGACTAGATCCCAGATGGAATTGAAGCGTCTCTTGATGTGCTTGGTTCTCTTGTGAAATCTGAATTCCTTTGCCAAGGAAATTGCACCAGTATTGTCACAAAAGATTTTCATTGGACCCGATGCACTAGGTATGACACCTAGATCGGATATGAACTCCTTCATCCAGACTCCTTCGTTTGCTGCTTCCGAAGCAGCTATGTACTCTGCTTCACATGTAGCCACAACGCTTTGTTTAGAACTGCACCAACTGACAGCTCCACCGTTTAATGTAAACACGTATCCGGTTTGCGATTTAGAATCGTCTGGATCAGTGTCAAAGCTTGCATCAACATAACCATTTATGATGAGGTCTTTGTCACCTCCATATATGAGAAACATATCCTTAGTCCTTTTCAGGTATTTCAGGATGTTCTTGACCGCTGTCCAGTGATCCACTCCTGGATTACTTTGGTACCTCCCTACTAGACTTATAGCAAGACACACATCAGGTCTGGTACATAGCATTGCATACATGATAGAGCCTATGGCTGAAGCATAGGGAACATCTTTCATTTTCTCTCTATCTTCTGCATTGGTCGGGCATTGAGTCTTACTCAATTTCACACCTTGTAACACAGGCAAGAATCCTTTCTTTGCTTGATCCATTTTGAACTTTTTCAAAACTTTGTCAAGGTATGTGCTTTGTGAAAGTCCAATTAAGCGTCTTGATCTGTCTCTATAGATCTTAATGCCCAATATGTAAGCAGCTTCACCGAGGTCTTTCATTGAAAAACTCTTATTCAAGTATCCCTTTATGCTATCCAGAAATTCTATATCATTTTCGATTAGTAATATGTCATCTACATATAATATCAGAAATGCTACAGAGCTCCCACTCACTTTCTTGTAAATACAGGCTTCTCCAAAAGTATGTACAAAACCAAATGCTTTGATCACACTATCAAAGTGTTTATTCCAACTCTGAGAGGCTTGCACCAGTCCATAAATGGATCGCTGGAGGTTGCACACTTTGTTAGCTCCCTTTGGATCGACAAAACCTTTCGGCTGCATCATATACAACTCTTCTTCTAGAAATCCATTCAGGAATGCAGTTTTGACATCCATCTGCCAAATTTCGTAATCATAAAATGCGGCAATTGCTAACATGATTCGGACAGACTTAAGCATCACTACGGGTGAGAAGGTCTCATCGTAGTCAATCCCTTGAACTTGTCGAAAACCTTTTGCGACAAGTCGAGCTTTGTAGACAGTAACATTACCGTCAGCGTCAGTCTTCTTCTTGAAGATCCATTTATTCTCAATTGCTTGCCGATCATTGGGAAAGTCAACCAAAGTCCATACTTTGTTCTCATACATGGATCCCATCTCAGATTTCATGGCTTCAAGCCATTTTGCGGAATCTGGGCTCACCGCTTCTCCATAGTTCGTAGGTTCATCATGATCTAGTAGCATGACTTCCAGAACAGGATTACCGTACCACTCTGGTGTGGATCTTACTCTGGTTGATCTACGAGGTTCAGTAGTAACTTGTTCTAAAGTTTCATGATCATCACCATTATCTTCCTCACTAATTGGTGTAGGTGTCATAGAAACTGGTTTCTGTGATGTACTACTTTCCAATAAGGGAGCAGGTATAGTTACCTCATCAAGTTCTACTTTCCTCCCACTCACTTCATTCGAGAGAAACTCCTTCTCTAGAAAGTTTCCGAATTTAGCAACAAAAGTCTTGCCTTCGGATCTGTGATAGAAGGTGTATCCAATAGTTTCCTTTGGATATCCTATGAAGACACATTTCTCCGATTTGGGTTCGAGCTTATCAGGTTGAAGGTTTTTCACATAAGCATCGCAACCCCAAACTTTCAGAAACGACAACTTTGGTTTCTTGCCAAACCATAGTTCATAAGGCGTCGTCTCAACGGATTCTGATGGTGCCCTATTTAACGTGAATGCGGCCGTCTCTACAGCATAACCCCAAAACGATAGCGGTAAATTAGTAAGAGACATCATAGATCGCACCATATCAAGTAAAGTACGATTACGACGTTCGGACACACCATTATGCTGTGATGTTCCGGGTGGCGTGAGTTGCGAAACTATTCCGCATTGTTTCAAATGTACACCAAACTCGTAACTCAAATATTCTCCTCCACGATCAGATCGTAGGAATTTTATTTTCTTGTTACGATGATTTTCAACTTCACTCTGAAATTCTTTGAACTTTTCAAACGTTTCAGACTTATGTTTCATTAAGTAGATATAGCCATATCTGCTTAAGTCACCTGTGAAGGTGAGAAAATAACGATATCCGCCACGAGCCTCAACATTCATCGGACCACATACATCTATATGTATGATTTCCAACAAATCTGTTGCTCTCTCCATAGTACCGGAGAACAGTGTTTTTGTCACCTTACCCATAAGGCATGGTTCGCAAGTACCAAGTGATTCATAATCAAGTGGTTCCAAAAGTCCATCAGTATGGAATTTCTTTATGCTCTTTATACCGATATGACCCAAACGGCAGTGCCACAAATAAGTTGCACTATCATTATCAACTCTACATCTTGTGGCTTCAACATTATGAATATGTGTGTCACTACTATCGAGATTTAATAAGAATAGACCACTCTTTAAGGGTGCATGACCATAAAAGATATTACTCATATAAATAGAACAACCATTATTCTCTAATTTAAATGAATAACCGTCTCGCATCAAACAAGATCCAGATATAATGTTCATGCTCAACGTTGGCACCAAATAACAATTATTTAGGTCTAATACTAATCCCGAAGGTAGATGTAGAGGTAGCGTGCCGACCGTGATCACATCGACTTCGGAACCATTTCCCACACGCATCGTCACCTCGTCCTTAGCCAATCTTCGCTTAATCCGTAGTCCCTGTTTCGAGTTGCAAATGTTAGCAACAGAACCAGTATCAAATACCCAGGTGCTACTGCGAGCATTAGTAAGGTACACATCAATAACATGTATATCACATATACCTTTGTTCACCTTGCCATCCTTCTTATCCGCCAAATACTTGGGGCAGTTCCGCTTCCAGTGACCAGTCTGCTTGCAGTAGAAGCACTCAATTTCAGGCTTAGGTCCAGGTTTGGGTTTCTTCTCTTGAGTAGCAACTTGCTTGCTGTTCTTTTTGAAGTTCCCCTTCTTCTTCCCTTTGCCCTTTTTCTTGAAACTAGTGGTCTTGTTGACCATCAACACTTGATGCTCCTTCTTGATTTCTACCTCCGCAGCTTTCAGCATTACGAAGAGCTCGGGAATAGTCTTATTCATCCCTTGCATATTATAGTTCATCACAAAGCTCTTGTAGCTAGGTGGCAGTGATTGGAGAATTATGTCAATGACGCAATCATCTGGAAGATTAACTCCCAATTGAATCAAGTGATTATTATACCCAAACATTTTGAGTATATGCTCACTGACAGAACTGTTCTCCTCCATCTTGCAGCTATAGAACTTATTGGAGACTTCATATCTCTCAATCCGGGCATTTGCTTGAAATATTAACTTCAACTCCTGGAACATCTCATATGCTCCATGACGTTCAAAACGTCGTTGAAGTCCCGATTCTAAGCCGTAAAGCATGGCACACTGAACTATCGAGTAGTCATCAGCTTTGCTCTGCCAGACGTTCATAACATCTGGTGTTGCTCCAGCAGCACGCCTGGCACCCAGCGGTGCTTCCAAGACGTAATTATTTTGTGCAGCAATGAAGATAATCCTCAAGTTACGGACCCAGTCCGTGTAATTGCTACCATCATCTTTCAACTTTGCTTTCTCAAGGAACGCATTAAAATTCAACGCAACAATAGCACGGGCCATCTATCTACAACCAAACATAAACAAGCAAGATACTATCAGGTACTAAGTTCATGATAAATTTAGGTTCAATTAATCATATTACTAAAGAACTCCCACTTAGATAGACATCCCTCTAATCCTCTAAGTGATTACGTGATCCAAATCAACTAAACCATGTCCGATCATCACGTGAGATGGAGTAGTTTCATTGGTGAACATCACTATGTTGATCATATCTACTATATGATTCACGCTCGACCTTTCGGTCTCCGTGTTCCGAGGCCATATCTGTATATGCTTGGCTCATCAAGTATAACCTGAGTATTCCGCGTGTGCAACTGTTTTGCACCCGTTGTATTTGAACGTAGAGCCTATCACACCCGATCAACACGTGGTGTCTCAGCACGAAGAACTTTCGCAATGGTGCATACTCAGGGAGAACACTTCTTGATAATTAGTGCGAGATCATCTTAAAATTCTACCGTCAAACAAAGCAAGATAAGATGCATAAAAGATAAACATCACATGCAATCAATATAAGTGATATGATATGGCCATCATCATCTTGTGCTTGTGATCTCCATCTTCGAAGCACCGTCATGATCACCATCGTCACCGGCGCGACACCTTGATCACCATCGTAGCATCGTTGTCGTCTCGCCAAACTTATGCTTCCATGAATATTGCTACCGCTTAGTGATAAAGTAAAGCATTATAGCGCAATTGCATTGCATACAATAAAGCAACAACCATATGGCTCCTGCCAGTTGCCGATAACTCGGTTACAAAACATGATCATCTCATACAATAAAATTTAGCATCATGTCTTGACCATATCACATCACAACATGCCCTGCAAAAACAAGTTAGACGTCCTCTACTTTGTTGTTGCAAGTTTTACGTGGCTGCTACGGGCTTAAGCAAGAACCAATCTTACCTACGCATCAAAACCACAACGATAGTTTGTCAAGTTGGTGCTATTTTAACCTTCGCAAGGACCGGGCGTAGCCACACTTGGTTCAACTAAAGTTGGAGAAACTGACACCCGCTAGCCACCTTTGTGCAAAGCACGTTGGGAGAACTGGTCTCGCGTAAGCGTACGCGTAATGTCGGTCCGGGTCGCTTCGTCCAACAATACCGCCGAACCAAAGTATGACATGCTGGTAAGTAGTATGACTTATATCGCCCACAACTCACTTGTGTTCTACTCGTGCATATAACATCAACACATAAAACCTAGGCTCGGATGCCACTGCTGGGAAACATAGTAATTTCAAAAACATTCCTATGCACATGCAAGATCATGGTGATGCATAGCAACGAGAGGGGAGAGTGTTGTCTACGTACCCTCGTAGACCGGCAACGGAAGTGTTGACACAACGTAGAGGAAGTAGTCGTACGTCTTCCCGATCCGACCGATCCAAGTACCGAACGTACGGTACCTCCGAGTTCTAGCACACGTTCAGCTCGATGACGATCCCCGGACTCCGATCTAGCAAAGTGTTAGGGAAGAGTTCCATCAGCACGACGGCGTGGTGACGATCTTGATGTTCAACTGTCGCAGGGCTTCGCCTAAGCACCACTACAATATTATCGAGGATTATGGTGGAAGGGGGCACCGCACACGGCTAAGAAAACGATCACGTGGATCAACTTGTGTGTCTAGAGGTGCCCCTGTCCCCGTATATAAAGGAGCAAGGGGAGGAGGCCGGCCGGCCCTATGGCGCACCAAGGAGGAGTCCTCCTCCTAGTAGGAGTAGGACTCCTACTAGGAGGGGGAAGGAAGTGGGGAGGGAGAAGGAAAGGCCCCCCCTCTCCTAGTCCAATTCGGACCAGGGGAGAGGAGGCGCGCGGCCCACACTGGCTGCCCTTCTCTCTCTCCACTAAGGCCCATATGGTCCATTACTTCTCCCGGGGGGGGGGTCCGGTAACCCTTCGGCTCTCCGATTTTCTCTGAAATCACCCGGAACACTTCCGGTGTCCGAATATAGCCGTCCAATATATCAATCTTTATGTATCGATCATTTCGAGACTCCTCGTCATGTCCATGATCACATCCGGGACTCCGAACTAACTTCGGTACATCAAAACTCATAAACTCATAATATAACTGTCATCGAAACCTTAAGCGTGCGGACCCTACGGGTTCGAGAACAATGTAGACATGACCGAGACATGTCTCCGGTCAATAACCAATAGCGGAATTTGGATGCTCATATTGGCTCCCACATATTCTATGAAGATCTTTATTGGTCAGACCGCATAACAACATACGTTGTTCCCTTTGTCATCGGTATGTTACTTGCCCGAGATTCGATCGTTGGTATCTCAATACCTAGTTCAATCTCGTTACCGGCAAGTCTCTTTACTCATTTTGTAATACATCATCTCGCAACTAACTCATTAGTTGCAATGCTTGCAAGGCTTATGTTATGTGCATTACTGAGAGGGCCCAGAGATACCTCTCCGACAATCAGAGTGACAAATCCTAATCTCGAAATACGCCAACCCAACATTTACCTTTGGAGACATCTGTAGATCTCCTTTATAATCACTCAGTTACCTTGTGACGTTTGGTAGCACACGAAGTGTTCCTCCAACAAACGGGAGTTGCATAATCTCATAGTCATAGGAACATGTATACGTCATGAAGAAAACAATAGCAACATACTAAACGATCGGGTGCTAAGCTAATGGAATGGGTCATGTCAATCACATCATTCTCCTAATAATGTGATCCCGTTAATCAAATGACAACACATGTCTATGGTTAGGAAACATAACCATCTTTGATTAACGAGCTAGTCAAGTAGAGGCATACTAGTGACGTTTAGTTTGTCTATGTATTCACACAAGTATTATGTTTCCGGATAATACAATTCTAGCATGAATAATAAACATTTATCATGATATAAGGAAATAAAATAATAACATTATTATTGCCTCTAGGGCATATTTCCTTCATTGGGGACACATGAGACTCTTTGTTATTTGGTTGCAGGGTTGCTTGAGAGATACCATCTTCATCCTACGCCTCCCACGGATTGATAAACCTTAGGTCATCCACTTGAGGGAAATTTGCTACTGTCCTACAAACCTCTGCACTTGGAGGCCCAACAACGTCTACAAGAAGAAGGTTGTGTAGTAGACATCACCTCCCCACTCGCCTTAAAACTCGCCTATTCCTAAGGACTGTGTAAATAGGCACGATTGGGTTACCCACGTCCGAATTGATGAAAATCCCGCAATAAGGGGACACGATCTCTGCTTTGACAAGACGTGCCAATGGCAACGCGTCTCGAAACATGGAGCGGCAGACGAAAAGCGGTTCGAAATTATGACCGGGCAAACGTGATGTCAGATTACAAAAAGTTGCCAGCGGATTGGACTCGTGGAAAATTATATTCCCTCTGTGGTTGTGTGTGGTGCGTGTTACAGGTCCAGACACATTCAGTACGTCCAAACACTATCTTGGAGGAGGAACCCGCCTTGCAATGCCGAAGACAGATCTACGCGTCAGATACTTTGTCATTGAAGCCAGGTACAGGGGCTACTGAGGGAGTCCTGGACTAAGGGGTCCTCGAGCGTTCGGCCTGTTAGCCATGGGCCGGACTGATGGGCTGTGAAGGACACGAAGACCGAAGACTGCACATGTGTCCGGACGGGACTCTCCTTGGCGTGGAAGGCAAGCTTGGCGACCAAATATGTAGATTCCTTTCTTTGTAACCGACCTTGTGGAACCATAGATCCTCATAGTGTGTATATAAATCGGAGGACTTAGTCCAGAGGAGAGAGATTCATTATCATAGTCATACATGCTAGACTTCTAGGGTTTAGCCATTACGATATCGTGGTAGATCAACTCTTGTAATACTCATATTCATCAAGATCAATCAAGCAGTACGTAGGGGATTACCTCCATAGAGAGGGCCCGAACCTTGGTAAACATCGTGTCCCCTGTCTCTTGTTACCATCGACCTTAGACGCATAGTTCGGGACCCCCTACCCGAGATCCACCGGTTTTGACACCGACAGCGGCAGCCTGCTGTGGCCACTGGGGCCCGTCGTGGAGGCGGAGCTTGATCTTGTTGTCCCCACACCGCCATGGCAAGTGGCGCATGGCCCTACCACGGCAAAGGACCCTGACGTGGCGGTGCTAGGAGCGGTGGAGCGTTTTCTTGCGGATGGGGGACCTCTTGGCAGCTTCTTTCTTCGTGCGCGGGCACACGGCGCGGTGGATCACGCCGCGGGACCGCATATCTTGGAGCAAGGACGCTGTCTTGACGCGAAGGGGGCGGAGGCGTTCCATGAGCCGCGCGTCTCGGCGCGAGGGCACCGTCTTGATGCGGAGGGGGCGGAGGCGCTCCGTGAGCCACATTGCCCGCAGTCGGGGTGGGCAAGGCAGCAAGAGGGATGGTGCAGGAGAGCCCCCAGCAGCGCTGACGAGCTCGGCGATGCGGTCCAACCAGTCCTCGTAGAGGTCATCGACCGGGCGGTAACGCAGGAGCTCGCGTGCCATGAGCAGCGTGGCCTGCGCGTCCGTGGGTGCACGGCGAGCGTGAGACGATGAGCCGGCCGGAGTCAGCGACGGGGTGGCGGTGCGTTCGTCTCGCCACACGGAGGGGTGGAGTGAGGAGGCTTGCTGTTCTTTTGCCGCCGGCCAGTAGCGGCGGGTGACAGAGAACGACGGGGAGGCCCGCCGACAGGAGCTATCTGTGCGACGCGGGTGGTGAGAGCGGCCCAGCGCTCAGCGCGGGCCCGGCGAGCGTCGGCCATGAACTTGGTGGAGTGGCGAAGCGCGGACTGACAAAGGGGAAAGCTTCAGCGCACCCCTACCTGGCGCGCCAAATGTCGTATTTCGGGTTCCGGCAAAACCCTTGAGGTTCGAACACCCGGGTGCGCACGAAGATCTCTCCCCCTCTCTAGCTCGCACACATCATGATCTCACGGCCTAGCTCGACGAACCCAAAGAACAAGAGGACACAAGATTTATACTGGTTCGGGCCACCGAGGTGGTGTAATACCCTACTCCAGTGTGGTGTGGTGGATTGTCTCTTGGGCTGAGGATGAACAGTTACAAGGGAAGAACATCCTCATGAGGAGAGGTGTTCTTGTGCTTGGTGAGCTTGAGTGGTTGAGGATCATCTCGCTTGGTTCACTCATTTCCATTTCTTCTGTTTCGTCCTCCTTCTACTGTGGTGGCTACTCCTATTTATAGTGGCTTTGGTCCTCTTCCCAAAAATTGAGCTGGAAGGGATCCCACAATGGCCAAATTCGAAGGGAGACAACTAGTACAAGTTATCCTGACTAAAGGTGGTCTTCGCCTGCCAAAGGCTCTGGTGGTGATGCCATCTTGGGTTCCACGGTGACCTCCGTCCTGCCGTCCTGCTGGTCTTGGCCTTGTTGCACCGGTATGGAAACCTTTGCCTGATGCCTCGGGACTCCTCGCCTGAGCTTGCCTCTTTAGCACCAAAGAGGAAATGATGACACTGCGTGTGTTGGCACCCGCCTGGCTCCAGTCGTCATGGCTTGCATCACAGAAACCTCGCGAGGTGTCCCTTGCCTTGATCTCCCCATCCCTCGCGAGCCTACCTGGGGAAGCTGCCCCCAAGGAGGTCTTGTGTCGTCCGCCTCGCGAGGCTTGGCCCCTCGTGAGGGTCTTGAGTGTTTGCTGGTGAAGATGGGCCATATAGGGCCGCTGGTGGAGCCACGCCACGGGCTGCAGGCAGGCAAGTCTGGGGACCCCCGTTCCCAGAACACCGACAATGAGAACCCATCTAGTGTGATACACTACATCCTTTTATGCAAGGACTACGCACCAAAAGCTAACACCTCTCACACTCTACCTTTAGTGTTGTCTTCTCTTTTGCAGGAATTCCAAGATGTTTTCCCCAACGAACTACCTCCACTATGAGGCATCGAGCACCGCATCGACCTCATCCCCGGAGCACCACTTCCGAACAAAGCTCCCTACCGCGCCAACCCTGAAGAAACCAAAGAAATACAAAGGCAAGTAAAACATCTCATAGACCATGGACATGTGCACGAAAGTTTGACTCCTTGTGCCGTTCTGGTCACTCTTGTGCCAAAAAGAGACGATAGCTTTCGCATGTGCTCCGATTGTAGATCTATCAATGCTATCACTGTTCGCTATTGGTATCCCATTCCACGCCTTGACGATATGCTTGATGAACTTAGTGGTGCCACTATCTTTTCCAAAATTGATCTTAAAAGTGGTTACTATCAAATCCGCATACAAGAGGGTGATGAATGGAAAACCGCTTCCAAAACAAAGTTTGGTTTGTATGAGTGGTTAGTCATGCCTATGGGTTTATCGGAAGCACCGAGTACTTTCATGTGTCTAATGAATTATGTGTTTCACCCTTACATTGGTGAGTTTGTTGTGGTCTACTTTGATGATATCCTTGTTTATAGAAAAACTCTCAAAGATCATGTCACCCATGTTCGAACCGTTTTGCAAACTCCTCGAAAAGAGCGTCTCTACGCTAATATGGAAAAATGCCTTTTTGGCATTCATAAGCTCACTTTCTTGGGTTTTGTTGTTTCCTCTAAGGGTGTTCATGTTGATGACTCTAAGATCAATGCTATTAAAACTTGGCCACAACCAACCAACTTGCATCAAGTGCGTTGCTTCCTTGGTTTAGCCGGTTTCTACCGTAGATTTGTGAAGGACTTTAGCACCATTGCTTCACCTTTGCATGCTTTGAGCAAGAAAAACACGCCTTTTGTTTGGGGACCATCCCAAGATACCGCTTTCAATGAGCTTAAGAATTTGCTTACTCATGCTCTCGTGCTTGCTTTACCAAACTTTGACAAACCCTTTGAGATTCATTGCGATGCTAGTGGTAATGGCATAGGAGGTGTGTTAACGCAAGAGAAGCGCCCCATAGATTACTTTAGTGAGAAACTTTCTAGAGCGCAACTCAATTACCCCATCTATGACAAAGAGTTACATGCTTTAGTGCGAGTTTTGCATGAATCGGAACATTATCTTCGCCCTCATGTTTTATCATTCATACCGATCATGAAACGCTTAAATACCTTAAGGGTCAAACTAAGTTGAACAAGCGTCATGCTAAGTGGACTGAATTCATAAAGTCATTTCCTTATATCATCAAGTACATCAAAGGTAAGGGAAATGTTGTGGCGAATGCTCTTTCCCACATATGCATGCTTGTTACTCAACTTGAATTGGATGTTATTGGCTTTGAGCACATAAAAGACTTGTATGAGCATGATCCTACTTTTGCTATTCCTTATACCAAATGTTCGAGGCATACCTCTTGGGAACGCTATTACATCAAAGATGGATATCTTATGAGAGCTAACAAACTTTGCATCACCGAGTCTTCTCTTTGTTTGTTGCTTTTGCAGGAATATCATGGAGGAGGACTAATGGGACATTTTGGATGCAACAAGACTTTCGCTACGCTCTCCAAGAACTACTATTGGCCCAAGATGTTTCACGACGTCAACCGCTTCACCAACTGATGCTCTACATGTCACAAAGCTAAGTCTAAAGCTCAATCCCATGGCCTTTATATACCTCTCCCAATTCCATATCAACCATGGTAAGATATTAGCATGGATTTTGTACTTGGATTGCCTAGAACTAGAAATGGAAAGGATTCGGTATTTGTTGTTGTGGACCGATTCTCTAAGATGGCACATTTCATTCCTTGCAACAAGATAGATGATGCTTCACATGTTGCCAATCTCTTTTGTAGGGAAATATTGCGTCTACATGAAGTGACAAAGACGATTGTCTCAGACCGCGATGCCAAGTTCCTAAGCTACTTTTGGAAGATCCTATGCGCCAAGCTCAGAATCAAGCTACTCATCTCCACGGCGTACCATCCACAAACCGACGGCCAAACGGAGCTGACCAACCGCACACTCTCCGCTCTCCTTCGCGTGCTCATCAAGAAGAACATCAAGGAGTGGGAGGAGTGTCTACCTATCGCCGAGTTCGCCTACAACCGAGCAAGACACTCAACTGCCGGCAAGTCCCCCTTCGAGGTCGTCTACGGATTCAACCCATTGTCACCATTGGACATTCTTCCTCTACCACTACAAGAGCGCAATAATATGAACGCAAGTGCACGTGTGAACCATCTCAAGAAGGTGCATGAAGATACAAGGCACACCATCGAGCGCCAAGTACAACGACTTGCGACCAAGCTCAACATCAACAAGCAACCCATGGTATTCAACATTGGTAATCTTGTGTGGCTACACCTTCGCAAGGACCGCTTCCCCACCGAACGCAAGTCCAAACTTCTACCACCAGTGGATGGACCCTTCAAGGTGCTTGCACTCTACAACAACAACGCTTACAAGATCGACCTCCCGTGCGACAAGTACAACGTGAGCGACATCTTCAACGTCAAGGATCTATCACCCTACCATGGTGATGAAGAATTCGATACGAGGTCGGATCTTTCCCAAGGGAGGGGAGATGATGCGGAGCATCCCAAGATCATCCCCATGCACCTACCTACGTCCCCCATGACACCACTTGGACCAATGACAAGGGCACGAGCAAAGGCTATCAAAGATAAGGTGAACTCGCTCCTCTCCGAACTACCACTTTCTATACATGAGACATGGCTACTACCTCAAGAGGAAACACTATGCGTGATCAGGTGCTTGGAGGAGAGCCACGGAGCAGCTACACCCACCGGACAAGGCGACGAGGGCACCAAGCGCCAAGGTCATGAAGAAGGAAGGCCAACGAAGCCCAAGCCACCGGACGACCGGTCGGGACCGGATGTCCGGCGCCTGAACCCCTAGCCGAGCTAGAACGAGTGGACGTCCGGCCTAGACCGGATGACCGGCGATCCGGCACCCGAGCCAAACGAGCGAAAGTCCGACACCACCGAACGTCCGGCGACCGGACGACTGTCCACTTCCAGAAATCCGCTACTTCAGCATCCGAGCCAGAACGAGCGGAAGACCAGTGACTACCAGACGTCCGGCCTCCCATGATCCACTGGACGACCAGTCCTCAGCGGACGTCCGATACCTGTCTGTGCATAGGATTCGGCCCGAGGCCCATGTACCCCCTCACTTCGTCCCCATTTGCACTAAGACTATAAATAGACCTCCTACTCCTCCTAGCTAGGGTTAGCAAAGTAGTAGCTCATTTAGAGATAGAGCTTTGCTCATCCACATCGGATCTACTCCTTGAGAGAGACCGCGGCCCCTCTTCGGAGAAGATCCCCTTGGATTCAAGACCTCCTCATGGAGAAGACCCCCATCAAGACCTCCTTTGGAGAAGAACCGGTTACGGTGTATCGTCCCTTGTTGATCGTGGACCTTGTATCTTCTTTTGTGTTCATGGATCTAGCACATGTGTGATCATACTTGTTGGTTTGAGTGTTTCTCTTGTGTTCCCCTTGTGATTTCCCCTCGTGTTTCCCCTTGTGTTCTTCGTGTTATTCGCAGGATCCACTCCTTTCGTGAAAGATCGGCCACGTAGGGTTCCACCCTACATCAATAGGGAATAACTTTCATTTTCTCTCTATCTTCAGCAGTGGTCGGGCATTGAGTCTAACTCAACTTCACACCTTCACTACTACAGGATGTTGCTAACGCGACACTTCAATCAGTGACCCTTCGAGAAACTGTGTGCGATGCCATAATCGCAAACGGTGTTGTATGAAAACCGTCAAAAACGTATAAAACATTTGCGATGACGGATGCATCAAACACGGTTCAGGTTTTAGTTGCGTGTGTGATGGAGGGCATATGGTTCAGTTCAATTAATTGTTTGCGATGAGGAGGAACAAAAGAAATGGGCAGCCAAATGAAGGTGTGTGCGATACAGAGCATACGGTTCACTCGGATGAACTGTTTGTGATTAGGCAACACAAAAGAAACGTGCAGCCAGATGAAGGTGTGTGCGATATACAACATATGGTTCACTCGGATGAACTGTTTGTGATTAGGCAACACAAAAGAAACGATCGGCCAGATCAAGGTGTGTGGAATATACGGCATGTTGTTCACTCGGATGAACTGTTTGCGTTGACACAAGAGTACAGAAACGGTTCAACTTAACAAGATGTGTGTGTTGTGCGATGGGATTGCATGTGGTTCACTCGGCCCTTGTCGTCAGTGTGTGACCTCTGTGGCAACCGTTCTCTCCCCAGGCGCCACTTCGTGTACCGTGGCAACCGTCCACCGACTCTTCGCCTTTCCCTCTCGATTTGGAACTGTTGTCGCACACTAGCTCTTACTCCCTCCTCCATTTGCCTTCACCCTTCCTTCTACCATTGTTTGATCGTCTTCTCCATGGAGGGAACAAGCCAGAAACGACCCCGTTATTCTTGCCCTAATCTGAATGATGACGCGGTGGAGGAACTCATTGATCAATGCGACGTCATCACCTCGGCTAGCATGGCAGGTTCGTTCAAGACCATTCTCGACTCAACCATCATTACAAGGAACCCAAGGGTTCAGGAGCGGTTTGATCTCCCCTATCTTCTTCGTCGTGACCCTGCTGAATGGCGCGGAGACGAGGGAAGCCTTGCCTTGTGTAAGTTGATGCTGCTTGATAATGATACGTATGATGTTAAGATGCCATAGCTTGAGGGAAATGCTTGGGCAGGCGCAAATGGAGATTGGGTTGTTTATATTGTGTACAACTGCGAGTGGGAACTTGTGAATGTGTACACTCGTCACCGGATTCCACTTCGAAAAATCACAGACGACTGCCCAGAGGTTGAGTACATCGGTATTCTACGTGAGTTCAAATACGATCATGCTGACTGCCGTCTACGGAAGATAGCAATTTGTCGAGTTCCCAACCGCTCTTGGGGTTATAGGAATGCTTATGTTGTCGCTATCTTTGACAAGATTGTTGCCGTCCTTCATGGTTCGACTCGATGGATATTGCTCAAAAATCAGTTTCTATACACGGATGAGTACTGTGATGCAATTCAATACGAGGGTCTTGTGTTCGCTGCCACCACTCGTGGCACTGTTTTTGCATGGAATCCTGATGATTTCGGTACGTTTGTCTTCCACTGTAATTATAATTGTTTCATCCACATGCATGCGGGTTAGCTAGTTTCCCTTCACTAATCAACCTTCTTGTATTTCCAAGGTCTTGTGCACAGTCCACCACCTATACTTGAAAATTTTATTCGCGAGCATGAGGACGAGCAGGACCCATATACTTAGTGACGCCTGGCAACTTATTCTGATGGACCACCTCTTCTTGTCTGTATATGGGGCACTGCTGATGTTACTAAGGATGCAGGTGTTGTCTCATATGGTCGCACTCTCCGGACCTATTCCAACATCCGTTGCAGGGTATTCGGGATGAATACTGGTGTACTAGTGCCAACACCTTCTCCCTGGTTCAGTATTGAAAGTCTTGGAGGAAACTCGCTCTTCCTTGGACAAAACTATCCAATGATGGTGGAAGGCGATCCAGCTGCTGTTGACACAACGTTACTATCATTTATGAGAAGCAACTATATCTATACCTCGGACATTACTATGCTTCCCTACCGTCCCAATATGGGTATTGAAATAGGCCGCTTCAGCCTGGATGACCAGTCATGCATTGGTCTCGAGATTGACAGTAGTTGGCCCTTCCCAGAGAATCACTTCTAGTTCAAAGCAAGCGTTTCCAACGCCGACGAGTGGTTGAGCTGAAGTTCATTTCATCGCTTTGTTATTTGTTGTGTGAGAAAAACTTTACTAGAATGTTTTGTTGGAAATGATCTATAATCCAAAGTGTATCCTCGTTGTCGTTGTGGGTTGATGACTTGTTGTATGTAATCAATGGTACATTTGCATATGCGTCCATGAACTCACGCCTGCTAGTGGTGTCCATATGAACAGTGCTAGTGATTTTAGTTGCAAAAATTAGATAGTGCTAGTGATTTGTAGCTGCATATTTTGACAAATCGCAGTGTTACAAGGTTGGCAAATGGCAATGTTACTAGATAAACAAATGTCAATCTTTCCAGTTTGAGAAATGGCAACATACCCAAAATGACAGATATGCAAATCTTACCCCATTGTTTGTACGTGGTTGCACCCGGGTCATCCAAAATAATCGTTTGCGTTGAAGGGATGCAGAAATCCTGCTCGGCACATTTTCCCTTGTCTTCCTGGGGAAGCTGTCGGTTTGCATACAAGTGTTCTAACTAAAACGTTTGTGATGAGTGTTTTATATTTAAAAACTGATGACATTTTTTTCAAAAGAAAATCGTTTGATAAGTCTGTACATTAAGAGAGAAAAACGCAAGTTCGTTCAAACCATATCTTTCATTCAGTCATATTGCGAATTTATATTCATATGATCGAGAATTCGAGATACAGTATTAAACCCCCCAAAAAACTATTTCTGGCGGTGGCGGAGGCGGCGTGCCGCGCCGTCGTTGTCGTTGTCGTCCTACGAGACGCCGTTGTTGAAGTCTTCAAGGCAACACAAAATGTTCTTCACTTGTAAATCAAACATCATGTCGTCGCGTGGTCGATGGGCGGGGCGCGGGAGGACGACAACTGGCACCGCTGAGAGGTAGCGGTCAACGACAGCGTCCCATGCCACTGACGGGGGGCGCACGGGCACAGGGACGGGCATGGGCACGGCGGGTGCAGCCAAACGCACGGGGGTCGGCGCCGCGGTGGGTGGAGGGGCGCGCACGGGCACGGTGGATGTAGCCAAACGCACGGGGGCCGGCGGCATGGTGGGTGGAGGGACGCGCACGGGCATGGGCATGGGCACTGGCATGTACACGAGCTCACGTGGGTGCACGGAGACCTCGCTAACACCCGCGGCTTCCAGCTCAGCGATAGTGCTTGGCGACT
>NC_041388.1:253510035-253635745 GCF_002162155.2 Triticum dicoccoides
CGGGCGCATGGATGGGAGCTGGGACGGGAACGGGGGCAGCAACCACCGCGGCCAGCTCATTCTGGGCCATGTCCATGAGGCCCCATTGCTCCTTATTTTCAATCTCCTCCGGCTCGGAGTCGACTTCACCAAACTTGAAGACTAGTGGCAGATGATCATTCTGTGCCATGGCGGTGGAGGTCTGTGGGGGGGGGGAGGGGAATGGGAGGCAAACAGTAAGGCCACCCATATTAACAGTGGCTTAGGCGCCATTAATGGAGAGGAAGGCGGGCGGCCATGGAAGTCAAAGGGCTTGCTTCCTAGTGACCCTGCGTAGCGTAAAGCTCGCACGCTTCTCGGTGAGCCTGCGCATTGGAGGATAGATTGCACGCCTCTCGGTCAGCGTGCACACCAGACTGCGCTCGCGTGCATCCCGCTTAGTCAAGGTCAAGCAGCTGTCCGCACGGCACCTCCTACAGCCATTAAAACGAGGACACGTAGCGTCACGTGAATGGTTAACAGAACGCACACATTTTGAATTAAACAAACGTTTGAGATATTAAGTGGCAGCTATTTTTTCACAATGCCTTTGTTGTCTGTCATTATTCGAGTGTGCCTTCTCTCAAAATGGATAGGAAAAATACCACATCATGTCGGGCGCCATTCCATGATTGCATGCCAAGTTTCATGAATTTCAGACGAGTTTTGGATTTACTAGAGTTTCAAACCAGGAATCTTAATGTTTTGTCGGCAATCAACGGTGCCCTAGTGTTTGAAATTCATTCCCATTTATTGCATGGGACCTAAGCATGCACCCAAGGAAACATATTTGATTTTTCAACCAATTTATATGCACTTGAGCATGTGCATGTAGTTCAAATTTGAATTATGCACATAAATGCATTGAAAACTCAGTTAATGCATAAAATTGTCCAAAAGAACCCCGGAAAATCACAAAAATTGACACAACACTCCTATTATTCTATGTTGACACGAGAATGTTTTTGGAAGCATAAGAGGCAGTGGATATCGTTTCATCCCGAAAGGTGGGACGTTCCCTACCGAAACCATGATGCTTGTTGTGAGAAGCTCTGGTTTGTGAGAAGCATATACCCAAACCTGCCCCAAACGAGACAAAAAATTTACCACGACATGTTGATGCCACTCCATGAAAGCATGCCAAGTTTCATGAATTTCAGACAAGTTTTGGATTTACTAGAATTTAAAAATGAGGCATCTCAATGTTTTGTCGGCAATCAACGGTGCCCTGGTGTTTGAAATTCATTCCCATTTCTTGCATGGGACTTAAGCATGCACCCAAGGACACAAATTTGATTTTTGAACCAATTTATATGCAATGGAGCATGTGCATGTAGTTCAAATTTGAATTATGCACATAAATGCATTGAAAACTTAGTTAATGCATAAAAATGTCCAAACGAACCCCGAAAAATCTCGAAAATTGACACAACACTCCTGTTGTTCTATGTTGACATGAGAATTTTTTTGAAAGCAATAAGAGGCAATGGATATCATTTGGTCCGCAAAGGTGAGACGTTCCCTACCGAAACCATCATGCTTGTTGTGAGAAGCTCTGGTTTGTGATAAGCATATACCCGAACCTGCCCCAAATGGGATAAATTTTTTAACACGACATGTTGATGCCGCTCCATGATAGCATGCCAAGTTTCATGAATTTCAGATGAGTTTTGGATTTACTAGAATTTAAAAACGAGGCATCTCAATGTTTTGCCGGCAATCAACGGTGCCCTGGTGTTTGAAATTCATTCCCATTTCTTGCATGGGACATAAGCATGCACCCAAGGACACAGATTTGATTTTTCAACCAATTTATATGCACTGGAGCATGTGCATGTAGTTCAAATTTGAATTATGCACATAAATGCATTGAAAACTTAGTTAGTGCATAAAAATGTCCAAACGAACCCCGAAAAATCCCAAAAATTGACACAACACTCCTGTTGTTCTATGTTGACACGAGAAATTTTTTGAAAGCAATAAGAGGCAACGGATATCATCCCGTTACCAAAGGTGGTACGTTCCCTATCAAAACCATCATGCTTGTTGTGAGAAGCTTATACCCGAACCTGTCCCAAATGGGACAAAATTTTCTCCATGGCATGTTCATGCCGCTCCATGATAGCATGCCAAGTTTCATGAATTTCAGACGAGTTTTGGATTTACTAGAATCTAAAAACCAGGTAGCTCAACGTTTTGCCGGCAATCAATAGTGCCATGGTGTTTGAATTTCATTCACATCTCTTGCATGGGACCTAGAAATTCACCCAATGACACACATGTGATTTTTCAACCAACTTTGGTGCATTGGAGCATGTGCTTGTAGTTCAAATTTGAATTATGAACATAAAATGCCTAGAAAACCGAGTTAATGCATAAAAATATCCAAACGAACCCCGAAAAATCCCAAAAATTGACACAACACTCATGTTGTTCTATGTTGACACGAGATAATTTTTTAAAGCAATAAGAGGCAATGGATATTGTTTCGTCCCCAAAGGTGGGACGTTCCCTACCGAAACCATCATGGTTGTTGTGAGAAGCTCTGGTTTGTGAGAAGTATATACCCGAACCTGCCCCAAATGGGAGAAATTTTTTTAACACAACATGTTGATGCCGCTCCATGATAGCATGCCAAGTTTCATGAATTTCAGACAAGTTTTGGATTTACTAGAATTTAAAAACCAGGCATCTCAACGTTTTGCCGGCAATCAACAGTGCCATGGTGTTTGAAATTCATTCCCATCTCTTGCATGGAACCTAGAAATTCACCCAAGGACACACATGTGATTTTTCAACCAACTTTGGTGCATTGGAGCATGTTCTTGTAGTTCAAATTCGAATTATGCACATAAAATGCCTAGAAAACCCAGTTAATGTATAAAAAAGACCAAACGAACCCCAGAAAATTCTAATATTGACCACAACACTCCTGTTGTTCTATGTTGACACTAGAAATTTTTTGAAAGCAATAAGAGGCAACGGATATCATCTCGTCCCCAAAGTTGATACGTTCCGTATCAAAACCAACATGCTTGTTATGAGAAGCTCTGATTTGTGAGAAGCTTATACCCAAACCTGCCACAAATGGGGCAAAAAATTTCACCATGGCATGTTGATGCCGCTCCATGATAGCATGCCAAGTTTCATGAATTTCAGACGAGTTTTGGATTTACTAGAATCTAAAAACCAGGTAGCTCAACGTTTTGCCGGCAATCAATAGTGCCATGGTGTTTGAAATTAATTCCCATCTCTTGCATGGGACCTAGAAATTCACCCAAGGACACACATGTGATTTTCAACCAACTTTGGTGCATTGGAGTACAACGCAGCAAAGTGTAGTAGTACTATTTAAAAAAAGGCCGCCGTGCGTTCGGCCGGGATTGAACCCACAAAACGAGGTATACACTCCTGCGACCACTAGTAGTACTCATTGGAGTACAACGCAACCTAGAGTCGCCTTTTATCGCTAGTAGTACGTACATTGTTCCTTACAAGAAACCCCTATCGGCCCTGTTTGGACCCATGGGTTAGAGTTAGTTTGGGTCAGTTTGGACTCAACTAACCCAAAAATATCCAAACAGGAGGGTTAGTTTGGGTTAGATCCATCTAACCCACCCCAAAAAACTAACCCACCCAAGAGGTGCTTATTTGAGTTAGTTCTTCTCGGGACCACTAAAAAACACATTTTTCTCTCGCTCTTCCCATGGGAGATCCCACCCGACTTCCTCGAAGCTTCTCGTCCTCTTCCTCCCTCCCTCTCGCACCGCCCATGAAGGCGCCTCGCCGTATCTACGCTCCATCTAACCCTGCCATCCAAACATTTTTTTGGTTAGAGTTAGTTTAGAGCTAGTTCAAGGTTAGAATCTAACTCTAACCTCTAACTCAGTTAGAGTATCCAAACAGGTCCATCATCTGTTGTTGGCTATAAGCCAGTGCCATGTCATCTACAACCCATCTTATAGCCAACATGTACAATAATAGATCAAAAGAGTGTACTACTTTTTTTATTATGTGGCCCACTTCTCATTCTCACAAAGTGCCTAGGAGCATGTGCTAGAGCTGGCTCTTCACGAAGAGCCCGCTTACCTTCTCTCTCCTCTTCTCTTTCCTCCAACTAAGCAGAAATATACTAGTTTATTTCTTATAGCCCGCTGACTCAGCTCTATTGTACTTGCTCTAATAATGCAAGAAACCACTAAAATGCCAAGAAACTACTACCACTTGCATATGTGGCAGACTTAAGATAAGACTACCTTATCAACCTTTGTACATGCTCTTACCAACAAAAATCCTCGAGTGACCTCCTACCTCCGGCTCGTCCACCTAGTCATCCTCGGCCATGGGACACAGCTACCGCCGCCAGCAGAAGGCGAGGTCAAAACCGCCGGCGGTGCGGAGCCCATGTTGCGGCAGACCGGATGCCAGCTCCGTCCGGTGCTCGCGGCCGCTAGCTAGCCAAGATAGCTCCGTCCAGCTGCTTGTCTGCAAGGTTTGCTAGCTAGATTGGCACGGCAGCGCGGCAGCTTGCTTGCGCGTGCCGCGCTAAGGCCAGCCATCTGGCTCGAGCGAAGGCCAGCGCGGTGGCTTGCTCGCTCGTGATTCATGCTCGGGCTAGCCCGCCAACCCGTGCGGAGGCCAGCGTGGCGTTCGGCGGAGCGGCGGCCAAATCGCTCATCACCGGCGCCACCGACGAACACGCATCAGTACTGTTTGAAGTAATGTTCAGGAAAAATAATGATTTGAGGGGGAATAACAGGATAGAAGGTCAGATGTGGGTCCCTTGTGTCAATGGTCAAACAAAATGTGTTGGTTTAAGCTGCCTCGTCAGCACAGACGTGTGGGCCAACCCTGTCATAAATGGGTTTAAACGAACCTAATCAGTAGGAGTACTAGGTAGTTTTTGGCATGGATTAAGAAATTTTGGGTATGTTATTGCTATTTTTTGTACAATAGATTCTTCCTAGGGCTGTATGAAAGTGGTAGTTTTTTGTTAAATACTCTACATATTGTAAGTAGGAGTGAAAGTTAAGCTTTGGAAGCCAATAAGCAAGGCTAGTTACATAGTGCATATGTGTACATGATTGAAAGTAAATATCAACCGTGAGTGACTAATATCTTGATGGAAAACTCGAAACTATGGAATACTAGGAAAAAAATGCATGGTTGGAAATACTAGCAATGTTCATGTCCATTGCAACGAATCATAATTAGAATAATACTTATTCACAAACTTGGTACAAAACACTCTAATTTTGATATACATATGTCACTAGAGATATATTATGTTTCAGTTAGAATATATTCCTTGGGCTGTTTTGGTGAGGTCGGGGAGGGATGTGGTTGGTTTTAAGATACTAATTATGGGTTTTTCTGCAAATTGGTAGACAAGTGGGATGTTGGTGAGAAAAGGCAACAACTTGCCTCACAATCGTTAGATGTAGATCTAACGGTCAGAAACGACAGATGGCAGACACACCAGCATTACCAACTTAGTCTTGTGTAGGAGTACTAGCAAGATTCGTGCATTGCACGGAACATCAAGATGCATTTTTTTATAGAACACTTGTTGTGATCGACCCTTGCGGGAGTAATCCCATGTGTAAAAACTAATGATATCTCGAGAAATATGAGATAAGGTGAAGAGTGGGGTGTGGTGGTGGTTGGTGGCCGGACTGAGCGGAGGCATGGGGATTGACGACGCCGGTAGCGGCCACCAGGCCAGTTTGTTCCAGAGGCTTCCTTTCTTAATTGCTCAACAATGAGGTTTGTTGGAGATAAGGATGAACGAGGGAAGACCTTGTCTGCAAATGTGGAGAGGGGTGCGGGTATCTTTTAGTTTAATTTCCATCCGTCAGATATAGATCAGACTGTCTATATTGCAAGATGGCACACGTACCATCATCACCAACTCGGTTTCTTACAAGAGAAGAAATATAAGTATGGAGATACAAACGTATTATTGATACTTGCTTCCGTAAACTAGCATCTACATTCTATTCAATGCCTCGGCATGTGGGGCCTTAGCACAATGCCTTCTCGACTGTGTAAAACAAAGATTTTCCCGTCGCCGACTAGGAGGGGGTGACAGCGGCGCGCTTTTTGGCTTGCTCTAGTCCTAGTAGTCATACTAGGTGGTCTAAGCACGTGTAGATTTATTCTTTTTCACGTCTCGTGTTCGCCGTACTGCCATGACTGTTGATGACTAGACGGTAAGTTATTCACGGGGAAACCCTTGTTGAGCGTGTTTGCGAGCGAGAGAGAGACAGTGTGCATGTGTGATATGTTAGAGACTGAGGCAATGATAACAGATTCTTTATATCTATGTGTGTGGAGGATAGAGAGAGACATGTACATGGGGCTTTGTGTTGTGTAACATGGAGACACATATACATAATTAGAGGGTGAGTGTGTGAGATACACATGCGGACATGAGGAGAGATGAAGATCCAGATAAATGGGTGTTTGTGTGTGTCTGTGTGTGTTTGTGCACGCGTTTGTTTGTGAGAGGGAGAGAGTGTATGTGGAGTAGAGAGACCACTGATGATGTAAACCTAGTATAAGGGAAGGGGGAATGGTGTGACATGTGTAGTAGCGAGATAGCACGGGTGCGGACAGGGGGAGCAGACTATTTGGAAGAGACATCAAGTGTGTGAGTGGGAGAGGGGTGTGAGAGCGAGAGAAAGAGAGAGCTAATGACGGAGAGAGAGAGAGAGAGAGAGGAAGTGAGGGGCGAGAGGGGTCGTTTGTGTCCATAAATGGCATATAGATAGGGAGACAATGTTGACGTTGTCCAAAATTGGCCTATGAACGGAGACGCAAGGGAAGCGAGTCATCGTGTGTGTGATAGGGACTTCATGAGAGATCTAGAATAGATGGCGTAGAGAACAATGTGCGAAATCGAGAACAATTATACATTAGGGAGCTATGCAAAGAGTCACGGCATATATGTATACAGGGAAGGAGCTGGGGCGGGTCCTCATGTGGGAGATATAGAAAGAGGAGAGTGGTGCACAAGGAGACAAAGTGTGCTTGTTTGTAGTGGGGGTGGTGTGTGAGGTGAGTGCGCGAGAACTACATAACTAGGGAGATAGATGTTTGGGGGCAACGTTTTGTGTGTATGGGAAATATACACTCTACATAATGTGTGTGCTTGGGTAAGAGAGATAGCAGGAGATCTAGAGAGTGAGGGAAGAGATGTGTGCATGCTTGAGAGATAAAGTGATAGAGACCTATGTTGGGGTCCAGACTTTACAAGAGAGAGGGGTGTTAATTTGCTCGTGTGTTGGTGTTTGGGGGAGAGAACGACTTCTCTATGTGTGTGTGTGTGGTGGGGGGTTGACTTCAGATAAAGAGTGAGGTGTCTATATTTGAGGGACTTTAGTGTGATTGAGATATTGTGCACTCATGGTTGATCAATTTGTTTCACAGTTTGTACTATGAGATAACGATACTTTTGAACATGCGTGATATACCTTGATGTACCAGAATTACAAACCTAAGATTGGAATTTTGGAATTCGACTCCATCATTAGCTTTTGTAATTCATTTAAACGGAGGTACATTTTTTAAGCCGGGATTTCGTGATTTCAAATTCATATATCAAACCTAGAGATATACACATACGGGCATGTTCAAACTTTATAATCATCCACTTTATTCATACACATACACATTTTTGCTTTTGTCATCATATTTAGGATAAATACATTTAGAATTTCATTTGAATTGGACCGTATGATGGTATTTTCTTGTAGTAGTTCAATGATCCATATTTGAATTGAATGGACAATCTAAGTTTCGAGTTGGAGACATTGATTTCCAAAACTTGCACATTTTTTTGCGTGCAAAACAAACAAATTGTCGGCCATGATATCATAGTCGGTCGTACGAGAGCAGAATACTTATAATTTTAGGCGCCAAAAGCTTTCAAACTTCCCGCTCACATCAAAATATCACGCGCCCGAAAGTTTAGCCCTGCGATATTCCTGTTTTACCCCTACCACATGAACGGAAAAGGGCTGCTTTGGTAACTCCATTTTTTCCCCTCTTTGCCCCCAACATTCTTCCCCAGAGTCCCTCCCCTTCCCCTCCCCGACCCCCCAACCACGGCAAGCTGACGAATCTAGTCCTCCGCCACAGCGGTGGACCTCACACCCCGTCGGATCTACCTTCCGCACCTTGGAACCCCCAACTGCCAACTCACCACTTCACCGGAGCCGCTTCAGCGACTGGCTTGTCCGCCGCTCCAGATCTTCTTGACCGCCATCATGGTCCACCGCACCGGATCTGCTTAACCGGCGCCCTCGTCCACCGCAGCGTAGGCCCTTCACTGACTCCCTCGTCCGCCCCTTCGCTGGCCCTTCATACAAGCCCTCGTCCGCCGCAACAGATCCGCCTCACCGAAATCATTGTACAACGTGCCTGCCGAAGCGTTCATCCACTGCACCGGACCCGCTCCACGGACGCCATATTCAACTCCACCGGCTCTGCTTTACCGACGCCGCAGCCTCGTCAGGTTATTTTGATTTGTACTCCTTCAGTTTTTCTCTTTATCGTGCAACTGTTCACTTACCATAGATGAGCTTTCTTGTATGTCGACAGGCGCCGCAACCGTAGCACCGGAGCCGCTTCAGCGACGGCGACAGCCGGCCCAAACTCAACCGCAACACGAGCACCATCGACGATCCTTAGCTATCAAGTATGACAACGATACCCATACGCCGCCGAGAATCAGGTACTATTATCCAACGGCCGGCGCCTATGTTCTCTTTCCTAGCATAAGCACCGCACCTTTGAATTTCTTCAGGGCATCATTCAGTTTTTCATGAGACGCGTTATTCTGCTTGCACTTGTAGGGCCATACTTCTGGTAGTGAACATGTTACATGTGCTAAATTACATACCAGTGCACATATAGTTAATATGCTTTAGTTTTGTTCTGATGCCACCTGTTGGTTCCATCAGACTGCTTAATGTTCTCTATGCTTAATTACACATCAGTAAACTAGCATGTGGTTCCGCTGCTTTTTGTTTGTTTTACCCTACATTTTCTGATGCTAGCTATTACATCACTGCTCCGAGCCTCTGTTCATTACTTGTTTGTGTGTTCTTGATCTTCCCAAGTTGAATGACTAATTTGATGCTTCTATTAATTATGGAGCTGCCAACCCCATCAAGCAAAATATTTGTTCTTTTGGGCTGGCACCTCGAACAAGCATAAAAATAGAGGGAAGCAAATATATTGTCGTGTATGCACACACCCTTCTTTAATTAGTTTAGATTAACAATTGATGATCAATTCGGACCAGTGCATGCGATTAAAATTAATTTTACCTAAATAGATGGTGCAGAATAAACTACAACAACTAGATTTGCAACCACGGGATGCTGACGATATCTTCAAAGAACATTGCAACAGCAGCTAGGCTTCACAGCAACATATGGTAAGCCAATGTGTTTTAGTACATGTGAAATGTAATGCGAGTGGGCTTCTTTCTTGGCTTGTGCCCTCAACGTGTAATCCTATTGAATTACAAATAGTTCAGTTGTCTGCTTTGCTGTATTGCTTGATTCGAATGCTTATTTGGTGTTACGCTATACCTGAGTTGGCCAATATGTCAGCAGTGCCTGCTGTACTACCGTAAAGAAATGCATGCCTATTTCATTTGAGTCCTTCACTTTTCCTCTCAACTTCATAACAAGACTGTCTTCGTAGTTTATATGAGGCCACACTGTTAAGTGCTTTCTCAGATTATTTCAACTGCTTAGATGCCTTGGCAACTTAAATATAGCGGTTGTACACTCCCTTTCAACTAGGCATGTCAACCGGGTCCCGTTTAATCCCGATTAAATTCCACTAGTGGTATGATAGTTCAAAAGTGTTTTTGTTTTTTGAGGAAAATGAACTAGGGAGGTAGCAAAAACTAACTAGATGGGACTGGCGAATGTCGTTTATTTGCCACTTACATCCCTAGTTTCATCTTACCATTTTAATTTCTTTTCGGCTGATGCTGCTTCGAACCATTTAAATATAGTTTGCCATGCTCGGCAATAATTCGTGTGTCATTTACCATGTAAGCTTACTGCCTGGATCATACGATAACTATCTCTTACTGATGTCCAGCGGAAACCTTCCAGGATGCCGTTCACATGAGGACACAGTGTACAACCCCAGAATCTATTTGTGGAAGCAGTGCGCCATCCATGTTACCAGATGGTAGCAGTTCAGAGGCAACACCGCCAGAGAGCAGTCTGAGCATAGATATCATAGTGCTTGAGGCTCTACTAGAGGCAGAAAGAGATGGTGTGTGTCAGGACCCCGACTCAATGTCACATCGATCTAGCCTGTAACACCTCATATCACTTTGCGGCCTCACGCACGGTATTCCCACGGGTGTCGTCTTACCTTTTGCCCGGGACCGTTTGCGCCTTTTGGCACACGTATATGATAGTGTCGCTAGCATCCATATGATAAGGAGCCCGGGCTGACATGGCTAGTCGTAAACCCAAAGTGGCACAGACTTACAGGGACAGGCATTCATGACCCAGCATCAAACGTGTCGGTCATCAGCAAGTGGGTCCGGGCTGTAGCACTGGGCTAGCAGGACTCCGGTAAACTGGGCTGTAGCGGGCTAACAGGCCTCCGGTACTCAATGCGTGACATTTCCCCGAGGGGACAGACACAGGAACGAAGAAGGACACATGCCGGCCAGCCTAAGTGTTCCGGAGCAGTAGCAAGCTACCATGGCTCAGTGGAGACACTAGGAGACATTTCCCGGTAAGAGAGGCTACTAAAGATAAACAACTAGATAGTCAGATCCCACACATACCAAGCATTTCAATCATACACACAATATGCTCGATATGTGCAAATACAACAAGGCATCACAACATGACTCTACGACACAAGTACTTTATTTAAGGCTCAAAGAGCCATACATAACATACACATAAGTACGGGTCACACGACCCAGCATTTAAGTCATACAGTCATACAAACCAGCAGCGGAAGTAACTTGTCTGAGTACAGACAACTAGTAAAATAAAAGAGGCTTGGAAAGCCTAGCTATACTACGTGGTCCTTCACAAGCTCAGGATCACCACCTGGGCCTTAGCCTACTCATTGATGTCAACGTCTACGAAGAACCCATCAGAAGGGGTTGCAGCGTCTTCTGTAAAAATGTAAATTGTAGCAACATGAGTACAAAGGTACTCAGCAAGACTTACATTAGATCCTACATACATGCACATTATCAAGAAGGGTTGGTGGAGTTATTGCAGCAAGCCAGCTTTGACTCTTGGCTAGGCTATCCTACGAGACTCCAACTTGAAATGGTTTTGCGCACACGAGTCCACTACTCACCACTTCAATACACTACCGAGGATCCACCTCCGTCTTCCTACGGAAGAGCCATCCTCGGCACTCACACTTATCTTGAGGCTTTTAGTAGTTTCCATTTACTTGTCTATGAACTGTATAGGCAACCAAGTAGTCCTTTACCGCGGACGCGGCTATTCGAATAGATCATGATAACCCTGCAGGGGTGTACTTCTTCATACACGCTCTCACCACTTACCGTCGTTTACACGACATGTACTCGGCAACCTTCAAGCGGAAGCCCAACGTGGGTGTCGGCCACGACCTACCTAATCACCTAAGTCTCTAATCCAGGTTTATCGCCTATCCAGGTTCCATCCGCAGGGAGTCCGGCCGAGGTTTCCCATACGGCCTCGAACGATGTGTACAGGGTTCCTGAGATACCTAACGGGTATTCGGTACACCGTGCCACGTACCTACCGCATCACAGCCCACCCCTACGGTCAGCGCTGTCCACGGTCTCCAGTAGGCTACAAACACCAGAAACTACTTGCAACTCCTGGACAGAGAACTAGGGTGAATAAGAAGCCGAGAGGGTCCATTGGTTTCGGGCCCAATGTATGGTAGTAGCTGATTCTTAAATCACACATACAGATCTCAGTGCTTAAGGCCGGCTTCAATGAAACAACCCACCATGTACTCCTACATGGCCTCTCATCGATACCTTTACCAAATCGTGTTCACCACATCACTCTCATTACCGACATGATCATTTCACTCTAGCCCATCACCCAGATGAACCAGACCTGACACGATTCTAAGCATAGCAGGCATAGCAAGGTAGGAACAACACATACATATGGCTCAAACAACTCCTACACATGCTAGTGGGTTTCATCTAGTTACTGTGGCAATGACAGGTCATGCAGAGGAAATGGGTTCAACTACCGTAACACACAGCAGTTTGAAACGCGTTGTCTTAATGCAGTAAAAGAGAGCAGGAGCGAGAACATGGGATTGTATCGATATGATCAAATGGTTGGTTGCTTGCCTGATGGTTCGATGCACTGATATGGTTCTTCGCTAGGGTAATCACGGTACTCCTCGGAGGCAGAACCTGCCGCAAAGAACACCGATACACAGCCATCACCCAACAATGTGCGACAATATGATGCATGCATGGAACATGGCAATATGAGTGTGTTGGGCTAATGCAACTAAGACCAGAAGGGTTTGAACCAATTTGAACCAAAGATTCAAATTTCAAACTCATACATGGCCCTTTAAAGTCTTTTATCTTGTTCTGCATTAAACAGCAAGTTAACTTGTTTAATCATGCATGAAAACAGTACAGATGGATAGATTGGATTTTTCTGATCATTTTTCATATATTACTTGTCTGATTTGGAGTTACAGATTAAAAGTTATGAATTTTTGAAGTTTAAACTATATTCTGGAATTTCCTGTATTAGAATAAATCCAGAAATTAATTTATTGCGTCAGCCATGCGTCAGAATGATGTCAGGGTCAACGGAGACGTCCAGGTCAAACCTGACTGCGGGTCCAGGGTGTCAGGGTAATTAGTTTAGTTTAAAGTTTAATTAAAACTAACCCTATTTAGTTAACAGGGTTGGGCCCCACCTGTCATTGACTCATCGGAGTCAACCAGGGCCCACCCGCGGTCAAAGCCAGGTCGGCTGCACCGACGTTTAGCCGCCGGCGAGCCCGACGCAGCGGCGGAAGTGGTTTTGGCCGTTCCGGCAACCAAACGAGTCGCGGAGGCCATCGGAGTGGAGCTGAGGAGGAGCCGCAGCTCTTGGTGGAGTCCGTTGGGGTCGGGGTGGCCGGAGTTGGCACCGACGACGACTTTGGCAGCCACTGGAGTTCGGCCGAAGGCGAACTTGACGCTAGAGGGGTCGGTGAGGTGCGGGGAGTAGCTGGTTAGGTGCTATGTGACGTGGTGAGCATGATGGACACCAAGTTGTGGCCGGAGGGTGACCGGGAGCACGTCGGCGACGAGCTCCGCGGCGGTGGGTGCGGTTGAGCTCCGGGAGGTCATTTCACAGCTCGGGGGCAAGAAAAGAAGGGAGGGGAAGATGGTTAAGCTCACGGGGAGTTCGACGAAACACTTGGTGCGGCCGGGGACGGGCCGGAGCGACGACGGCATTGAAGGGGATCTCCGGCGACGGCGATTCGGTCGAGGTCGATGCGGTGGACTCGATCCTTGCGAGCGCTCGGGGCTCGGCTTGCTCGAAGGAGAGGAGGGTGGCGGAGCTCCTGGACACGGCGGCACGGCGTGGGGTTGACGGAGGGCGTGGCTACGGCGAGGGGGTGGCGGCGATGGCGTCGGCCATGGCGTGGGAGAGCGAGGGAGAGGAGTTGGGGGAGAATGAAGGTGTCCTGGGGGTTCACGGCTCGACGTGGAGTTCATCCATCCAGCAACGAGGCGTGGAGGTGAAGCGGGGCGACGGCCAGCTGCGTGGCGCACGCTGCGGCCGCCGTCGGGCACCTGCCTGCCTGCCTGGCCGGCAAGCAGCTCGCTGGCGCGGCGCTGGGTTGGGCCGGCAGGTGGGCCGGGTGCTGGGCGCCAGGTAAGTTTCTGTTAATCCCTGTTTTCTGTTTTTTTTAATTCCTCTGCAACTTTGTTGAATTATTAAAAATACTTAGGCAACTCCTAAAATCACCAAACTACTCCTGGTCCATAGTTGGATTATTTCCAACATGAAACATTTTAGTTTGGAGATATTTGAGCATTTGAAATATTTTATATAATTTTAAATGCCCAAATTCAAATATTTATGATTTAATTCAAAGACCCTAAGATGGCCTAGGAAAATGTGCATCACTTCTGGCAGAGGTTATGAACCAAAACAAAAATGATGGGCATTTTAGAAGGGCATTTCAGGTTCATTGAAAAAGTTTTTAGTAAACCCTAGTTGGTTTCAGAGGGGGCTGGGGGTTCTGTCATCCCCATTTCAGGTTTCTGATGAAAGAATAGACATGATGCAACACTCTAATGCATGAACTAGCTAGGGTGTGACAACTCACCCCCACTCAAAAGAATCTCGTCCCGAGATTTGGGTTCCTCCGGAAAGAAGGCGGGATACTCGAGTCGAAGACGATCCTCCCTTTCCCAAGTTGCTTCATCCTCAGAATGGTGCGACCATTGAACTTTGAGAAACTTGATATTATGACGTCGAGTGGTACGCTCGGCCTGATTAAGGATACGAATGGGGTACTCTCGATACGTGAGATTATCTTGGAGATCAAGCGTTTTGTGGTCCACTCCACGGATAGGATCCGAGAAGCAACGCCTGAGTTGAGAAACGTGGAAGACATCGTGGACTCTGGAGAGATGCGGAGGTAGTTCCAACTGGTAGGCAACTTCTCCTCGTTTAGCGAGAATACGAAAAGGTCCAATGTAACCGGGAGCCAATTTGCCTTTGATACCGAAATGATGGGTTCCCCTCAGAGGAGTAAGCCGAAGGTAAGCCTTCTCGTCAACCTCGAAAGTCATAGCTTTATGTTTTCGGTCATATTGACTCTTTTGGCGAGATTGGGCTGTTTTCAACTTTTCATGAACGATGCGAACTTGCTCCTCTGCTTCCTGGATCATATCCGGGCCAAAGAATTGTCTTTCCCCGGTTTCTGACCAATTAAGGGGTGTTCGACACCGTCGTCCATAGAGAACTTCAAAAGGGGCTTTACCCAAGCTAGATTGATAGCTGTTGTTGTAAGCGAATTCGGCAAATGGAAGGCACTTCTCCCAATCCATTCCGAATGAGATAACAGAGGCTCGAAGCATGTCTTCTAGAATCTGGTTGACGCGTTCTACTTGACCACTTGATTGAGGGTGAAAAGCGGTGCTAAAGGAAAGGCGGGTTCCCATAGCATTTTGGAAACTTTCCCAAAATCAAGAGGTGAAAAGACTTCCTCGATCCGAGTTAGTTTCCAAAGGAACACCATGGAGAGACACTATTCGGGAGATGTACAAGTCTGCTAACTGACTAGCAGTTATACTTTCACGAACAGGTAAGAAATGGGCTACTTTGGAAAGACGATCGACAACGACGAAGATAGCATTATTCCCTCTCTTGGTTCTAGGAAAACCGGTAATGAAGTCCATACCAATTTTATCCCATTTCCATTCAAGAATAGCTAGGGGTTGAAGGGTGCCAGCAGGCCGTTGATGCTCTGCTTTTACACGACGGCAGACATCGCAATTAGCAATATACTGAGCAATTTCTCTCTTCATCCTAGTCCACCAGAACCTCTGGCGTAGGTCCTGATACATCTTAGTGCTACCGGGATGAATAGTGAGAGGAGATTCATGAGCTTCCTTAAGGATCAATCGCCTCAGGTTTCGCACCTTGGGAACCACTAGCCGATTCACGAAGTATACGACCCCTTGATCATCAATGGAGAAACAATTCGCAACTCCTTTCTTAATGTTTCTCTTGATGCGGGAAATTCCCGGATCTACCTTCTGTGCTTTGATGATCTGATCCGTAAGGGTAGGTTTCGCCACCATGGTGGAAAGGAATCCTTGAGGAACAATGTGGAGATTAAGTTTCCGAAATTCCTCATGGAGAAGTGGTTGACTTTGTTGTAACATCAGGTTGTTACAATAAGATTTACGACTTAGCGCATCAGCCATGACGTTGGCTTTCCCTGGGGTGTAAGTTATTCCTAAGTCGAAATCTGTGATCAACTCGACCCAACGTCTTTGCCTGAGATTCAAATCCGGTTGGGTGAAGATGTACTTCGGACTTTGATGATCAGTGAATATCTCGCAACGATTACCGAGGAGGTAATGTCACCAGGTTTTAAGTGCATAGACTACAGCTGCGAGCTCTAGATCATGAGTAGGATAATTCTCCTCATGTGGGTGCAATTGCCGTGAAGCGTAAGCAATTACGTGTCGATCTTGCATGAGAATACAGCCTAGTCCTTGTCGCGAGGTGTCGCAGTAGATAACAAAGTCCTTAGAGAAATCTGGCGGTACCAGTACGGGAGCAGAAGTCAGGCGTCTTTTCAGTTCCTGAAAGCTGTGCTCACATTGTGGAGTCCATTCGAACTTTTTATCTTTCTTGAGGAGTTCGGTTAGAGGTTTTGCAACTTTGGAGAAATTTTCGACAAAACGACGGCAATAGCTCACTAAGCTTAGAAAACTCTGAACTTTCTTGACCGATTCAGGTGGAGTCCAATTAAGGACGGCTTGAACTCGCTCAGGGTTAACAGCAATACCTTTACCAGATATTACATGACCCAGATAGGTCACTTCTGACAACCAAAATTCACATTTAGAAAATTTGGCATAAAGACGATGCTCTCGAAGTTTCTTCAACACTAGCCTTAGATGTTCGGCATGTTCTTCCTCGTTCTTGGAGTAGATGAGTATATCATCGAGGTAAACCACGACGAATTTATCCAAATACTCCATGAAGATTGAGTTCATTAACCGAGAAAAGGTGGCTGGAGCATTGGTTAAACCGAAGGACATGACGGTGTACTCGTATTGGCCATAACGAGTAACAAAGGCCGTTTTAGGAATGTCCCCGTTCCTGATTTTGATTTGATGGTAGCCCAACCTCAAATCCATTTTGGAGAAGATTGAGGATCCAGCGAGCTGATCATACAGGTCGTTGATCCTGGGGAGCGGATATTTGTTCTTGATTGTGACCAAATTGATAGGTCGATAATCTACAACCATCCGGTCCGTACCATCCTTCTTCTTGACGAAGAGGACGGGGCAAGCCCACGGAGATGAACTAGGTCGGATGAAACCCTTTTTCAAGGACTCATCGAGTTGTTTCTTAAGCTCGGCTAGTTCTAGTGGTGCCATCTTATAGGGTCTTCTAGCAATCGGGACGGTTCCTGGAATGAGGTCTATTACGAACTCAACATCCCTGTCAGGTGGAACACCTGGCAATTCCTCTGGGAAGACATCCGGGAAGTCACGGACTACCGGAACGTCCTCAAGGTCTGGCAAAGGGCTGGCGTTAAGAGAATATAACTGTCGCTTGGCTATTCGGGTCAAGACATAGACTATCTTCCCCGAAGGATGGGTGAGTTGAACAGTCCTAGAGAAGCAATCAATTTTGGCATGATGGGCTGACATCCAGTCCATACCCAAGATGATATTAATATCTGAAGATTTGAGAGCTATCAAAGATGCAAGGAAAACAAGTCTGTCGACTTGGATTTCATTTCCATGACTTACTCTAGAAGTTTGCCATTTGGATCCCGGAGTTTGAATTACCATAGAGGTGGGCATCTCACAGAATGTGGTGTTATGCAGACAAGCATAGCTCTCGGATATAAATGAATGAGATGCTCCTGTATCGAAAAGAACAGATGCCGGGTGGCAATTAACAAGGAGCGTACCGAGAACGACGTTGGGATCCTCTTGAGCTTCTTCGGCAGAGATGCAGTTGACATGGCCACGTGCAGCGGTGGCCGGCTTGGCGTAGAACACTTTCCCTATCGGCTTGCCATGGCCAACAGCTTTAGCAGATTGGTTGGGATTGGTTTGGGGGCACTCGCGCATATAGTGGCCCGATTCCCCACACTTGAAACAAGTCACGGAACTGGTGCGTGGAGGAGCATTGTTGGTTGGACCACCATAGGGCTTGGCTGGTGCAAACTGTTGAACGGGGCGAGGCGCCTGGAAGGATGGCCTCGGTGTGAACCTGGGTGGCAGGGCAGTGTTAGGCACCCACACGCGGCGCTTCTGAGGACCAGCACCGGATGAGGAACCCATGTCACGGCCATGCTTGCGTGTTGCGTCATAATCAGTCTGACCAGTCTCAACACTGATGGCCTTGTTAACAAGCTTCTGAAAAGATGTGCACTCATGCAGACGGAGGTCGCGGCGAAGCTCAGGACTAAGTCCCTTACGGAACCTTGCTTGCTTCTTGGCATCAGTAGAAACTTCCTCAATTGCATATCGTGCGAGGTTACCGAACTCCCTGCTGTAAGCATCCACAGAGAGTCGGCCTTGAGTGAAACTTTAAAATTCCTCACGTTTACGGTCCATGAGACCCTCCGGAATGTGATGTTCATGGAAAGCCTCGCTAAATTCAGCCCAAGTAGTGACATGGTCCGCTGGGCGCATAGCTCCATAATTCTCCCACCATAGACTGGGGGGGGGGCCTTCAAGATGATATGCAGCAAAGGTGACCTTGTCAGCCTCAGCTACTAGCGCAGAACGCAGTTTGTGAGAAATACTGCGAAGCCAGTCATCAGCATCGAGAGGCTCGATGGAGTGGTGGAACGTGGGTGGATGTAACTTGATGAAATCACTGAGTGACACCAAGTTATTTCTCTGATGGTGTGCTGTGTTCTGTTCAATACGCTCCAACAAACGGTTGGTCTCCCGCTTGTTTCTCTCGGCTTCCAGCATAACTTCGGCTAGGGAAGGAGGGTGAGGCAGGTTTGCATTCCCGACTTCACTGCCTTCGGCCTGCTCTTGGGAAGCAGGGTTATTGCGCGTGTTGACCATCCTAGGTAAACAAGACAGTGATTTAGTCAGAATGATAAGATTCCGACATAGAATACAGAATGTAAGGAATAACTCGGAATGCAAGATGATCATCCGTATGACATGGTAGATACAGAAACTGCTTCTTTTATTCCATCGTCATACAAACCATACAAGGTTTAGTACAAGACCAAACAAGGTACTATTACGGTGAAAGGAAGATTACATCACATCGGAGACACTCCGAGCTCCTATACATTATTTTTCTACACCTCCGGAAGGCGGTACAAACTAGGTCATATCCCATGAGTCACGCAGGACGATAGACGACACAACTAGTACGAACTAGTGATACTACCACTAACTCAGACCGATCCGTAGTAGTCCTCGTAGAAGTCACCTCCATAGCTGGGAAGCTCAACATGATCATCCGGAAACAGACGATCTCGCGGAGCTTGTGGACCATAGGGGCTAGGATGAGGTCTTGGACCAACAGACGGTGGCCTGCGGGGACCACGAGGTGGGTTGATGCCTCCTACATCACGCCAACCCATCATGTCTGGCAGAGCAGATCTCATAGGATAGAGATCGCGCATATCCGAATATCTAGCTTGCACAGCCGGTGCAAACCGAGTCTAAGTGGCCCAATGGTCAGCACGGGTATTGAAAAGCTCTAGCCTCAAGGCCCGATTTTCACGGTCCTTATCCTCGAGCATCTCATCAGTGGTGCGAGTCCGTGAATCCTCCTGAGTGGGGTCAGCATAGATAGCCTGGAGATACCCTTGTGCTCCCGGAAGTGATGCTGGCATATACCGGAAATCAGAGTCCCGAAATAGGCCAGTCCTGACTCGCATGATGGTCATCATAGAGTAGGCGGCATCCTGCACAGCCATCTCAATAGTAACCCCGAGTCCATAGGAGCAGTGAAGGGGCTCGGTGGATCCAGGATAAGATGGAAATATCCTGACAGTGCAGAGATACTGGCTTTGATTAAAGTCTCGAAATTGCTCTTCGACTGTGTACTCAGGATACCAACGGTATCCAGCCTCAGTCATTACCCTGACCAACATGGCAGTATGGCCGGGTACATCTAGGCATCAAGTCAGGCGAACCACTTGATTGAGGTCGCGAGTGGCCATCTGAAAGCACAACCATAATGCAAAGGCATTAGAATTTCTAGCAAAATTTCGACAGCATAACGGCTGTAAATGCTCAAAAAAGATTTTGAGACATTTGACAAAGGATTTCATACACACTCAACAACATCATATCAAGGTTCTGGGTCCATCCTAGCAACATAATGTGGTAGTAGTAGCGGGCTAACAGGCCTCCGGTACTCAATGCGTGACATTTCCCCGAGGGGACAGACACAGGAACGAAGAAGGACACATGCCGGCCAGCCTAAGTGTTCCGGAGCAGTAGCAAGCTACCATGGCTCAGTGGAGACACTAGGAGACATTTCCCGGTAAGAGAGGCTACTAAAGATAAACAACTAGATAGTCAGATCCCACACATACCAAGCATTTCAATCATACACACAATATGCTCGATATGTGCAAATACAACAAGGCATCACAACATGACTCTACGACACAAGTACTTTATTTAAGGCTCAGAGAGCCATACATAACATACACATAAGTACGGGTCACACGACCCAGCATTTAAGTCATACAGTCATACAAACCAGCAGCGGAAGTAACTTGTCTGAGTACAGACAACTAGTAAAATAAAAGAGGCTTGGAAAGCCTAGCTATACTACGTGGTCCTTCACAAGCTCAGGATCACCACCTGGGCCTTAGCCTACTCATTGATGTCAACGTCTACGAAGAACCCATCAGAAGGGGTTGCAGCGTCTTCTGTAAAAATGTAAATTGTAGCAACATGAGTACAAAGGTACTCAGCAAGACTTACATTAGATCCTACATACATGCACATTATCAAGAAGGGTTGGTGGAGTTATTGCAGCAAGCCAGCTTTGACTCTTGGCTAGGCTATCCTACGAGACTCCAACTTGAAATGGTTTTGCGCACACGAGTCCACTACTCACCACTTCAATACACTACCGAGGATCCACCTCCGTCTTCCTACGGAAGAGCCATCCTCGGCACTCACACTTATCTTGAGGCTTTTAGTAGTTTCCATTTACTTGTCTATGAACTGTATAGGCAACCAAGTAGTCCTTTACCGCGGACGCGGCTATTCGAATAGATCATGATAACCCTGCAGGGGTGTACTTCTTCATACACGCTCTCACCACTTACCGTCGTTTACACGACATGTACTCGGCAACCTTCAAGCGGAAGCCCAACGTGGGTGTCGGCCACGACCTACCTAATCACCTAAGTCTCTAATCTAGGTTTATCGCCTATCCAGGTTCCATCCGCAGGGAGTCCGGCCGAGGTTTCCCATACGGCCTCGAACAATGTGTACAGGGTTCCCGAGATACCTAACGGGTATTCGGTACACCGTGACACGTACCTACCGCATCACAGCCCACCCCTACGGTCAGCGCTGTCCACGGCCTCCAGTAGGCTACAAACACCAGAAACTACTTGCAACTCCTGGACAGAGAACTAGGGTGAATAAGAAGCCGAGAGGGTCCATTGGTTTCGGGCCCAATGTATGGTAGTAGCTGATTCTTAAATCACACATACAGATCTCAGTGCTTAAGGTCGGCTTCAATGAAACAACCCACCATGTACTCCTACATGGCCTCTCATCGATACCTTTACCAAATCGTGTTCACCACATCACTCTCATTACCGACATGATCATTTCACTCTAGCCCATCACCCAGATGAACCAGACCTGACACGATTCTAAGCATAGCAGGCATAGCAAGGTAGGAACAACACATACATATGGCTCAAACAACTCCTACACATGCTAGTGGGTTTCATCTAGTTACTGTGGCAATGACAGGTCATGCAGAGGAAATGGGTTCAACTACTGTAACACACAGCAGTTTGAAACGCGTTGTCTTAATGCAGTAAAAGAGAGCAGGAGCGAGAACATGGGATTGTATCGATATGATCAAATGGTTGGTTGCTTGCCTGATGGTTCGATGCACTGATATGGTTCTTCGCTAGGGTAATCACGGTACTCCTCGGAGGCAGAACCTGCCGCAAAGAACACCGATACACAGCCATCACCAAACAATGTGCGACAATATGATGCATGCATGAAACATGGCAATATGAGTGTGTTGGGCTAATGCAGTTAGACCAGAAGGGTTTGAACCAATTTGAACCAAAGATTCAAATTTCAAACTCATACATGGCCCTTTAAAGTGTTTTATCTTGTTCTGCATTAAACAGCAAGTTAACTTGTTTAATCATGCATGAAAACAGTACAGATGGATAGATTGGATTTTTCTGATCATTTTTCATATATAACTTGTCTGATTTGGAGTTACAGATTAAAAGTTATGAATTTTTGAAGTTTAAACTATATTCTGGAATTTCCTGTATTAGAATAAATCTAGAAATTAATTTATTGCGTCAGCCATGCGTCAGAATGACGTCGAGGTCAACAGAGACGTCCAGGTCAAACCTGACTGTGGGTCCAGGGTGTCAGGGTAATTAGTTTAGTTTAAAGTTTAATTAAAACTAACCCTATTTAGTTAACAGGGCTGGGCCCCACCTGTCATTGACTCATCGGAGTCAACCAGGGCCCACCCGCGGTCAAAGCCAGGTCGGCTGCACCGATGTTTAGCCGCCGGCGAGCCCGATGATGGGGTCATGTACCTAGGGTAGGGTCATGAACCTGATCTAAGTACCTTACCCAAGGACACCCTTAGAAGAGGTCGCCTTCCAGTCGACCAACGAAGGACTCACTCGACTGACTTGAAGGACTCGACCACGAAGACTCACTCGACCACCAGAAGGTCAAGAGGCACTCTGCACTGCAACGGCCTGTAATTAAGTAGACTTTATGATAGTAAAGACACTTTATGTGGGGCGTTACCAGTAACGCCCCGGACTTAACTCACCTTAAACCCTCTCCTACGTGGGCTGGCTGGGGTCCTGGCGCACTCTATATAAGCCACCCCCCTCCACAGGCAGAAGGGTTCGGCACCTGGTAACTCATATACTCATAATCCACTCGACCGCCTCCGGGCTCCGAGACGTAGGGCTATTACTTCTTCCGAGAAGGGCCTGAACTCTTACATCTCTTGTGTTTACAACCTCTCCATAGCTAGGACCTTGCCTCTTCATACCTACCCCCACTCTACTGTCAGGCTTAGAACCACGACAGTTGGCACCGTGGGGCAGGTGTTTTAGCGATTTTTGTGGAGAAGTTGCGATTCTTCTGAGTACTTTCATCATGGTGTCTGCTGGAGTTTTGGTCGAGGGTCGAGAGATTCGTCTCGGCACTCTCACCTTCATCGCCAACGACTCCGGGTGGCTCCAGGAGGCTCCACTCGACGTTGATGCGCTCCCCGTCCGCGGTGCAACGCATTTTCGCGCATGTGTCCGTGGCGTTCTGCTACGGCAACCGTCGACCCAGTATCGGTCGGCTCCTCCATCGTCCACCCTCCCGGTCTCCCGCCAGCGCAAGCGCTCGGGCCGGTCGAGGCTTCAGCAATGGGTGAGGCACGCGGTGGCTCGCCAATCGGCCACCACCCAAGTTGCGGCAATCGAGCCCGACGAATCTCTCTACGGCTTGTTCGATCTGTCGACTGGCTCCGTAGAGACTGCATCCGAGTGCGGTAGCAGTGATCCAGCGGCGGAAATCTTGATGGTCGACGGGCCCCGCAGTCCCCCTGGCTTCGCCCGTGATGGTGGAGCAGGTGACGGAGGCGACCCCGCACGAGGCCACGAAGAGTACCAGCCCGAGCCACTCGACTCTCTGCAAAGAGAGGAACTTCGCCGCAGGAACGTGGATGCCCTGCGTACTCCCATCGCAGGAGAAACCCCCGAGGCTCGTGCCTTGGAGGAGGCACGTTTGGCCAATTTGGCCGAACGCACTCGACTGGAGAATCTTCAGCGAGCACTCGACGAGCGCGCGCGGCAACGAGTTCCCGACACCAGTCGACGCCAACTCTTCCCGCCGACTCAGGTATATCGAACCCCAATCCAGAATTTAGCAGCTGCGACCCGTATAGCAGAGTCCATCCAGCCTTCGCAGTCGGAAGCTGGCAGAGGTTTGCTGCAGATCAGGGATCTGCTCCGGGCAGCAGGAGATCAGAATTCAGCCGTGTCTCAGTCGCGCAACAGAATTCACAGTCGATCCGTCACTGCGAATATGGTTCAGTCGGCTCACAGCCCCAGATCGCCTCTGCGGCGTGAGGGGCACGAGAATCGGCGAGGCCAATATGGTGACCGACTCGACCGAGATGATAGGCGTCGAGTGCCCCATTCCCCTCCGAGGGGTGGGTCTTACGCTCCTCGGCAGCAAGATGACAGGCGTCAGTACAGTACAGGGCGAAGGGTTCCAGTCGACCCCAGAGAACCAGGCTTTGACGCGCGATCCATTATCATGCAAGGTTTGGTTGACCGGAACAGAGCCCATCGAGGCGGACTCGACAGAGATGCACCCACAAGCAGTCGAGTGCATGTTTCTGGTCCTGAATGTTTCAGCAGGGCTATCAGAGCCGCAGTTATCCCTCCCAATTTCAGGTTGGCAACAGGAGTCAGCAAGTTCACTGGTGAGTCTAAGCCTGAAACTTGGCTTGAAGACTACCGAGTGGCAGTTCAGATTGGTGGTGGGAACGACGAGGTGGCCATGAAGCATTTGCCCCTCATGCTGGAAGGTTCTGCCAGGGCATGGTTGACTCAATTACCTCCTAGCAGCATTTACACTTGGGAAGATCTGTCCCGAGTGTTCATCAGAACGTTTGAAGGAACTTGCAAGCGACCAGCTGGATTGACAGAGTTGCAAGTCTGCGTGCAGAAGGCTAATGAGACTCTCAGAGAGTATATTCAGAGGTGGATCACTTTGCACCACACTGTGGAGAATGTGTCTGATCATCAGGCAGTCTGCGCCTTCAAAGATGGCGTCAAGAACAGAGAACTGAGTTTGAAGTTTGGTCGAACCGGTGACATGACCTTGAGTCGGATGATGGAGATTGCTACCAAGTACGCCAACGGCGAAGAAGAAGACCGACTCCGAAGCGGCAAGCACAAGCCGAGTCAGTCGGAAAAAGGAAACACCAGTCGGAAACAGAAGCGGAAGGCTGAACCGGCAGCTCCTGGAGAGGCTCTGACCGTGACTCAGGGAAAGTTTAAGGGGAAACCAAAAGGATCCTGGAACCCCAAGAAGGTAAAGGATAAAGAAGGGAACGACGTAATGGATATGCCATGTCACATCCACACGAAGAAAGACGAAGAGGGGAATATCATTTACCCGAAGCACACCACTCGCTAATGTCGACTCCTGATCCAGCAGTTTCAGGGAAAACAGTCTAAGGACAAGGAGAAGGAGTCGGACAAGGCTGAAGACAAGGAGGACAGTGAGGAAGGATATCCGCATATCAACTCCACTCTGATGATCTTTGCAGATGTGGACAGCAGGAGTCGACTGAAAGTCATTAACCGAGAGGTGAACATGGTTGCCCCAACAAAAGCAAATTATCTGAAATGGTCTCAAATACCCATCACATTCAACCAATCTGATCACCCGACTCATATTGCCACCCCTGGGAGGCAAGCTTTGGTGGTCGATCCAGTTATCAAAGGCACTCGACTGACAAAGGTGCTGATGGATGGTGGAAGCGGGCTGAATTTGTTGTATGCAGACACACTGAAAGGAATGGGCATTCCGATGTCCCGACTGAGCACTAGTAACATGAGCTTTCATGGAGTTATACCAGGGAAGAAGGCCGAGTCACTCGGCCAAATAGCTTTGGACATGGTGTTTGGTGATTCGAAACATTTTCGCAAAGAAAAGTTGACGTTTGAGGTCGTGGATTTTCAGAGTGCATATCATGCCATTTTGGGGAGACCAGCTTACGCACGGTTCATGGCTCGACCATGTTACGTGTACCTCAAATTGAAGATGCCCGGCCCCAAAGGAGTGATCACTGTCACCGGTGATAGGAAAAAGGCAGAAGAGTGCTTTCAGAAGGGCTCCAAGATTGCCGATTCCCAGGTGACAACGGTCGAGTTCGAGGAATACAAGCAAAACGCAGATCCGAGTGACTTGCTGCGATCAAAGAAACCCGCCACAGAGTCTGCATTCCAGTCGTCCGGTGAGACGAAGCCTGTTCACATTCACCCACCGACCCCGATGCAGCTCCGACCCGCATCTCCACAACACTCGACCCAAAATAGGAAGAAGCGCTCATCCAGTTCCTCCGTGAGAACTGGGACATTTTTGCATGGAAGCCTGCTGACATGCCAGGTGTTCCCAGGGGACTGGCTGAGCATCGCCTAAGAGTCGACTCATCTGCAAAACCAGTCAAAGAGCATCTTCGGCGGTCCGCCGTCCAGAAGAGAAAAGCCATTGGTGAAGAAGTGGCTCGACTGTTGGCGGCAGGATTTATCCGAGAGATATACCACTCCGAGTGGCTCGCTAATGTCGTCATGGTTCCTAAGAAGGACAAGTCGCTCCGAATGTGCATTGATTTCAAGCACATCAACCGGGCCTGCCCGAAAGATCATTTTCCTCTCCCTCGCATAGATCAAATTGTTGACTCGACCGCGGGATGCGAGAGGCTGTCTTTTCTAGATGCCTATTCCGGGTACCACCAGATCCGTCTGTACGGACCCGACGAGGTAAAAACAGCTTTCATCACTCCATTCGGGTGCTTCTGCTATATCACCATGCCATTCGGCCTCAAGAATGCCGGAGCCACATTTATGCGAATGATTCAGAAGTGTCTACTCACTCAAATCAGTCGGAATGTGGAAGCATATATGGATGATATCGTTGTCAAGTCACGAAAAGGTTCCGACCTGCTCGCTGATCTCGCCGAAACATTTGCCAACCTCAGAAGATATGATATCAAGCTCAATCCATCGAAGTGCACATTTGGAGTTCCTGGTGGCAAGTTACTCGGTTTTCTCATTTCTGAACGGGGAATCGACGCTAACCCAGAGAAGATTGGCACTATTCTCCGAATGAAACGCCCTGTGCGAGTGCACGATGTCTAGAAGCTTATTGGATGCTTGGCCGCATTAAGTCGATTCACCTCACGACTCGGTGAAAAGGCATTGCCTCTTTACCGACTGATGAAGAAGACGGACAAGTTCGAGTGGACTCCAGAAGCTGATGCAGCGTTTGCCGAGCTAAAAGCTCTGCTCTCCACCCAGCCGGTGCTTGCTGCTCCAATCAGCAAAGAGCCTCTGTTGCTCTATATCGCAGCCACAGGACAAGTCATCAGTACTGTGCTTACGGTCGAGCGGGAAGAAGAAGGAAAAGCTCTCAAAGTTCAGCGCCCAGTGTATTATTTGTCTGAAGTCTTGACTCCATCCAAGCAGAGATATCCTCATTATCAGAAGCTGGTGTATGGAATATACATGACCACAAAGAAGGTTGCTCATTATTTTTCTGATCATTCCATCACAATCGTCAGCGACGCTCCACTATCAGAGATCTTGCACAATAGAGATGCAACTGGTCGAGTGGCCAAATGGGCGATTGAACTTCTTCCCCTTGATATCAAGTTTGAGGCAAAGAAAGCCATCAAGTCCCAGGCAATAGCAGATTTCCTCGCCGAGTGGATTGAACAACAGCAGCCGACTGAAGTTCACTCGGAGCATTGGACCATGTTCTTTCATGGCTCTAAGATGTTGAATGGTTCCGGTGCTGGGGTTGTCCTGGTTTCCCCCAGAGGAGATAAGCTCAGATATGTGCTCCAGATTCACTTTGATTCCTCCAACAATGAGGCAGAATATGAGGCCCTCTTATACGGGTTGCGCATGGCCATTTCACTCGGCGTCCGTCGCCTGATGGTCTATGGCGACTCGGATTTAGTGGTCAACCAGGTGATGAAAGAGTGGGACGTGAGAAGTCCAGCCATGACTGGATACTGCAGTGCAGTGAGGAAGCTGGAAAAGAAGTTCGAGGGGTTGGAGCTCCATCATATACCCCGACTGAAAAATCAAGCAGCTGATGATCTAGCAAAGATAGGTTCCAAGAGAGAAGCCATTCCGAGTGGTGTGTTCTTGGAGCATATACACACTCCGTCAGTCAAAGAAGATCCTTTCACCGAAGAAACTCCACAGCCCAAGAGTGCCACAGATCCGACTGAGATTGAGGTCCCAGCGGTGGTCGACTTGATCATGGAGGTTTTGGTGGTCATTCCCGACTGGACAGTTCCGTATGTCGCATATATCCTGAGAAAAGAGCTTCCGGAGGATGAGGAAGAGGCTCGACAGATCGTCCATCGATCTAAGGCCTTTACCGTAATCAAAGGACAATTATACAGAGAAAGCGCGACTGGAGTTGGCCAGAAGTGCATAACACCAGAAGAAGGTCGACTCATCCTCAATGATATCCACTCGGGGACCTGTGGTCATCATGCGTCCTCTCGGACCATCGTGGCCAAAGCATACCGAGCCGGATTTTACTGGCCAAAGGCGAATGAGATGGCAAAAGAGATAGTGGATAAGTGCGAGGGATGTCAGTTCTACTCGAATATGTCGCACAAGCCTGCGTCGGCTCTGAAGACCATCCCACTCGTTTGGCCTTTCGCAGTATGGGGACTGGACATGGTCGGTCCTTTGAGAACAGGACGAAGTGGCTTCACGCATGTACTGGTGGCAGTCGACAAGTTCACCAAGTGGATCGAGGCTAAACCAATCAAGAACCTTGACACCGGTACTGATGTTAGCTTCATCAGGGAACTAATATTCAGATATGGAGTCCCGCACAACATCATTACGGATAATGGGTCGAACTTTGACTCGGAGGAATTCAGAGATTTCTGCAACTCCCAAGGCACACGGGTCGACTACGCTTCAGTCGCCCATCCGCAGTCGAATGGACAAGCGGAGCGAGCTAATGGACTGATTCTTAAGGGATTGAAGCCCCGACTGATGCGTGATCTCAAACACGCGGCTGGAGCTTGGGTCGACGAACTTCCCTCAGTGCTTTGGGGGCTGCGGACCACACCTAATCGGTCGACCGGAAGAACTCCATTCTTCTTGGTCTACGGAGCTGAAGCAGTCTTGCCAAGTGATCTTCTCCACAATGCTCCTCGAGTTGAAATCTACAACGAAGCAGAGGTTGAACAAGCGCGGCAAGACGCAGTCGACCTTTTAGAGGAAGAAAGGGAGATGGCTCTGATCCGTTCGACCATCTACCAACAAGATTTGCGTCGTTTCCACGCCAGAAATGTGAGAGGTCGAGCCTTCCAGGAAGGAGATTTAGTTCTCTGAGTGGATCAGCACAAACCACACAAGCTTGCTCCTTCTTGGGAAGGTCCCTTCATCGTCACCAAGGTTCTTCACAACGGGGCGTACCGTCTTTACAACGTCGAGCATAATATCGACGAGCCCCGAGCTTGGAACGCGGAGCTACTCCGCCCATTTTATACTTAAGTTTTATCACTCGGATGAGTTGCAATAAAGTACTTCTGTAGTTCATGGACCTCAAAATAATAGTGTCATAGTTCCTCCATAATTTCTGTCACTTTTTATTTTTGTCCAATAAAATTCCCCCTCAGTGGGTGACTTAGCCGCGAATCTGTTTCGCCTAAGTTTGTAAAAATCCTACCGAGTGGTGAGCCAGACTCTCACTCGGAGGCTTAGCTGCGAATCCGTTTCGCCTAAGTTATCAAAATCCTACCGAGTGGTAAGCCAGACTTTCACTCGGGGGCTTAGCTGCAGCCCAGTGCTCGCCTAAGTTGTAAAAAAATCCTACCGAGTGAAGAGCAAGCCTCTCACTCGGGGGCTTAGCTGCAGTCCAAGCACTCGCCTAAGTTACAAAAATCCTACCGAGCGGTCAGCCAGACTTCCACTCGAAGGCTTAGCTGCAGTCCAAGGACTCGCCTAAGTTTGTCAAAATCCTACCGAGTGGAGAGCAAACCTCTCACTCGGGGGCTTAGCTGCAGTCCAAGCACTCGCCTAAGTTACAAAAATCCTACCGAGCGGTCAGCCAGACTTCCACTCGGAGGCTTAGCTGCAGTCCAAGGACTCGCCTAAGTTTGTCAAAATCCTACCGAGTGGAGAGCAAACCTCTCACTCGGGGGCTTAGCTGCAGTCCAAGCACTCGCCTAAGTTATCAAAATCCTACCGAGTGAAGAGCAACCCTCTCACTCGGGGGCTTAGCTGCAGCCCTGTGCTCGCCTAAGTTGTAAAAAATCCTACCGAGTGAAGAGCAAGCCTCTCACTCGGGGGCTTAGCTGCAGTCCAAGCACTCGCCTAAGTTACAAAAATCCTACCAAGTGGGGAGCAACCCTCTCACTCGGAGGCTTAGCTGCAGTCCAAGCACTCGCCTAAGTTATAAAAATCCTATCGAGTGAAGAGCAAACCTCTCACTCGGAGGCTTAGCTGCAGCCCAGTGCTAGCCTAAGTTATCGAAATCCTACCGAGTGAAGAGTAAACCTCTCACTCGGAGGCTTAGCTGCAGCCCAGTGCTAGCCTAAGTTATCAAAATCTTACCGAGTGAAGAGTAAACCTCTCACTCGGGGGCTTAGCTGCAGCCCAGTGCTCGTCTAAGTTACAGAAATCCTACCGAGTGGTAAGCCGGGCTTCCACTCGGAGGCTTAGCTGCAGCCCAGTGCTCGCCTAAGTGGACTAAAGAATAAGTCGATTGCAGTAAAGGCGCCTTACTTTGAACCTGCAAAAGACATTTCGAGCCAAAGGCAATCGTATTCAAGCACCAAATTCAAGTTTGAATCGATATCTAAAGGAACCGAAAGTGCTCAGGCGTTAAGCCTGTTAAGGTTTATCGGTTACAATTCCACTCGGCATACCGAGGCAAATTTAAAGCGTCGAGCCAGAAGAAGTTTTTTACCCCTCCTGTGGAGGGCTGGAAGGTGCAACGAATTCATCAAGGTCAATTCCGTCGGCGATCCGAGTGGCAGCTGCAAGGAAAGTTTCCATAAAGGACCTGAAGTCGTGTTTCTTGGTGTTGGCCACTCGAAGGGCCGCCAGCTTCTCTTCTCGCGCATCTTTACAGTGGACTCGGGCCAGACACAGAGCAACATCTGCACCACACCGAGCCGAGGACTTCTTCCATTCCTGCACTCGACCAGGGATCGTGTTCAAGCGGGCCATCAGCGACTCAAGGTCATTCTGAAGTGTCTCCTCAGGCCAGAGTGTCGAGTCGATGCGAGATGTGGCGGCCTTCAGCCTTGCGAGATAGTCCACGACAGCTACAACACGAGACTCCAGTCGGAAAACATCCATGGCAACTTCGTCGTTCACCGGAGAATTGACGGGGTCGAGGTTTGGCTCCAGTCGACTAGTTTCTTCTTCAAAGTTTTGGCAAAATTCTGCAAGGATGATCACTGAGTCAAGGGGATGGTCGAATGGAAAAACCACGATTGGAAATGTTTGCCGAGCATAGAGGTTTACCTTCAAGCATAAGAAACAACTTCTTGGCAAGACCACTCAGGAAGGCCTCCAGATCAGTTTTCTTCCCAGTCAATTTGCTGACTTGGTCGGTCAGGGCAGCTTTATCAGTTTTTAGTCGACTGACCTCCTTGTTGGCGATCCCAAGAGCAGCTTTCAGATTGGTATTGTCTTGTTCAAGCTTGGTGACTGAAGCTAACTTCTCGTCAGCAAGCTTGATCTTCTCAGCTAGTTCGAGGTCTTTCTTCTGTTGGGCCTCCCTTACCTTACCTGCAAGTTACAGCAAGGTCAGATTTTGAAACAAGCAAGGGGAAAAGCAGTCGTCAGGGTCTCACCAAACATACCTTCGGTCTCCTCCTTTGCCTTCGTCAGCTTCTCCTGAACCAACTTCAAGCTCAGCTCGAGTTGAGTGTGCTTGTTTTCCAGCTCAGAGTAGCGAGCCACAAGATCACAGGAGTTCTGCGAAGAACCAATCGACTAAATGTCAAATATAATTCACTTCCGAGTGAAAAAGGAAAAAACACACGTTTCTAAGACTACAGCCGAATACAAGCATTCGACCGTAGTCTCGGGGACTACACCCAGTGGGTGCACTCAGCGTGCCCCCACTAATCCTGTTGAAGATAAAGTCGACCAGTCGACCTCAAAAAAAAGGGAGATGTATTCTTTAAGACTGTGATCAACTGCAAGCAGTCGACCACAGTCTCGGGGACTACACCCAGTGGGTGCACTCAGCGTGCCCCCACCGGTTTGTGAAATCCAGTCGACATAGTCGACTGACAGAAAGATTGACATCATAAAGCCTAAGGCCGACTGCCAGCAGTCGACCTTAGCCTTGGGGACTACACCCAGCGGGTGCACTCAGCGTGCCCCCGCTAACACGGAGTTTAATCGACACACCCAGTGGGTGACTACTATAAATTCCGGAAAGGAAAAGTTTTTGGTAGCATATCCAACAGAACAAACGGTGGTCGACTGACCTGAACATTGCTTTGGAGGGCAGAACTGGCGTCATAAGCTGCCTGGCTTGCATCCCGGATGGTCTTCAACTGCTCCATCATGATTCCCGCCTGGCGCATCGCTTCCTTCGCCGCGCCAGCTTGGTCCTCTGGGACGTGGTGCGTCGTGAAGAGGGAGGGCTGCTGAGCACTCGTCAATGGATCTGCGAAGGACACCGTGTGTCGAGTGGTGTTCTCTTCCTCCGCAGTCAGAATCTCAGGCGCCGTCACATCCTGAGGCACCTTACTGGCGGACGCTTTCCTACTCCTCCTGCGCTTCAGTGGTTCTTCATCCTCATCATCATCAGGGAGATCGATAACAACATTGGGTGGAGCTACGGAGAAGAATCAGGATCAGAGATCGTGAGTCAGTCGACTAAGAACGGCGTTAAGAATACAGTACCTGGTTTCGAAGTTGCTGCGTCCTCCATCTCATGGTCATCAGCCCGGGCTGAGGTTTCAGAAGTAGCAGCACTGCAACTCCAAAGGATCAGTCGACTAACTTCAGCGTCGACCAGAGACAAAGTTCACACAAAATAAGAAGACTTAAGCAGCACGATTACCCTGATATGGTGGGGATGGACACCTTCATCTTCGGCAGGAGCTTGATCGTCTTCGACGAGGCCGCCCTGGGCTGCTTCGGCGCCTTTTCAGTCGGCACCGGAGAGGTGGTCCGAGGGCGCTTGGTCGACTGAACAATGGTCGCAACCCCCTTGCCACGTTCAGTCGAAGGGTCGTGGACAAGCTTCGACCGCCTTTCTGAGCGCGGTGGTACGACCTCCTCCTCCTCTTCTTCCTCGTCCTCAACGTCATCTTCATCACCGTCATCATCATCATCGTCATCATCATCCTCTGCAACGTCCGAGTCCCATTCCTCCTCTTCCTGGCTCTCGCCCCCACTCGCCTCACCCTCCTCAGTCGGAGCTTGTGCCCCATTGGGCATCGAGTACAGCTCGGTGAGGGCCTAGCAGATATCAAGACAAGGATCAATCGACCAGTCGATAGGATAAACAGAAATGAATGTGACAAGAACACAGTGGAGAGCAGAGCGGACGTACCTTGTTTGGATCGCTGTTGTGGTCGAGTGGAGGAATCCTTCTGGCTCCGCGTGGGTTATCCTTGTTTTCGGTAACGGCTACCATCCATCTTTCCAGAGTGACGTCGTCGACTGCTTCTGGATGGACTTGAGTCTCGTCTTCAGTCCCACAGTACAACCACATGCAGTGGCTCCGGAATTGAAGGGGCTGGATGCGACGCCTAAGGAAGACCTCCAGGAGATCCATGCCCGTCACTCCCTCCCGAACCAACTGCACCACGCGCTCCATCAACATCTTCACGTCAGCTTTCTCCTCCGGAATCAACTTCAGAGAGGAGGGCTTGTTCACTCGGTCCATGGTAAACTGAGGGAGTCCACTCGACTGCCCCGGTGTCGACTGGTCCTGGCAGTAGAACCAAGTCGACTGCCAGCCTATGACTGACTCGGGAAAGGTCATGGGCGGGAAGGTGCTCTTATTCCTCACCTGGATCCCCAGACCCCCACACATTTGGACGACTCGGGTTCTTTCATCGCCTAGGCTCGCCTTCTTCACGGTCTGAGAGCGACACGTGAATATATGCTTGAACAAACCCCAGTGCGGTCGACAGCCCAGGAAACCCTCACACATGGACACGAATGCGGCAAGATAGGCGATAGAATTTGGGGTAAAGTGGTGGAGCTGCGCTCCAAAGAAGTTCAAGAAGCCACGGAAGAAAATACTCGGCGGCAAAGAAAATCCACGATCAACATGGGTGGCCAAGAGCACACACTCACCCTCTTCTGGCTGGGGCTGCCACTCCTTCCCCGGAAGCCTCGCAGCTCCATGAGGGATCAAGCCCTCGTTGGCCATGTCGAGGAAGTCTTTTTTTGTGATGGTCGACTGGATCCAGTCTCCTTGGACCCAGCCCTTCGGCAGGCGGGATCTGGACAAAGACCCGCCGCGGCTGGTAGATCTCCCCTTCGCCTTCTCCGACGCCGACGCCTTCTTTGCACGTTCCAGCGCCGCCGTCTTCTCCTTGGCCATGGTTGCCGGCGAGATGCGCGTGGGGAAGTTGTGCGGGGGCGAGAGCGAGCGCGCTGGACGGGGACGAAGGGAGCAGAGAGAGAGAGAGAATGCTGAGGCACAGTACAGAAATCCTCGCCGGGCGCATTTATAAGGTCCCTTCCGAGTGGATGACAGGTGGGCCCGGTCGATCTAATCATATCCAGGAACAGTTATGCAGACGGGATACGTGGCGAAGAAAGCGGCGCGGAGATCGAGGCGTCTATGTCCCGTCCCATCCGAACGCCGCGGTCCGCTCCGCTTCGCGCGCGTCCCCAAATTTCGCATCCCGTGGAATCCGCGAACAGCAGATCAGTCTGTCAGACACGGGGTTTCCTGCGATCCGTCGCTCGGAGATCGTCGAAGCCCGAAAGATCACTCGACGAAAGAAGAGAATGGATCGAGTCGACTGAAGACAAGTTGCTCACTGTCGACGAAGAGATTCTTTGATCCAGAACAACGCACGACCAGAGCGCAAAGGTTAATCGGAAACGACATCAACTCCTTCCTCACTCGAAGCCTCAATCCATTCGGGGGCTAATGATGGGGTCATGTACCTAGGGTAGGGTCATGAACCTGATCTAAGTACCTTACCCAAGGACACCCTTAGAAGAGGTCGCCTTCCAGTCGACCAAGGAAGGACTCACTCGACTGACTTGAAGGACTCGACCACGAAGACTCACTCGACCACCAGAAGGTCAAGAGGCACTCTGCACTGCAACGGCCTGTAATTAAGTAGACTTTATGATAGTAAAGACACTTTATGTGGGGCGTTACCAGTAACGCCCCGGACTTAACTCACCTTAAACCCTCTCCTGCGTGGGCTGGCTGGGGTCCTGGCGCACTCTATATAAGCCACCCCCCTCCACAGGCAGAAGGGTTCGGCACCTGGTAACTCATATACTCATAATCCACTCGACCGCCTCCGGGCTCCGAGACGTAGGGCTATTACTTCTTCCGAGAAGGGCCTGAACTCGTACATCTCTTGTGTTTACAACCTCTCCATAGCTAGGACCTTGCCTCTTCATACCTACCCCCCACTCTACTGTCAGGCTTAGAACCACGACACCCGACGCGGCGGTGGAAGTGGTTTTGGCCGTTCCGGCAACCAAACGAGTCGCGGAGGCCATCGGAGTGGAGCTGAGGAGGAGCCGCAGCTCTTGGTGGAGTCCGTTGGGGTCGGGGTGGCCGGAGTTGGCGCCGGCGACGACTTTGGCAGCCACCGGAGTTTGGCCGAAGGCGAACTTGACGCTAGAGGGGTCGGTGAGGTGCGGGGAGTAGCTGGTTAGGTGCTACGTGACATGGTGAGCATGATGGACACCAAGTTGTGGCCGGAGGGTGACCAGGAGCACGTCGGCGATGAGCTCCGCGGCGGTGGGTGCGGTTGAGCTCCGGGAGGTCATTTCACAGCTCGGGGGCAAGAAAAGAAGGGAGGGGAAGATGGTTAAGCTCACGGGGAGTTTGACGAAACACTTGGTGCGGCCGGGGACGGGCCGGAGCGACGACGGCGTTGAAGGGGATCTCCGGCGATGGCGATTCGGTCGAGGTCGATGCGGTGGACTCGGGCCTTGCGAGCGCTTGGGGCTCGGCTTGCTCGAAGGAGAGGAGGGTGGCGGAGCTCCTGGACACGGCGGCACGGCGTGGGGTTGACGGAGGGCGTGGCTACGGCGAGGGGGTGGCGGCGATGGCGTCGGCCATGGCGTGGGAGAGCGAGGGAGAGGAGTTGGGGGAGAATGAAGGTGTCCTGGGGGTTCACGGCTCGACGTGGAGTTCATCCATCCAGCAACGAGGCGTGGAGGTGAAGCAGGGCGACGACCAGCTGCGTGGCGCACGCTGCGGCCGCCGTCGGGCACCTGCCTGCCTGCCTGGCCGGCAAGCAGCTCGCTGGCGCGGTGCTGGGCTGGGCCGGCAGGTGGGCCGGGTGCTGGGCGCCAGGTAAGTTTCTGTTAATCCCTGTTTTCTGTTTTTTTTAATTCCTCTGCAACTTTGTTGAATTATTAAAAATACTTAGGCAACTCCTAAAATCACCAAACTACTCCTGGTCCATAGTTGGATTATTTCCAACATGAAACATTTTAGTTTGGAGATATTTGAGCATTTGAAACATTTTATATAATTTTAAATGCCCAAATTCAAATATCTATGATTTAATTCAAAGACCCTAAGATGGCCTAGGAAAATGTGCATCACTTCTGGCAGAGGTTATGAACCAAAACAAAAATGATGGGCATTTTAGAAGGGCATTTCAGGTTCATTGAAAAAGTTTTTAGTAAACCCTAGTTGGTTTCAGAGGGGGCTGGGGGTTCTGTCATCCCCATTTCAGGTTTCTGATGAAAGAATAGACATGATGCAACACTCTAATGCATGAACTAGCTAGGGTGTGACAGTGTGGCTGCCATGAATGAGGTAATCTTTATCTTGAGGCTAGAAATTACGGAATTAGCGGCACGCATTATGCAAGCAACCCAAGAATTGGAGGAAGTAAGAATGTTGCATTTGAAGACGGAGGAGGTCCTGCTATTTCTTCTATCTGAAGCCCAAGATAATCCTGGTTCTTCTTTAGATACCAGTTGAATGTCATTAGATTATTGTACTTGCATGTTGTGTCATGTCTCTGAATGGATTATGTTGCAAGACCCCCTATGTTGTCCATGTGTTGTAATGATCCAAAATTTTTAGGCGAGGTAACCGTCAGTACTTGTATGATTGACATAAGGTGAACTATTTTTCGTGTGAGCATATTGTATTGGATGAAATAACTATTTGACTCAGAGTGTATCCAACCTACTGAATTCGAAAATCGCGACATTTCTAAATCATAATCATATATAAAGGTGGAATAAATCTTTGTTGTGGTTTTGAAGAAATAAATGACAAAACGTATAATTATCTATGGATATTCGTAATCGAATACAAATTGGATTTGAATTTAGTTTGCCAGGTCCCAGGGCAAACGTGAATGCTAATTCTCCCAAGTTTTGAACGAAGCGGTTAAACACCCACTATAATTTGTGGGCTGCCCGAAGCAAGTGTTTGCGAGATGGAAATTACTGTCTACCCCTAACACTTGACATCCTTATCGACCGGATTTACACTGCTGTCGATAGGGGTAGACTAGTAACTTCAATCAGACGTGACACGCCGGCCTCTGAGCCCATTCAGACACGGTGGGCGCCAAACGTGGGCGGCAAAACACATTTGATTCAAGCTAGTCCGAAAGACATGTGTCTCTTCCTCCATTTCCCCATTCATACACGGTGGGCGGCAAAACAAACTTTCCTCGTCCGAAATCGATGTAGGCTAATATTTTAAATATGGGCAGATGTGTAACTTCCATCAAACGTGACACAACCGCCCTACCTGTCAGCCCCGTTCATACACCATGGGCGCCAAACGTGGGCGGCAAAACATCCTCTCCTCGCCCAAAATAGTTACCGGTAAATATTTGGGAGATGCGAGATTACCGTCCTATCCCCAACCGACGCGATGTCCAAAATTTTAAATGGGGGATAAGTTCGTAACTTTCCCCCATTTCAGAGAAGCACGTCCCAAAGTTTGAGATCCCCCCTCCCCTCCATTTCCACATTCATAAACCATCGGCGGCACGACAACCTCCGCACTGCGGCTAGCCTCCTCCATCCGCCACCCCATCCTCCACCTTACCGGAGCCGCTACCCCTACCCCGTCGTCCACTGCAAGAGATGGACATCTCTCATCCACGGCGCTGGACCAGGATCCTTTCATCGCCTCCTCTCGCTTCATCGGCATCGTCGTCCACCTTGTCGTTGCTGCTCCTACGACCGTCTCGTCCACGGCAACAGGATATATCCCCCGACCCGGCTGTCTGCCGTCTAAAGTCTTCTTCCCCGCCGCCGACAGCCATCACACCTGCACCACCCTCAACGTATCAGCATAGGCCTACACGACGTCACAAGAGAGGTGGTACTCTTCCATATGTGCTTAAGTTATTGATCTCACCCGGAAAATAGATCGTAATTTGTTCACTGTACTTTTCTTGTCCGTACCAAATCGTAGTGGCTAGTTGAAAGCAAACATTGGTTGCGAAGTAGCTTTGTCCGGTTTGCACCTTCAGATCCGCCATGGCACGGGCACTATACTTGTAAAGCTTATGGTTTCCCCCCTTTATATTCACTACCATCATCGTAGGTGCTTTGTGTCGTGCTAGCACTGCTCCTCAAGACCTCAACCCAAAGCTTACGTGTTGAAATACGAATCTGATATGATGCTCATATCACTAAAACAGAGAATGTTTAATTGGTCACCTAATGTTCCTATATTCGTTTAAAAAAGCATGTGCGCCACCCACTGGTCCAGCTAGTTCCACTTTCCTGATTTTTCTCTTGATGCTTAGGGTTTCCCCTTTTATCTACTCTACTATGATCCGCGTAGGTGCTTTCTGTCGTACTAGCATTACTCCACCCTTCAAGCTAAACAACACAACACTCAGAATTCGAAAGCTTAGTTGTTCAAATATGATTGTGATATGATACTGATATTAGTTAAACGACACATTTAATTGGTTAGCTAAAGGTCCCACTTGAGTTTCCAAATGCATGTCGTGACATATAGAGAGACAGCATAATTGCATTTCTTTGTCACTTGTTGACCGTACTTTCTTGTCCATACCAAATCTTAGTTGTTATTTCAAAGCAAACATCGGTTGCTAACTACCCTTTGCGCGGTTTGCAGCTTCAGATTTGCCATCCCACTGCCACGGTCAACACTGTACTCATCATGCTTATGTTTTCCCCATTTTATGATGACCACAATCAGCCTACATGGTTCATGTCGTAATAGCACTGCTCCACCCATCGAGCTAAACAAGCTTAGTTGTACAAATTCATATCTGATATTATTGTTGATATTAGTAAAACTGATAGATGTTTAATTGGTTAGCTAAATGTTCCTACTTTAGTTTTGAAATGCATGTGAGCCACATATGGAGAGACCAGAAAGAATAGTATTTCTCTGTGCGCTCTGGTTCATCATGGGTGGCCAACCGACATTGTATTCAAAGACTTGTAATATCTTCAATCTGCTTGCTCTTCTGCTCTTCTGCTCTTCTTTAAGATGATACTCTTCTCTTGCGGTTGACTGGTCAGGTCGAGTTGTTCTCCCTTAGTATATTTTGAATCTATCAGGTCAGGTCGACTTGTTCTTCTTTACTATATGTTGAAGCTATCATCTACGAAGTGTCATCACTTCTGGAGCTCTCATATTTTGAGTAGGCCACATTATATTAATGCACACAACAAATTACAGCATGCATGGCATCTTTTAAAATAATTGCAGAGATAGCACAAAGGGGTTTACAGGGAGGCAGTATTGGATTAGAATCACTTCTGCATTACAAAGAAAATCTCACTTTTTTTTATGTTTTCATGCATGTTAGATATTGAACATTATCAAAATGAATATGAGAATGGGCGCACGAGAGGAATATTGAGGAACGATCCACTGGCTAACAAACTTGGCATGGTGGAGGATGGCCTATCTTATTCACCCATCAAGGTGCTTGCTCTAACTTTGCAAAGTTGTATTGGTCGCACATATTTTGCATCTGACCTCTTGCATTAATTCTACTTTGTTACACCACCTGCTTAGTTTAAGCATCATATCTGAGTATATGCCATACCTATCCATTTTTTGTACCTATTTCATGTGTCGTCACACTATGTTTTTCCAGTCAAATGTTGTTCTTTCGTAATAGATGTCCAAAACGAAGAGGGTGAGTGCAAATCCTCAAGGAGTACAAACTAGGTATTTGGAAAAGGTAGTGATACCCGTTAAATCCGATAGATCAGCAGCCACAGAAAACACAGGCCCAACTGTACCACACTTTACCCCTACTCCAATGGCCAAACCCCTATTAGAACTGCTGGGAGCCCAGCGTCAGGTACTGTCTATGATATCAATTCGAAATCTAAAGTCCTAAATTTCTGCTTGTGCCTTACCTTTTCTCTTGTATGAAAACTAATTTCAGATGAATCTCCTTGCTCAAAGGATCATACGATCTCAAAACAATAATGGGCTCTTCATTGCTCTTGTCAGTACGACTCTCCCTTTTACCTTGTAACGCTGTACTTAATTAATTGTTATTTGATTATGTATCATCAGCCTGCACCTGAGCTTCATTATCCTCTATTTCTTCCAATATTATTTGATCTATATTTAATCTTTGCAAAACGTAGAATAATGGCAAGGCTTATAAAGAATTTTCTTTGGGGAATTTATTGAATTATCCTTCCATCAACATGGAGAAGGGCTTTGTCCAGCCCGTGTTAACATGTAATGTAAGTTCATCCTTCTCAAGCCTTCAAACTTTGTTCTAGTATAGATTTGGATAGGCATCATTTCCTCCACTGCTGTTTGCTTTGCTGTTTACATCTGATTGGATGTTTGCAACAACTACCAGTTTCAAATTGTAGTTGTAAAAACATGTTCCTTATGCAGAACAGATCCATTTATTTGCTTATATAATTGTGAAACCTGTTACGTGTCTCCTTGTTTCTCTTTCAGACTCGTATCTCTTATGCCAGGTAGAACTTTAGGGAAGATAGTGAGCCAAACCATCTTGAGGACAGAGAGATGACCCCAATGTCTTGTCTTGATGAAGACAGTGAGTTGAAGCTACTCACCAACAGGTGTGAGACAACCTCTGTGCAGTCACTGCCTTAATCAGTTCGACTTCTTCAGTCTCAACTTAAAGCGGAAAGGCTTGCTTCAGCTCAGCTCCGACTTGAAGTCAAAGATGCAATGAAGATGTCAGAGGACTGCCGTGCACACCATCATTCCCGTGTTGATGCATCTATCGTTGACACAACTGAGGTCTACTCAGCTTATTCAGCTGTTTGGGGGGGCGACCTGGCCAGGCCTAGTGCCTTCTGAAGTGCTCTTAGTTTTGTATATTCTTTTGTCGGCGCGTTTATTTGCACTGGTGGCGAACTTTGATGCCCAGTGGATGTAATATGTGTGATAGCCGTGATAGCCTAGCTTAAGTTGCTTGCTTATTTATTTCCTTGTTGTCTTGTTTATTTATTTGCTTGTAGTCATTGCAGTTCTTTTTTCGCGGTTTGCTAGTGGCTGCAATAACCTATTTTTTAAAACTAGGCCACAATAATCATGGGCTAATATTTAGTGTAGTGACACTAGGCCTCCTACGGGCTGTAGAAACAGTGGGCCTTCTACGGGCCGTAGAAACAATGGGCCTTCTACGGGCCGTAGAAACAATGGGCCTTCTACGGGCCGTATCATCAATGGGCCTTATACGGGCAGTATGATCGATTGGCCAAACATGGGCCAATAACAGGCCGCATTATGGCTGTAAACGGGCTAGAGTTGGAATCGTCCGTTCATGGGCCGACCATAACGGGCCATCGTTAATAGGTCATATTTGATGACGCTATGAAAACGGCCCAACATATTATAGATCACAAACGGGCCGACTGTAACCATGGGCTGAATTTGGCCCACAAGCAGAAAATGACAGTAACAGGCCGTAAGTAAATGAATGCTGGAAATGAGCCCAAGAATAAATGGGCTCTGAGAAGGCCGAAAGATAACATGGGCTGGAAACGGCCCAACAGAATAATGGGCCATTAATGGGTATAAAGTGATACACTGTTCATTACGGGCCAGTTTCACCACGGGCCATTAATGGGTGTAAAGTGATACACTGTTCATTACGGGCCAGTTTCACCATGGGCCGTTAATAGGCCAAGAGTTACATAGGGCCTCATATGGGCCGAAAGACGTCATGGGCCATACATGGTCCAGAAGTGAAAACGGGCTGGAATCATATTGGGTGGCCCAGATGACGCTACTGGGCCTAATTCGGATAGGGCGTAACGGGCCTTGGGTTAGCGGGCTGTAAATGGGCTATATGCGAACATGCCGTTAACAGGCTTTACATGGGCTGGCCTTTTCACAGGAATGGGCCTCTGTTGGGCCGTGTCACATGTCGACGTATCATAGGCGCCTTCTGTCCAATGAGTGGATGACATCTGTCCCAACGATGAGCCGACACGTGTTTCCTCCAGCCAATGATGATTTTACACGTGGAAAATCCCCATTGGTCGGGGCTGTTAACGGGTTATCGGATCCAAAACCCGACCCGATAGCTTAACGGCGTTCCATTACGGTGGATGCCACGTATCGGTCACCCTTGACGAAAGCACTTCTGTGACGCGGGATTTATCGTCATGGAAGTGGACACTTCCGTGATGATAATTTTGGTAATGTCATGGAACACTTCTACGACAGCATAGGTATGACTATCTTGATTCTGTCATAAAATCGTCATGGATGTACATGCATGACTGAAAATGCGACCTACTGTGACAAACACGTATCATCACGAAAGTGTATTTTTTTGTAGTGTGTATGCATCAAGGCTCCCTATCCCCGATGGTTTCTGGGTCATGTGGGAAGGACCCCCCCTATCGCCCACACTCACTTGGAGACGGTTCCATATGTCGTCGCGGAAAGGGGTTAAAACCATTTTTAGGACCGACATGCACCAGTGCTTGTAACACAGGCTAGAACCCTTTCTTTGCTTGATCCATTTTGAACTCCTTCAAAACTTTATCAAGGTATGTGCTTTGTGAAAGTCCAATTAAGCGTATTGATCTATCTCTATAGATCTTGATGCCCAATATATAAGCAGCTTCACCGAGGTCTTTCATTGAAATTTTTTTATTCAAGTATCCTTCTATGCTATTCAGAACATCAGTATCATTTCCGATCAGCAATATGTCATCCACATATAATATCAGAAATGCTACAGAGCTCCCACTCACTTTCTTGTAAATACAGGCTTCTCCAAAAGTCTGTATAAAACCATATGCTTTGATCACACTATGAAAACGTATATTCCATCTCCGAGCGGCTTGCACTAGTCCATAAATGGATCGCTAGAGCTTGCACACTTTGTTAGCACCTTTTGGGTCGACAAAACCATCAGGTTGCATCATATACAACTCTTCTTTAAGATATCCATTAAGGAAAGTAGTTTTGACATCCATTTGCCAAATTTCATAATCATAAAATGCGCAATTGCTAACATGATTCGGACGGACTTAAGCATCACTGCGGGGGAAAAGGTCTCATCGTAGTCAACTCCTTGAACTTGTCGAAAAGCTTTTGCAACAAGTCGAGCTTTGTAGATAGTAACATTACCATCAGCGTCAGTCTTCTTCTTGAAGATCCATTTATTCTCTATGGCTTGCAGATCATCGGGCAAGTCAACCAAAGTCCACACTTTGTTCTCATACATGGATCCCATCTCAGATTTCATGGCCTCAAGCCATTTTGCAGAATCTAGGCTCATCATCACTTCCTCATAGTTCATAGGTTCGTCATGGTCAAGTAACATGACCTCCAGAACAAGATTACCGTACCACTCTGGTGCGGATCTTACTCTGGTAGACCTACGAGGTTCGGTAGAAACTTGATCAGAAGTTTCATGATCATCAGCATTAGCTTCCTCACTTACTGGTGTAGGAATCACTGGAACTGCTTTCTGTGATGAACTACTTTACAATAAGGGAGTAGGTACAATTAGCTCATCAAGTTCTACTTTCCTCCCATTCACTTCTTTCGAGAGAAAATCCTTCTCTAGAAAGGATCCATTCTTAGCAACGAATATCTTGCCTTCGGATCTGTGATAGAAGGTGTACCCAACAGTCTCCTTTGGGTGTCCTATGAAGACACATTTCTCCGATTTGGGTTCGAGCTTATCAGGTTGAAGCTTTTTCACATAAGCATCGCAGCCCCAAACTTTAAGAAACGACAACTTGGGTTTCTTGCCAAACCACAGTTCATAAGGTGTCGTCTCAAATGGATTTCGATGGTGCCCTATTTAATGTGAATGCAGTCATCTCTAAAGCATAACCCCGAAATGATAGCAGTAAATCAGTGAGAGACATCATAGATCGCACCATATCTAATAAAGTGCGGTTACGATGTTCGGACACACCAGTATGCTGTGGTGTTCCAGGTGGCATGAGTTGCGAAACTATTCCGCATTGTTTCAAATGAAGACTAAAATCGTAACTCAAATATTCTCCTCCATGATCATATCATAGAAACTTAATTTCCTTGTTACGATGATTTTCCACTTCACTCTGAAATTCTTTGAACTTTTCAAATGTTTCAGACTTATGTTTCATCAAGCAGATATGTCCATATCTGCTCAAATCATCTATGAAGGTAAGAAAATAACGATACCCACCGCGAGCATCAACACTCATCGGACCACATACATTAGTATGTATTATTTCCAACAAGTCTGTTGCTCGCTCCATTGTTCTGGATAATGGAGTCTTAGTCATCTTGCCCACGAGGCATGGTTCGCAAGCATCAAGTTATTCATAATCAAGTGATTCCAAAAGCCCATCAGCATGGAGTTTCTTCATGCGCTTTACACCAATATGACCTAAACGCCAGTGCCACAAATAAGTTGCACTACCATTATTAAACTTATATCTTTTGGCTTCAATACTATGAACATGTGTATCACTACTATCAAGATTTAGTAAAAATAAAACACTCATCTTGGGTGCATGACCATAAAAGATATTACTCATATAAATACAACAACCATTATTCTATGATTTAAATGAATAACCGTCTCACATTAAACAAGATCCAGATATAATGTTCAAGCTCAACGCTGGGTCTAAAACTAATCCCGAAAGTAGATGTAGAGGTAGCGTGCCGACGGCGATCACATTGACTTGGGAACCATTTCCCACGCACATAGCCACCTCGTCCTTAGCTAATCTTTGCTTAATCCGTAGCCCCTGTTTCGAGTTGCAAATATTAGCAACAAAACCCCGTATCAAATACCCAAGCGCTACTGCGAGCATTAGTAAGGTACACATCAATAACATGTATATCAAATATACCTTTCACTTTGCCATCCTTTGTAAGTGCTAGTTATCGACTAGACAGGGGTGAATAGGCGATTTTTATGAAAGTCTTCAAAACATGGGGGCTTTGAAGACAGACAGTTGAAATGAACCTATTGATATGCGGCGGAAGGTAGACTACACTAGACAAGCCATAGTCAAGTAAGCAATGAAGTGAAAGCACGAAGACTATTAGCAGCTAGGTAGTATGGATCAGGATGGAAGATAGTATGAAGCCAAACAACAACAATCTTCACACAATGAAGTCAATCAGATCATGCAAGCAGGCAATGACTTCACGAAGACAAACTGTAAGTAAGGAGAGGTAAAGGATAGAACCAGTTGCTTGGTGAGGACAAGGATTTGTTGGACCAGTTCCAGTTGTTGTGACAACTATACATCTGGTTAGGGAGGCTCAGATTCAACTCAGAAGACCGCGTCTTCACCTTATTCCCCTTGAGCTAAGGACACACAGTCCTCGCCTAATCACTCTGGTAAGTATTTGATACGTCCATTTTGCATCATGCTTTTATATCGATATTTATTGCATTATGGGCTGTTATTTCACTTTATGTCACAATACTTATGGCTATTCTCTCTTATTTTACAAGGTTTACATAAGGAGGGAGAATGCCGGTAGCTGGAATTCTGGGCTGGAAAAGGAGCAAATATTGGAGACCTATTCTGCGCAACTCCAAAAGTCCTGAAACTCCACGGAACATCTTAAAATAAATAAAGAAAAATCCTCGCCAAAGATGAAGGCCAGGGGGCCCACACCCTGCTCACGAGGGTGGGGGCGCGCCCCCCTCCTAGGGCGCGCCCCACTACCTCGTGGCCCCCCTATTGGGTCTCCGACGTCCATCTTCTGCTATATGAAGTCTTTCGATGAGAAAAAATTGGAAGGAACTTTTCGGGACGAGACTCCGCCGCCACGAGGCGGAACCTTGGCGGAACCAATCTAGAGCTCCGGCAGAGCTGTTCTGCCGGGGATACTTCCCTCCGGGAGGGGGAAATCATCACCATTGTCATCACCAACGCTCCTCTCATCGGGAGAGGACAATCTCCATCAACATCTTCACCAGCACCATCTCATCTCCAAACCCTAGTTCATCTCTTGTATCCAATTCTTGTGTCAAAGTCCGGGATTGGTGCTAGTAGGTTGCTAGTAGTGTTTATTACTCCTTGTAGTTGATGCTAGTTGGTTTATTTGGTGGAAGATCATATGTTCAGATCCTATATGCATATTATTACCCCTCTGATTATGAACATGAATATGCTTTGTGAGTAATTATGTTTGTTCCTGAGGACAAGGGAGAAGTCTTGCTATTAGTAGTCATGTGAATTTTGTATTCGTTTGATATTTTGATAAGATGTATGTTGTCTAGCCTCTAGTGGTGTTATGTGAACGTCGACTACATAACACTTCACCATTATTTGGGCCTAGAGGAAGGCATTGGGAAGTAATAAGTAGATGATGGGTTGCTAGAGTGACAGAAGCTTAAACCCTAGTTTATGCGTTGCTTCGTAAGGGGATGATTTGGATCCACATGTTTCATGTTATGGTTAGGTTTACCTTAATACTTTTGTTGTAGTTGCGGATGCTTGAAATAGAGGTTAATCATAAGTGGGATGCTTGTTCAAGTAAGAACAGAACCCAAGCACCGGTCCACCCACATATCAAATTATCAAAGTATCGAACGCGAATCATATGAACGTGATGAAAACTGGCTTGACGATATTCCCATGTGTCCTCGGGAGCGCTTTTCCTATTATAAGAGTTTGTTCCGGCTTCTCCTTTGCTATAAAAAGGATTGGGCCACCTTGCTGCACTTTATTTACTTTTTTTACTGGCTGCTCGTTACAATTTATCTTATCACAAAACTATCTGTTACCACTTATTTCAGTACTTGAAGAGAATACCTTGCTGAAAACCACTTATCATTTCCTTCTGCTCCTCGTTGGGTTCGACACTCTTACTTATCGAAAGGACTACGATAGATCCCCTATACTTGTGGGTCATCAAGACTCTTTTCTGGCGCCGTTGCCGGGGAGTGTAGCACCTTTGGTAGGTGGAATTTGGTAAGGAAAAAATTTATATAGTGTGCTGAAATTTACTGTCACTTGCTACTATGGAAAGTAATTCTCTGAGGGGCTTGTTCGGGGTATCTTCACCCCGTCTAGTAGAGCAAAGAGTTGCTCCTCAACCTACTGAACCTATTGAAAATGAAACTCCTTTTGAATTTCCTTTGGGTATGATGGAAAAACTGATAGCTAACCCTTTTACAGGAGATGGAACAAAGCATCCTGATGAGCACTTAATATATGTGGATGAAGTTTGTGGATTATTTAAGCTTGTAGGTATACCCGATGATGTTGCCAAGAAGAAGGTCTTCCCTTTATCTTTGAAGGGAGACGCATTGATATGGTATAGGCTATGTGATGATATGAGATCATGGAACTATAAGAGATTGAAATTGGTATTTCATCAAAAGTATTACCATATGCATTTTGTTCATCGTGATCACAATTATATATATAATTTCTGGCCTCGCGAAGGAGAAAGCATCGCTCAAGCTTGGGGGAGGCTTAAATCAATGTTATATTCATGCCCCAATCATGAGCTCTCAAGAGAAATGATTATTCAAAATTTTTATGCTCGGCTTTCTGATAACAATCGCACCATGCTCGATACTTCTTGTGTTGGCTCCTTTATGACGAAGACTACTGAATTCAGATGGAATTTATTGGATAGAATTAAACGCAACTCTGAAGATTGGGACCTCAACGAAGGTAAAGAGTCAGGTATGACACCTAAGTTTGATTGTGTTAAATCTTTTGTGGACACCAATATTTTTCGTAAGTTTAGCACTAAATATGGACTTGACTCTGAGATAGTAGCTTCTTTCTGTGAATCTTTTGCTACTTATGTCGATCTCCCCAAGGAGAAGTGGTTTAAACATCATCCTCCCATAGAAGTAAAAGTAGCTGCACCTATTAAAGTTGAAGAAAAGACTGTCACTTATAATGATCCTATTGTTCCTACTTCTTATGTTGAGAAACCACCTTCCCCTGTTAGAGTAAAGGATCATGCTAAAGCTTCAACTGTTGTTCGTAAAAGCAATATTAGAACTTATACACCTCCTGAGCAAGTTAAAGTAGAACCTAATATTGCTATTGTTAAAGATCTCTTGTCTGATAATATTGATGGGCATGTTATTCAGTTCGAAGGTGAAACTGCTAGAATTGCTAAACCTTGTGCTAAAGATAAACATAGACCTGTGGTAGGCGTGCCTGTTATTTCTGTTAAAATAGGAGATCATTGTTATCATGGCTTATGTGATATGGGTGCTAGTGCTAGTGTTATACCTTATGACTTGTATAAAGAAATCAAGCATGAAATTGCACCTGCTGAATTAGAAGATATTGATGTCACAATTAAACTTGCCAATAGATATACTATTTTAGCGATGGGAATTGTTAGAGATGTTGAAGTCTTGTGTGGGAAAACTAAATATCCTGCTGATTTTCTTGTTCTTACTTCTCCGGAAGATAGCTTTTTCCCCATTATATTTGGTAGACCCTTCTTGAACACTGTTCATGCTAAGATAGATTGCGAAAAGAATGTTGTTACTATTGGCTTGGATGATATGGTTCATGAGTCTAATTTCTCTAAATTTAGTAAACAACATTGTGAGGAAGAATTTCCTAGTAAGGCTGAAATTATTGGTCTTGCTTCTATTGCCGTACCTCCTAGTGATCCTTTAGAACACTATTTGCTAGACCATGAAAATGATATGTTCATGAATGAAAGAAGGGAAATAGATGAAGTATTCTTTAAATAGGAACCTATTCTGCAACACAATTTTCCTGTTGAAATTTTAGGGGATCCTCCTCCACCCAAGGGTGATCCCGTGTTTGAGCTTAAACAGTTGCCTGATAATCTTAAATATGCTTATCTTGATGAAAAGAAGATATATCCTGTTATTATTAGTGCTAACCTTTCAGAGCATGAAGAAGAAAGATTATTGAAAACTCTGAAGAAGCATCATGCTGCTATTGGATATACTCTTGATGATCTTAAGGGCATTAGTCCCACTCTATTTCAACATAAAATAAATTTGGAAGCAGATGCCAAACTAGTTCGTGATCCTCAACGACGTCTGAATCCTAAAATGAAAGAAGTGGTAAGAAAAGAAATACTCAAGCTTCTGGAGGCAGGTATAATTTATCCCGTTGCTGATAGTCGGTGGGTAAGTCCTGTCCATTGTGTCCCTAAGAAGGGAGGTATTACTGTTGTTCCTAATGATAAAGATGAATTGATTCCACAAAGAATTATCACAGGTTATAGGATGGTAATTGATTTCCGCAAATTAAATAAAGCAACCAAGAAAGATCATTACCCCTTACCTTTTATTGATAAAATCCTAGAAAGATTATGCAAACATACACACTATTGCTTTCTAGATGGTTATTCTGGTTTCTCTCAAATACCTGTGTCTGCTAGAGATCAATCAAAGACTACTTTTACATGCCCTTTTGGTACTTTTGCTTTTAGACGTATGCCTTTTGGTTTATGTAATGCACCTGCTACCTTTCAAAGATGCATGATGGCTATATTCTCTGACTTTTGTGAAAAGATTTGTGAGGTTTTCATGGACGATTTTTCCGTCTATGGTTCCTCTTTTGATGATTGCTTGAGCAATCTTGATCGAGTTTTACAGAGATGTGAAGGAACTAATCTTGTCTTGAATTGGGAAAAGTGCCACTTTATGGTTAATGAAGGTATTGTCTTGGGGCATAAAGTTTCTGAAAGAGGTATTGAAGTTGATAAAGCCAAGGTCGATGCTATTGAAAAGATGACATGTCCCAAGGATGTCAAAGGTATAAGAAGTTTCCTTGGTCACGCCGGATTTTACAGGAGGTTCATTAAGGACTTCTCAAAAATTTCTCAGCCTCTGACTAATTTATTGCAAAAAGATATACCATTTGTCTTTGATGATGGTTGTGTAGAAGCATTTGAAATACTTAAGAAAGCATTAGTCTCTGCATCTGTTGTTTAGCCACCTGATTGGAATTTACCCTTTGGAATTATGTGTGATGCTAGTGATTATGCTGTAGGTGCTGTTCTAGGGCAAAAAGTTGATAAGAGATTAAATGTTATTCATTATGCTAGTAAGACTCTAGACAATGCTCAAAGAAATTATGCTACTACTGAAAAAGAGCTTTTAGCAGTTGTATTTGCTTGTGATAAGTTCAGACCTTATATTGTTGATTCTAAAGTAACTATTCACACTGATCATGCTGCTATTAAATACCTTATGGAAAAGAAAGATGCTAAACCTAGACTTATTAGATGGGTTTTGCTACAAGAATTTGATTTGCATATTGTTGATAGAAAGGGAGCTGAGAACCCCGTTGCAGACAACTTTTCTAGGTTAGAGAATGTTATTGATGACCCACTACCTATTGATGATAGCTTTCCTAATGAACAATTAAATGTTATAAGTACTTCTTGTAGTACTCCATGGTATGCTGATTATGCTAATTATATTGTTGCTAAGTTTATACCACCTAGCTTCACATACCAGCAAAAGAAAAAGGTTTTCTATGACTTGAGACATTACTTTTGGGATGACCCACATCTTTATAAAGGAGTAGATGTTGTTATTAGACGTTGTGTACCTGAGCATGAACAGGAACAGATCCTACGCAAGTGTCATTCCGAGGCTTATGGAGGATACCACGCTGGAGATAGAACTGCACATAAGGTATTCCAATCTGGTTTTTATTGGCCTACTCTCTTCAAGGATGTCCGTAAGTTTGTCTTGTCTTGTGATGAATGTCAAAGAATTGGTAATATTAGTAGACATCAAGAAATGCCTATGAATTATTCTCTTGTTATTGAACCATTTGATGTTTGGGGCTTTGACTATATGGGACCTTTTCCTGCCTCTAATGGATACGCACATACTCTAGTTGCTGTTGATTACGTTACTAAGTGGGTAGAAGCTATTCCAACTAGTAGTGCTGATCATAACACTTCTATTAAAATGCTTAAGGAATTTATTTTTCCGAGGTTTGGAGTCCCTAGATATTTAATGACTTATGGTGGTTCACACTTTATTCATGGTGCTTTCCGTAAAATGCTTGCTAAGTATGATGTTAATCATAGAATTGCATCTCCTTATCACCCACAGTCTAGTGGTCAAGTAGAGTTGAGCAATAGAGAGCTCAAATTAATTTTGCAAAAGACTGTTAATAGGTCTAGAAATAATTGGCCTAAGAAACTTGACGATGCAATATGGGCATATAGAACTGCATACAAAAATCCTATGGGTATGTCTCCGTATAAAATGGTTTAGGGAAAAGCATGTCACTTACCTCTCGAACTAGAACATAAGGCATATTGGGCTATTAAAGAGCTTAGCTATGATTTGAAACTTGCCGGTGAGAAGAGGTTATTTGATATTAGCTCACTTGATGAATGGAGAACCCAAGCTTATGAAAATGCCAAGTTGTTTAAAGAAAAAGTTAAAAGATGGCATGACAAAAGGATACAAAAGCGTGAGTTTAATGTAGGTGATTATGTATTGCTATACAACTCTCGTTTAAGATTTTTTGCAGGAAAACTTCTCTCTAAATGGGAAGGCCCCTATGTTATCGAGGAGGTCTATCGTTCCGGTGCCATAAAAATCAACAACTTCGAGGGCACAAATCCGAAGGTGGTAAATGGTCAAAGAATCAAACATTATATCTTAGGTAATCCCATAAATGTTGAAACCAATATTATTGAAACCGTAACCCCGGAGGAATACATAAGGGACACTTTCCGGAACGTTTCAGACTCCGAAAAGGAATAGGTATGTGGTACGGTAAGTAAACCGACTCCAAAACAATTTTTAAGGCAATATTTCTCCGTCTTGGAATATTTAGAGAAATAGAAAAATAAGTAGCAGTCCGGGAAGGACACGAGGGCCCCACGAGGGTGGTGGGCGTGCCCTACCCCTCTGGGCGCGCCCCCTACCTCGTGAGCACCTCGTGTGCCTTCCGGGCTCCGTTTTCTTGCACGATACGTATTTTGGTCCGTAAAAATTCATTATATATTCTCCCGAAGGTTTTGACTCCCGTATCACGCAAATCTCCTCTATTTTTGTTTTTGAGCTGTTGCTGCTGCAGATTAGAGCAAGATGTCTTCTCAAGAGTCAATCGGGGAGAGCCGGGTATCTAATCCGGCACCGGAACCAAGGGCAAACAGTGACGCTGACCACTTTGGGCCAGCAACGGAGGAAGAGATGGAGGCCTACTTGATGAGAGTAGATGCCATGGAGGATCAAGAAGTCACCTCTCGCCTCCGAGCTGGGTTCACGATGGGGGAACTACAGAGCTCGGCTATTCCAAACTCGGTTATCCCTTATAATGTTAGATTTATTTCTTATGAAAATATGAAGAGGAGTGTCACTTGTTCTCCCGCAGCTATGCAACACCCTTGGGTGCAAGGAGCTTTAGCTATCACAGGAAAGCTTCGTAAGGAAATAATGGACCTCAAACAACAAGTCAATAAGCTCGAGGAGGAGAACCGCATCCTGAGGGGAATCATCACCAAGAATATTACACCGACAACAAAGGAGACATAATCACATTGGTATGGGCACTCCCCTTGGCAACTGCCAAGCTTGGCGGAGGTGCCCCGGTATTGTATCACAATCACAACTCCTATCTTTACCGTTTTTTCTTAATTCGATCCTATTAGTGGTATCTTGATCTAGTAGAATAAAGTTTATGGCATGATCTAGTTTTGAGTTTTTCTTTATGATCTCTCTTTGTAACCGAGTCCGTAAGATATATATAATGAAGATTAGTGTTGAGTCAAGAGCTTGATTATTTTGCCATGATCTTGGGCAAATAAAAGAAAGAAGAAAAGAATAAGAAGAAACAAAAAGTTCATATTGATCTTATTGAGAGTAATGACTTCACATAGAAAGAGTATGATGAATAAAAGTTGTTGGGAGTTGGCAGACATAGCTTTGGTCATTGTTGCAATTAATAGGAAGTAATAAGGAAAGAGAGGTTTTCACATATAGATATATTATCATTGACATGCTAAAGGGTTGATGTTGGACAAGGAAGACAATGTAATGAGTTATGTCTTTCTTATATTTGAGATAAAGTATGTTGTCATGGATCCTCTAACTTGTTGAGCTTGCCTTTCCCCCTCATGCTAGCCAAATTCTCAGCACCAAGTAGAAATACTACTTGTGCTTCCAAATACCCTTAAACCAGTTTTGCCATGAGAGTCCACCATATCTACCTATGGATTGAGTAAGATACTTCAAGTAAGTTTTCATCGATGCAAAGCAATAAAAATTGCTCTAAATATGTATGATTGATTGGTGTGGGAGAAATAAGATTTATACGATCTTGTGATGTAGAAGTAATAAAAGCGACGGACTGCATAATAAAGGTTCATATCACAAGGGGCAATATAAAGTGACGTTCTTTCGCATTGAGATTTTGTGCATCCAACCATAAAAGCGCATGGCAACCTCTACTTCCCTCTGCGAAGGGCCTATCTTTTATTATTATCTTATACCTTATGCAAGAGTCACGGTGATCTTCACCTTTCCTTTTTCATTTTATCCTTTGGCAAGCTCAGCATTTTGGAAAGAACATGATATATATATATCTAATTGGATATAGGGGAGCATGAATTATTATTGTTGACATTACCCTTGAGTTAAAAGGTTGTGGGGCAAAACTATAGGCCCCTATCTTTCTCTGTGTCCGATTAAAACTTCATAACCACAAGTATTGCGTGAGTGTTAGCAATTATGAAGGACTAAATGATAGTTGAGTATGTGGACTTGCTTTTTAGCTCTGACATAGACTCTTTCCGATGTTATGATAAATTGCAATTGCTTCAATGACTGAGATTATAGTTTGTCGGAGCCCAATAAGGTTTATGATTTATACTTTTGCATTGTGAATAGATCATCACTTGAACATAAGTAATCATATGACAAAATCTATATATGTTGTTGTTATGAGAATAATCATGATGCCTTCATGTCCGTCTTTTATTTTTATCGACGCCTCTACCTCTAAACATGAGGACATATTTATTGTTATCGGCTTTTCGCTTGAGGACAAGCGAGGTCTAAGCTTGGGGGAGTTGATACGTCCATTTTGCATCATGCTTTTATATCGATATTTATTGCATAATGGGCTGTTATTTCACTTTATGTCACAATACTTATGGCTATTCTCTCTTATTTTACAAGGTTTACATAAGGAGGGAGAATGCCGGCAACTAGAATTCTGGGCTGGAAAAGGAGCAAATATTAGAGACCTATTCTGCGCAACTCCAAAAGTCCTAAAACTCCACGGAACATCTTAAAATAAATAAAGAAAAATCCTCGCCAAAGATGAAGGCCAGGGGGCCCACACCCTGCTCACGAGGGTGGGGGCGCGACCCCCTCCTAGGGCGTGCCCCCCTACCTCATGGGCCCCCTGGTGGGTCTCCGACGTCCATCTTCTGCTATATGAAGTCTTTCGATGAGAAAAAATCGGAAGGAAATTTTCGGGACGAGACTCCGCCGCCACGAGGCGGAACCTTGGCGGAACCAATCTAGAGCTCCGGCAGAGCTGTTCTGCCGGGGATACTTCCCTCCGGGAGGGGGAAATCATCACCATCATCATCACCAACGCTCCTCTCATCGGAAGAGGGCAATCTCCATCAACATCTTCACCAGCACCATCTCATCTCCTAACCCTAGTTCATCTCTTGTATCCAATTCTTGTCTCAAAGTCCGGGATTGGTGCTAGTAGGTTGTTAGTAGTGTTGATTACTCCTTGTAGTTGATGCTAGTTGGTTTATTTGGTGGAAGATCATATGTTCAGATCCTATATGCATATTATTACCCCTCTGATTATGAACATGAATATGCTTTGTGAGTAATTATGTTTGTTCCTGAGGACAAGGGAGAAGTCTTGCTATTAGTAGTCATGTGAATTTGGTATTCGTTTGATATTTTGATAAGATGTATGTTGTCTAGCCTCTAGTGATGTTATGTGAACGTCGACTACATAACACTTCACCATTATTTGGGCCTAGAGGAAGGCATTGGGAAGTAATAAGTAGATGATGGGTTGCTAGAGTGACAGAAGCTTAAACCCTAGTTTATGCGTTGCTTCGTAAGGGGATCATTTGGATCCACATGTTTCATGCTATGGTTAGGTTTACCTTAATACTTTTGTTGTAGTTGCGGATGCTTGAAATAGAGGTTAATCATAAGCGGGGATGCTTGTTCAAGTAAGAACAGCACCCAAGCACCGGTCCACCCACATATCAAATTATCAAAGTATCGAACACGAATCATATGAACGTGATGAAAACTGGCTTGACGATATTCCCATGTGTCCTCGGGAGCACTTTTCCTATTATAAGAGTTTGTTCCGGCTTGTCCTTTGCTACAAAAAGGATTGGGCCACCTTGCTGCACTTTATTTACTTTTGTTACTTGTTGCTCGTTACAATTTATCTTATCACAAAACTACTTGTTACCACTTATTTTAGTACTTGCAGAGAATACCTTGCTAAAAACTGCTTATCATTTCCTTCTGCTCCTCGTTGGGTTCGACACTCTTACTTATCGAAAGGACTATGATAGATCCCCTATACTTGTGGGTCATCAGTATTCAAGGGAGACTTCCAAACCTTCACAGACTTTGGTCACCGTCAATCCACAATGACTGTTGGATGCTTAGAACGTGACGCCTAACCGGCTAGAGGATTCATAGTCCTCAAGTGTAACAAGTCTTCAGGTCACGCAGACAGAAAGACTTCAGTGATGCCTAACACTCTTTGGCTCTGGGTGTTTAGGGCTTTGTCCTCGCAAGGATTTCTCTCTCAAATGCTTCTGAGGTGGGTTGCTCTCAAATGACAAAAGCCGTGCACTAACTCTGAGCAGCCACCAATTGATGGTGTAGGGGGTGGGCTATTTATAGATAGGAGGCAACCCGGCCTGATTTTTCTAAAATGACCCTGGGTCACTAAGGAACTGACACATGTCTAACAGTCAGATTTCAAACACGCGCGACAGCTTGACTTGGGCTACAAGTAAAGCTGACTCATCCATCTCTGGATAAGATTTGCTCTTATTGTCTTCACTTGAAGACATAGGATTTGGTTGAGCATCACTTCATTCATTCTGACTTTGTTCACATGGACCCCACTTAACAGTGCGGTGGTTCCTATGACTCAACAAATAAGAAAAGGAAACTACAAAACAACTATGTCTTCGCACTCCATAGTCTTCATGTGAATGTCTTCTCGAGTCGTAATCTTCGTTGTGAATATCTTCACAGACCACCATTGTCTTCAATGTCTTCACACATTTTTAGGGGTCATCTCTGGTAGGTAAAGGGAATCAATGAGGGACTACTACCTGTGTTATCTTGCAATTCTCACAAACACATTAGTCCCTCAACCAAGTTTGTCGTCAATACTCCAAAACCAACAAGGGGTGGCACTATATGCACTCACAATCTCCCCCTTTTTGGTGATTGATAACAAACTGGTTGATGTTTTCAATGGGGATAAAAGTATGTAAATGTTGGGAATTACGGCATTGTCTTTGTAACTAGAAAAAGGCTCCCCCTGAAGATGTGCATATAAGTAGTTTGCTTTTGAATGCAAATGCACATGGCAGGTTTTAGTTTGTGGAGATCCTCTTCAACTTATGAAGACAGTTCATCATGCATATAAAGATATGACGAAGATAATGACATGCATAATTAAAAATGGACGTCTGCGGAATGACTTCATGCGGAACTTATCATTGATAATCTCCAAGTGTAGGGAATCATCATAGCAATTCCCAAGGGTGGAAGTGATAAGTATGGAGTGTCGAACCCACAAGGAGCTAAAGGTAAGATCAATATTCTCTCATGTCTTATCTGCCACTGATACGACTCTACTTACACCGAACATTTGCTTCCAACTAGAAACGAGAAATAAAACTATGTTGTGGGTATGAAGAGGATAACTTTGCATGATATCGGAGAGCTAAAATATGAAAGTAGGTGCTGTTATCATAAAGTTAGAATATATTACTAAATATTATAAATAGTGAGTGTGGAATAATGATCGGTCGATGTGCGGAATTATCCCAGGCAATCGTTAACAAGACCGGTGGTCGTCATTGCAATTTCATATGAAGGAGAGGCATAAGGTAACATACTTTCTCTTCTTGGATCATATGCACTTATGATTGGAACTCTAGCAAGCATCCGCAACTACTAAAGATCATTAAGGTAAAACCCAACCATAGCATTAAAGCATCAAGTCCCCTTTATCCCATACGCAACAACCCCCTTACTCGGGTTTATGCTTCTGTCACTCAAGAAACCCACTATAAGCGAATCACGAATATATTAGAACACCCTACAGCGAGAATCCCTCACGCTTGTGCGACACGGAGGGCACAATAGGACATCACCAAAATAAAACATACAACTCATACCAATCTAGATCATCAATCAACCCAAAGACAAAGGATATCTACTCAAAACATCACAGGATGGCAACACATCATTGGATCATATTATGTGGCATAAAGCACCATGTTCAAGTAGGGATTACAGCAGGGTGTGGGAGAGTGGACCGCATAAAAGAGATGAGGATGGTGATGATGATGGTGATGTTGATCACGACGATCACTGCGGCGATGATTCCCCTCCCGATGGCACTTCGGTGCCTCCGAGAGAGAGAGGAGGAGAGGTTCTCCCCCTTGTGCTTCCTCCTCCATGGCCTCCCCCTGGATGGGGAGAGGATCTCCCTCTGGTCCTTGGCCTTCATGGTGATGATGGCCCCTCCGAGATCCTCCTCCCTGGCCTTCGGTGATGATGGCCCCCTCCGGCAGGGTGCTAGAGAGGGCCTAGATTGATTTCTCGTGGCTATAGAGGCTTGCGGCGGCGGAACTTCCGATCTAGGTTAATTTCTGGAGGTTTGGGTATTTATAGGAGAGGTTGGCATCGATAACAAGTCAGGGGAGCCCACAGGTAGTCCACGAGGCATAGGGGCGCCCCAAGGGGGGCGGGTGCGCCCCCACCCATGTGGGGCCCACGGGACTCCCCTCCGGTAGGTTTTTGTTCCAGTATTTTTTATATTTTCCAGAGAAATTCTCCGTTGATTTTCATCGCATTCCGACAACTTTTATTTCTGCACAAAAACAACACCATGGAAGTTCTGCTGAAAACAAAGTCAGTCCGGGTTAGTTCTAATCAAATCATACCAAAATCATATAAAACTATTGTAAACATGTCATGAATACTTCATAAATTATAGATACGTTGGAGACGTATCAGCATCCCCAAGCTTAATTCATGCTCGTCCTCGAGTAGGTAAATGATAATAGAAATAATTTATGAAGTGTGAATGCTAGCAAGTGCTTAAGTTTGATCAATGATAGTTTCAATCACTTTTTGTAGCATCATTATATATCATAACAATAGCTCAACTCATAAAACTTCTCATGATCAAGTAACAAGCTATTCACATGTTAAAGTATAGATCATAAACTTTCTTGAAAACTAACAAACCGTGCTCTTAGTCATCAAACAATTGCAATTCATCTTATTTTCGGGAAGGATCTATGTAAGAGCTTTGATTCAGCAAACTCCCCATACTCAACTATCATTTAATCTTTCACAATTGCTAACACTCATGTGATATTTATGGGTTCAAAGTTTTAATCGGACACAGAGATAGGGGCTTATAGTTTCGGCTCCCAACCTTTTACCTCAAGGGTAATGTCAACAATAATCATTTATGAAAACCTACATCCAAGTGATATATATATCCAGATTGCTCCAACACAAAGTGCTTGCCAAAGGAAAAGTGTAAAAAGGGAAAGGTGATGACCACCATGACTCTTGTATAAGGGGTAGAAGATAAAAGTAAAAGATAGGCCCTTCGCAGAGGGAAGCAAAGGTTGTCATGCGCTTTTATGGTTGGATGCACAACATCTTAATGCAAAAGAATGTCACTTTATATTGCCAATTGTGGTATGGACCTTTATTATGTAGTCTGTCGCTTTTATTTCTTCCACATCACAAGATCGTATAAAGCTTATTTTCTCCACATTAATAGATCATACATATTTAGAAAGCAATTTTTATTACTTGCAACAATGACAACTTACTTGAAGGATCTTACTCAATCCATAGGTAGATATGGTGGACTCTCATGGCAAAACTGGGTTTAAGGATATTCGAAAGCACAAGTAGTATCTCTACTTGGTGCAAAGAATTTGGCTAGCATGAGGGGGAAAGGCAAGCTCAACATGTTGGATGATCCAAGACAATATAACGTTTCAAATATAGGAAAACATAACCCATTAAGTTGTCTTCCTTGTCCAACATCAAATTTTTAGCATGTCATATTTTAATGAGTGCTCACAATTACAAAAGATGTCCAAGATAGTATATTTATATGTGAAATCTCTCTTCCTTCAATATTCTTTCATGAATTGTTCAAGTGACAAATTCTGCGTTTGCTAACTTCCAATAAGTTTACTACCTATACTTATTATGTGTGAAGTCATTACTCCCCATGTTGTAAGCATATGAAACATATATAAATTCAGATTTATGATATTCAATTCATTCAACCATTTACTCATAGGATATATGTGAAGTACGTGAGTAAATGACAAACTACTCCAAAAAGATATAAGTGAAGAATACTGAGTAGTCAAATAATTAAATAGCCATGGGAGGATTCTTCTTCATTCAAGATTTCAGATCCAAGGATTTTATTCAAACAGCAAGTAAAATTGAAAATACGCTCCAAGCAAGACACATATCATGTGATGAATAAAAATATAGCTCCGAGTAAGGTATACCGATAGTTTTGAAGACGAAAGAGGGGATGCCTTCCGGGGCATCCCCAAGCTTAGGTGCTTAAGTCTTCCTTGAATATTACCTTGGGGTGCCTTGGGCATCCCCAAGCTTAGGGTCTTTCCACTCCTTATTCAACTCATATTGATATCTCACCCAAAGCTTAAAAACTTCAATCACACAAAACTTAACGGAACTTCGTGAGATAGGTTAGTATGATAAAGAGTAAACCATTCACTTTGGTACTGTCAAAGACAAGGTCCATAATTGTTCTCACACAATTCCTACTGTACCGTATCATTTCTACAATTTATATTGAGAAATATAAGCCATAGAAACTAGAAAACAAGCAAACTATGCAATGAAAACAGAATCTGTCAGAAACAGAACAGTCTGTAATGATCTGAACACCAACCATACTTTTTCACTCCAAAAATTATGAAATAAATTGGTGGCTGTGAGGAATTGGTCTATTAATCTTCTGAAAAAATAATCAACCCAATCGCACTCTTTTGTAAAAAATGACAGCTAATCTCGTGAGCGCAAAGTTTCTGTTTTTTACAGCAAGATCACATTAACTTTCACCCAAGTCTTCCCAAAGGTCTTACTTGGCAATTTATTGAAACAAAATCTATAATACATGATTAATACAGTATCTTAATCATGAGAACACACAAAAACAGTAAGGGCAAATATTGGGTTTTCTCCCAACAAGCGCTTTTCTTTAATGCCTTTTAGCTAGGCATGATGATTTCAATGATGCTCACATAAAAGATAAGAATTGAAACATAAAGAGAGCATCATGAAGAATATGACTAGCACATCTAGACCTAACCCACTTCCTATGCCTAGGTATTTTGTGAGCACACAATTTATGGGAACAAGAATCAACTAGCATAGGAAGGCAAAACAAGTATAACTTCAAAACTTTAAGCACATAGGGAGGAAACTTGATATTATTGCAACTCCTACAAGCATGTATTCCTCCCTCATAATATTTTCAGTAGCATCATGAATGAGTTCAACAATATAATCATCACTTAAAGCATTTTGTTCATGATCTACAAGCATAGAAATTTTACTAGTCTCCACATAAGCAAAATTCTTCTCATTCGGTATAGTGGGAGCAAACTCAACAAAGTAATTGTCATGTGAGACATAATCCAATTGAAAATTAAAATCATGATGACAAGTTTCATGGTTAACATTATTCTTTATAGCATACATGTCGTCACAATAATCATCATAGATAACAACTTTGTTCTCATAATCAATGGGAACCTTCTCCAAAATAGTGGAATCATTACTAACTAAAGTTGAAACTCTTCCAAATCCACTTTAGATTATAGTATTATTCAGACTCCAAAAGATATAAGTGAAGTTCATGAAGCATTCTATAAATTAATGAAGGGCTATCACATACTAGCATGGTTATTAAAGGAAAAACAAAAAAACACAAAGGACACAAATCATGTGAACAAAACAAAAAACCGAGGTATACCGATAATTGTTGAAGAAGAAAGATGGGATGCCAACCGGGGAATCCCCAAGCTTAGATGCTTGAGTATCCTTAGAATATTTACTTGGTTTTCCTTGGGCATCCCCAAGCTTTAGCTCTTGCCTCTCTTTATTCTTCTCACATCGGTAACTCCTCGTTCTTCGAACACTTCATCCACACAAAACTTTAACAAAAACTTTGTGAGATCCGTTAGTATAATAAATAAAATCACTACCTTTAGGTACTGTTGCAAATGCATTCCAATTTCATATTAGAACTATATATACTGTATTCCAACTTCACCATGGTTCATACCCCCCGATACTACCCATAGTTTCATCAAAATAAGTGAGCAACACATAGAAAACAGAATCTGTGAAAAACAGGACAGTCTGTAGTAATCTGGAAGTTTAGTATACTTATGTAACTCCAAAAATTCTAAACAATATATGAAAATTTAAAACATTTGTACATAAGTAATTTGCAAAAAGTTTTAGACCCATTTGACTTTCCAGTAAAAAATGTAAAATCACGCGCTACAGCCAAAGTTTCTGTTTTTGTACTGCACAAAGTAAACAAGCAATCTAATCATCCTAAAACCAAGGCTTGGTATATTATTTTTATAATACAATGGATATATACAAGGGGATGATTATTTTTAGAGAAGCTTCCATGAATTTTTTTACATTGTTTCCATGAGCATGAACACAAGTGTTCAAGGTCGACCCTCATTTCTCCAATGCATAACCTTCCAATCGCTTCTCATATTGAAAAACTTTTTAGGTATGAGAGGCAAGTAAAAAAATTTCATTCTTTTTAAAAAAATTATATGTTTCACCCACAACTAAACAGAAACAAAAAGGAAAAACAAACTCTACTTAGTGAAGAAAGCAAACAAGCACACACGAGAATATCAACCCCACGCTATTGCTCCCCGGCAACGGCGCCATAAAAGAGCTTGATAATCCCCAAGTGCAGGGAATCATCGTAGAAATTCCCAAGGGTGGAAGTGATAAGTATGGAGTGTCGAACCCACAAGGATCTAAAGTAAGATCAATATTCTCTCAAGTCCTATCTGTCACTGATACGACTCTACGTACACCGAACGTTTGCTTCCAACTAGAAACGAGAAATAAAACTACATTGTGGGTATGAAGAGGATAACTTTGCATGATATCGAAGAGCTAAAATATGAAAGTAGGTGCTGTTATCATAAAGTTAGAATATATTACTAAATATTATAAATAGCGAGTGTGGAATAATGATGGGTTGGTGTGCGGAATTATCCTAGGCAATCATTAACAAGACCGGTGATCGTAATTGCAATTTCATATGAGGGAGAGGCATAAGATAACATACTTTCTCTTCTTGGATCATATGCACATATGACTGGAACTCTAACAAGCATCCGCAACTACTAAAGATCATTAAGGTAAAACCCAACCATAGCATTAAAGCATCAAGTCCCCTTTATCCCATACGCAACAACCCCCTTACTTGGGTTTATGCTTGTCACTCAAGCAACCCACTATAAGCGAATCATGAACATATTGCAACACCCTACAGTGAGAATCCCTCACACTTGCGCGACACGGAGGGCACAATAGGATAGCACCAAAATAAAACATACAACTCATACCAATCTAGATCATCAATCAACCCAAATACAAAGGATATCTACTCAAAACATCACAGGATGGCAACACATCATTGGATCATAATATGTGGCATAAAGCACCATGTTCAAGTAGGGATTACAGCGGGGTGCGGGAGAGTGGACCACGTAAAAGAGATGAGGATGGTGATGATGATGGTGATGTTGATGAAGACGATCACCGCGGCGATGATTCCCCTCCCGATGGCACTTCGGTGCCACCGAGAGAGAGGAGGAGAGGTTCCCCCCCCCCCTTGTGCTTCCTCCTCCATGGCCTCCCCCTGGATGGGGAGAGGTTCTCCCTCTGGTCCTTGGCCTTCATGGTGATGATGGCCCCTCCGGGATCCTCCTCCATGGCCTCCGGCGATGATGGCCCCCTCCGGCAGGGTGCTAGAGAGGGCCTAGATTGATTTCTCGTGGCTACAGAGGCTTGCGGCGGTGGAACTTCTGATCTAGGTTAATTTCTGGAGGTTTGGGTATTTATAGGAGAGGTTGGCGTCGAGAACAAGTCAGGGGGCCCCACAGGTAGTCCACGAGGCACAGGGGCGCGCCCCCACCCTCGTGCGGCCCATGGGACTCCCCTCCGATAGATTTTTGTTCCATTATTTTTTATATTTTCCAGAAAAATTCTCTGTTGATTTTCATCGCATTCTGAGAACTTCTATTTCTATAAAAAAACACCGCGGTAGTTCTGCTGAAAACAACGTCAGTCCAGGTTAGTTCTAATCAAATCATACCAAAATCATATAAAACTATTGTAAACATGGCATGAATACTTCATAAATTGTAGATACGTTGGAGACGTATCAATCATCGCATCACAAAATAGTAGAAAAAGTAGCAGATGACCATCAAGTTTAAGTGGTACAACCAAAAGAACCAAATGTATCAAAAGACGAAGGTTGTAATCACTTGGCAAAAAGTAGCAACCACCCATAAAGGGCCCGCTTGAAGACTATCAACTCATATGCTTCTACCCCTTTTGTCAGTAAGGACCAAAAAGGTTTAAAGACATAGAGTATCTACTCGTTCCCATCAGGAGTAGATGCAGGAGCAGGGTCGACGTTGGAGTTTGGTGGTGCAGAGGGGCCTAGTGTAGTGTCGATATGAAGTGATGCCATGGTTGGTGAAGTGGCATCGTCTTCTTCATCGATGATTCTCGCAACAACAGTTGCAGCCGAAGATGAATACTCAGAATCTCCAATGGAAGGAGTCCGATGCCAGCTTGCATTTTGTGGAGGCTTGGAATCAAATTTGAAGCCCTTTGTGAAGCCGTCTTCGCGAAGATCATCTTCAGAGCATAGCAGTGTGAGACTCTTCCAAGACCGCCGACAGGCTTCATGAGCTACGTATGAGTTCTTGGTGGAAAGATTGCGAATGCGATTGACATCCACCAAGATGCTCTGCATCTGACGCTTTAACCAGTCATGATGCTTGTCCTGCTTCTGATGTAAGACCACAAGAAGCTCTCAGTCATTGAGTGCATGAGAACGCTTCCGAGACCGTTGAGCAATGGTGCTGTCAGTGGCTTCAGTGTTTGCACGGTGAGGCGCACGTATATTGCTAGCCAAAGGATAAGTAGGAGTTTCAGCATTAGGGACATGAGTGCCTTCAATTGGCTGCGTGAAGCATTGGCGATCAACATTATGAAGATAAAGTGGCTCCTTGGCATGCTCAGGGTAGATGGCTTCAACTACTAGATCAACCTCAGGAAAAAAGATAAGATGGTTGCGCGCTGATGGCTGAAAGTCAAATGAATAGTGAAGCTTGATTAAGCGCATCACCCATGGAGCATAAAACTTCAAGCCAAACAGATCAATTCCAGATGCAGCAAACTGTCTGATGAAGAAATCCTGGGAATTGAATCTGATGCATTGACAATATAGAATACCAAAGTCTTCATGGCTCCTTCAAGTTTGGCTTCAGCTGAGTATCCCTTGATGGGCCAGAGAGTACGCCTCAGAATATGATAGACTGTGCGGGGCAGGTACTCAAGGTCCTTGACGAAGAACTCCTTGGGATAATCAGCATCTTGAGGCAATGTGTCGGTGCGGAACGACACCTATGGGATCACGAGAATCCCTACTACGGTTAGCGGGGCGCGGGGTCGTGAGAAGAGCGGATCAAGCAGGTAGCACATGGTTCGTTTATCCAGGCTCGGGCCGCAAGGATGCGTAAAACCCTACTCCTGCTTTGGTGGATTGGATATCTGTGTTCTTGAGCTAGCTATGGGGCGTGAGGAGCTCCAAAAAGCCGAATCCTTCTCCTGGTCGCCTCGGGCCTCCTTTTATAGAAAAAGGGGCTGCCACAGTGGCACACAGGAGGTGGAAAGGGAACAGTGATGCGAGGTTATCCCTCGCATTACATGACAAGGCGCATTTAACGCGTCTTGCTTAGGTGTCCTTGCTTTATCGGGGACGGGGGAGAGATCTGCCTCGTCCGCCGATGCTCCTTCTTGTGTCGACACGCGCCCTGGCCAGCGACGCCTGCGATGCCACGTAGGTAGGCAGGCAGCTGAGGTGGCGCAGTGGTGGGTCTCCACGAAGATCTGCATGCCGCCACGCAGGTGCCTTCCCAGCTGGTTGGGTCGGCAGCTTCATGCATGCGGTGGTGAAGGCTCGGTTGGCGTGGGCCTGATGGTGGCCCTGCGGGTGTCCTCGGCAAGGGCCTTGCCGGGGCCCCGGCAAGGGTCTTGCTGAGGCGCCTGCCGTCATCCTCGGCAAGGCGCTTGCCGGGGGCCTTGTGGTCTTCCTCGGCTGGGATCCCGCCAAGGGTTGTCGTCTCCTTAGTGCGTATCTGATCTTGAATGTCTTCACGAAGATCTGCATGCTGCCACGGGGATGTCTCCCAAATCCTTGCCCTTTGGGGGCAGTGGACTCAAGGGTGATTCGCTCCGTAGGTGCGGGACGAGTCGCCGCGGCAAGGGTCTTGTCGGGGCTTCTAGAACTGTCTCCCGGCAAGGATCTTGCCGGGGGAGTCCGCTTCGTCCCCTTTGCTCTTCGTGGTCTTGGCCTTGGCGTCGTAATTCTCTTGAGCTTCGGTCTTACCCTGGCTCACCTCCCTTGCCTTGCTTGGTGTGGTGGTGCCCGTGGCTCAGACTGCCCGTGCATAGTTATAGGGGTACAAAAAGTGTACCCCTCTTTTTGTACACCGACAGGAGCCCCGGGCCTGGGCCACACATAAGCGCAACGCGTTGCTGGGCTAGGCCCAAAAACGGTGCGCGGGCAGGCGGGGCGGTTTTTACCGCGGTAAGGTTCTTCACGCGCTGCGCTTCCCACGACTCCCGCGCGTGGCGCGGCGTGGGGAGGTGCGTGTGACGTGGGCGGCATGCCTGTGGTTGGTTCCCACAGGCATGCGTCTCGTCGTAGTAAAGGGGGCGGTTCGCGCCTTCCCCATAAATGGAGGGAGGCGTGGAGGCGCGGCCCATTTACTGAATGGGGCCGAGGCGCGGTCCTCGAGGCGTCCACTCCCCATGATCACGGGGTGGGGAGAGGTCGCCTCACCCGTGCCCTCGGTTCTGCACGTTCGCCACATGTTCTCCCATGCGCTTGGGGTGGGAAACGGTGGAGGCGGGAAACCGGACCGTTGCTGGTTGGGGCAGCGGGTCGGCCCTAGCTCCCTGCGCCTCCCGTGTCTTGATTGGCCAAGCGAGGAGGCCAAGCCCCAAACCCAATCCTTTATAAAGAGAGGGAGGGGGGATGGCGTCCCGCATTCTTTTATCTTCTTCTTCCTTTAGCTTCTGCTCCTCCCTTCCATCCGTCATGGAGAGAGGGAACCCCGGTCCTTCAACAGTGGCGGCGAGGGTCGCCGCTCGATAACGCGTCCCTCCTTCTCCTGCGCCTGCGGTGGCAGAGCCAGTCGCGAGGGGAAGGGGGAGGGGGCGAGGCCGTGGGCGAGGCCGGGGCGCTCGGGGAAGAGGAGGACGGGGTGGCGCGCCGGCCTCGCCTCCACCAGCAGCTCCTCCAATGGAGGGCCATGTTGGGGACGACCCTTGTGAGTTCTTCGTCAGGCTGCGTCGGCCGCCGTGCCGTCGTCTTCGTCTCCCGACTCCATTTGTGCGGGAGATGGAGCTAGATCCGCCGGAGTCGTTGTGGCTGCACATGAGGGGCTGCGGGATCAGTGGCCCGCGGGCCCGCGTCGACTTCCTCGCCCCTCACGTGATGTATCTCCGTCGGGGATGGAAGACGTTTGCCCATATCCACCATTTGACGGAGGGGCTCACTCTCCATTTTAAGCTGATGGAGGGTGGCCTTCTCTCCGTCAAGGTCTTCGGGTGCTTTGAGACCCGTGCAAGGTGCTGCGTGGAGAGCTCTTCTGATAGTGAAGACTCCTCCTCGGGCGGGAGTGACGGGGAGGACAGCGGCAGCGACGACGAGGGTAGTAGGCAGCAGGATGACGGTCCGATTAGGTGTCTGGTGCCGCTCCGTGCGGCACCGGCGACCCCATCATCCGCGTCGCCGGCTCCCTGAACTTCTCGGGGTCATCTCCTTGGGCGGCTGGCGTTGGGAGGCTGTGGAAGAGGAAGAGGGCGAGCAGCAAGGACGTCAAGTCGGAGTACGCGGGCACCAACGCCTTCCACGCATGCTGACGTCCTGCCGCCTCGTCTTCGAGCTCTGCTTCCGGCGCTGCCATCACCATCCAGCCTTTGGATGGCCACCAAGATGCTCTCTTGTTGTCTTCTGCCACCCATAGCTCGCTTAGGCACTCCTTTCGTCCCTTTCGCCTCCTTGACCTGCCTCCTAAGGAGAGGGACAAGAAAGGGATTACGGGCACCTTATCTCTTTTTAGTTTGTAAGCCTTCGGGCCTTTGTGGAATTTAAAACTTGTAATCCCATCATTCATGTTTTTCATTCCCTATGGACTGTACCTGAGTGGAATGTTTTTAATGAAAAAGGGATGCTTGCCGGGTCATTTGTTTGTGGGTGAAACCCATGACAGGGAATAAATCCTTGATATCTTTAAGATAAACATTTCCTTGCCCGGCAGCAGGCCTTGCCATCTCCCCACTTTGCTCGACCTTCCTCACGCCTTTGGCGGAGGCAGGGACGAGGCAGGTTCAGGCTCCTTGTTTCATCATTTCGCTGCCGCGACTACGACCCAACTTAGCCCCAGGAACGAGCCCCAGGGCCTAGAGTTAGGGGAGCACGGTAGCTTAGGGGAAAACGAGGTTTCACATACCTCAGTCCATAATGGAATGCATGATAAGGGATGAAGAACTTATCTGAAGCTGCAGTCCCCGGCAACCCTGGTTCGCCGTGGGTGAATCTTCGCTCTTGCAGCCCCCGGCAATAATGGCTTGCCGGGGGCTAGATGCTGGTCTGTTCATCTTCTTTTCCTCCCCAAGTGGTTCGGCACGGATATCCGTGTGTCCTGGGAACCAAAGAAGACAAAATAAAGACAAGGAGACGCACACTCGACCTCTAAGCTAGGGGTTAGTCACCGCTAAGCACTATCAACCCTAACCAAGGACGAGACTCGACCAAGCATGCATGCTATAACTCAGGGCGCCAGCGCTTCATTTACTTATGCTTAGGGTCTGCGCCTGGCTTTGTACAAAGGGTTACATGCGTCATCGGCAAGGTTCGTACAAAAGGTGGCTTGCTGGGGGGCCCTGCAAGCCGCGCCTTATGGGTAAAACTTGCGAAGATGCTCAATGTTCCAGGAGTTACTCACCGGAATGGCATCTTCGGTCTCTAGGCGGACTGCACCGGGCCTGGTGACTCGTATTACCCGATAAGGGCCTTCCCACTTCGGCGTCAACTTGTTGGAATTCTTGGCCGATTGAACGCGCCGAAGAACAAGGTCACCTTCCTCAAAGTTTCGGGCATGAACCTTGTGGCTATGGTAGCAGCGCAAGGCTTGCTGGTAGCGCGCTGCTCTCACAGCCGCCCGAAGATGATCTTCCTCAAGGAGCATTGCGTCGTCTTGCCGCAATTGCTCTTGCTCAAGCTCGTCATAAGCGAGTACTCAAGGTGACCCGTATATGAGTTCCGTGGGGAGAACTGCTTCTGCCCCGTATACCAGGTCAAAGGGTGTCTGGCCGGTGGCTCGATTCGGTGTCGTTCTGATTGACCAAAGAACCGTCGACAATTCATCAATCCAGCGCCTTCCACTCTTGCGCAGCCTGTCAAAGGTCTTTGTCCTTAAGCCTCGCAGTACTTCAGTGTTTGCCCTCTCTGCTTGACCATTGCTTCGTGGGTGAGCAACGAAAGCGAAACAGACTTTGCTGCCGAGGTCTTGGGTATATTGCATGAAGGTGCGGCTTGTGAACTGTGTACCGTTGTCGGTGATGACCCTGTTGGGTACACCAAAATGGCACACTAGTCCCTTGAAGAATTTGACGACTGACTGAGCTGTGACCTTCCTCACTGCTTCCACCTCTGGCCACTTTGTGAACTTGTCGATTGCAACGTACAAGTACTCAAAGCCCCTGACAGCACGAGGGAAAGGGCCCAGTATGTCGAGCCCCCAGACCGAGAAAGGCCAGGAGAGAGGAATGGTTTGAAGGGCTTGAGCTGGCTGATGAAACTTCTTTGAATGGAACTGACATGCTTCACACCTGGTGACTAGTGTCGTCGCATCCTGGAGGGCGGTGGGCCAGAAGAAGCCTTGTCGAAATGCTTTGCCAGCAAGGGCCCTTGACCCGATGTGGGATCCACATATGCCTCCATGTATCTCCGCCAACAGCCCCAGTCCTTCCTCTCGAGGGATACACTTCAATTCACGCCGTTCGGCCTCTTTCTGTACAGGACGTCATCGACGAACTGGTACATAGTAGAGCGACGGGCTACTTTTTCCGCTTCTTCCTGCTCATTAGGAAGTTCCCCTGTTTGGAGGAATCGGACGGTATGTTGTCCCCATGCTGGAGCCTGGAGCTCGACGGCGAGGACTAAAGGTGTTTCCTCCGCTACGGGAGCGGCTGTCTCGACGGCAAGAGCTTGATGCTCCGCCGAAGCTAGCCGTCCCGTGGCGGGCTCAGTATCTCCGGCAACATCCTTGCCGGCGCCTCTAGGGAGCTCGGCAGGAAAGTACTTGCCGGGCCCTGATTTCCTCCTCTTGTTTTGCTCTGTTGATGGATCAACAGATGGTTGAGTTAGCTGAAGCACAAAGGTACCTGGTTCCACAGGTAGCTTGAGCGCAGCGCGCTTTGACAGGTAATCGGCGATGTCGTTCTCCGCTCGGGGAACATGCTCCGCCTGTATACCATCAAAACGCTCTTCCAGCTTTCTCACTTCATCGACGTAGGCCTTCATCAACGGGCTCTGGTAATCTTTGTTGACTTGTTTGACGACAAGTTGCGAGTCGCCCCTGACGATGAGTTTCTTGATTCCGAGGTCTGCCGCGATCCTAAGACCAGCAAGCAGCCCCTCATATTCAGCAATATTGTTTGTTGACACCTCCTTGGGGAAGTGCATCTGGATCACGTACTTGAGGTGCTCTCCGGTGGGCGCGACAAGCAGTACGCCAGCCCCGGCGCCCTGTAAGGAGAAAGCTCCATCAAAGTACATGATCCAGTCGCAGCTTGCCTCCTTGCCGGGGAGAGCAGTCTCTTGGGTCTCTTCGTCAGGCGTCGCGGTCCATTCTGCAACGAACTCCGCCAGGACTCGGCTTTGAATCGTCGAGGTACTCTCAAACTTGAGGCCAAAGCTGGACAGTTCTAGTGCCCACTCTACGATCCTTCCCGTTGTGTCTGGATTGTGCAATATCCGTTGCAGAGGGAGGCGAGTGACAACAGTGATTTCATGCGCCTGGAAGTAGTGATGCAGCTTCCTCGAGGCCATAAGAAGGCCGAAGAGCAGTTTCTACACACCGGAGTACCTTGATCTAGCCCCCTGCAGAAGGGAGCTAACAAAGTAGACCGGGTGCTGCATCATCTTCTTCCTTGGCGGCACTCCAACCGGCTGCGTCGTCTCGGCATCGGTGGCATCGGGCTCCGTTGCTGCTATTACCTCATCATCAATTTCTCTCTGTGCCACTAGTGCAGCCCTGACCACCTGGTTCGTTGCCGCCAGGTACAGCAGCAACGGTTCCTGTGGCTTAGGCGCAACTAGTATTGGCGCGGAGTAGAGGTACCTCTTCAAATCTTGCAATGCTGCTTCGGCTTCTGGCGTCCACTCCATCGGGCCTGCCTTTTTCAAAATCTTGAAAAAGTGAAGGGCGTGCTCGGCGGACTTGGAAATGAACCTCCTCATGGCGGCAACGTAACCAGCAAGCCGACGCACATCCTTGACTCGCTTGGGCGCTTCAATCTGCTCTATAGCTTTGATCTTGTCCGGATTGGCCTCTATCCCACGATGTGACACAAAGAACTCGAGAAGCTTGCTAGACGGGACGCCGAAGACGCACTTCTCAGGGTTCAGCTTGAGACTGATCTTGCGTAGGTTTGCAAATGTTTCTTGTAAATCTGATATGAGGGTTGCCCTGTTCTTGGTTTTGACCACTATATCATCCATATAAGCTTCCATATTTCTATGGAGCTGGGGTTCAAAACCAATCTGGACCGCCCTTGCAAATGTCGAACCAGCACTCTTCAACCCGAAAGGCATCCGTATAAAGCAGTACATACCACATGGGGTGATGAATGTCGTTTTCTCTTCGTCTTCCCTTGTCATGAAGATCTGGTGGTAGCCGGAGTAGGCATCGAGGAATGGCAACAGATCACACCCAGCTATGGAGTCAACAATCTGGTCGATGCATGGCAACGGGAAAGGGTCTTTGGGACAAGCCTTATTAATATCTGTGTAATCAATACACAGCCTCCACTTCCCATTTGCCTTGCGCACTACCACCGGATTGGCCAACCACATTGGATGGAGCACTCCTCTTACCAAACCCGCTGCTTCCAGTTTCCGGATCTCCCCTGTGATGAACTCTTGTCGTTCCAAAGCTTGCTTTCTGACCTTCTGCTTGACGGGCTGCGCATGAGGACATACAGCAAGGTGGTGCTCAATCACCTTCCTGGGAACACCGGGGATGTCGGATGCTTGCCAGGAAAACACATTGACATTCGCCCGCAGGAAGGTGACGAGCGCGTCTTCCTATTTGTCGTCAAGGGTGGAGCTTATGGTAAAAGCTCCTCCCGTGTCGTCCTCCTTGACAGAAACCTTCTTGGTTCCCGGCGGTGTGGCCCTGGACTTCTTGTTTCTGTCGGCGGAGCTCTCTGGCATGTCCTCGACGGGAGCGCTACACTCCGAAGAGGTGCGCTTGCTGGAGTGGGTGCCTGAGGTCTCACCGGTCTTCTTCTTTTGCCTTCCCGGGGCTCCAGCGGCAGGAGCAAGCGCCTTGGCAGTGGCGGCTGCTGCAACTGCTTGTTGATAGAGTTGGTCGGCGCAAATTAGCGCATCCTTCTTGTCTGATGGGAAGGTGATGATCGTCACAGGCCCCAGCATCTTTAGGGTGTTGTAGGCATAATGTGACACCGCCATGAACTTGGCCAGCGCTGGGCAGCCAAGGATCCCGTTGTAAGGCAAGGGGATCTTGGCAATGTCGAACACAACCCTTTATGTCCTGTAGTTCAGATCGCTCCCAAAAGTCACGGGCAACGTGACCTTTCCCTTAGGTTGACTTCTTCCCGGGTTGACCCCCTGAAATGTGCCCGTCTCTTCTAGGTCTTCATCAAGAATCTGCAATTTCTCGATCACGGCAGGCGAGATTAAGTTCAGACCGGCCCCGCCATCGACTAGCATCTTTGTCACCTTGAGGTTGTGTATTGTTGGTGAAACCAACAATGGCAAGCACCCGACTGCAGTAGTGCGATCAGGGTGATCCTCAGTGTCAAAAATGATAGGTGTGTTGGACCACTTCAGCGGCCTTTGGGCATCAAACGACGGTTCTGCCGCTGTAATCTCACGCGCCCACTGTTTAAGCTGGCGGTGAGAGGTATGCAGCGAGGCACCGCCATCGACGCACATGGCCTCTGTAGCTTTTTGAAATCCTTGGTCACCAGACTCATCGTCCTCTTCGTGATCATCGTCTTCTGGCTTTTTGTCACGGCCCCGGGCGGGCCTCTCCTGTTGTTTATCTTTGCCGCGACGGCCCGCCTGGCCGTCACGCTTCTTGCCGGACCCCTCAGCACTGTCCTGGCCTTTCTCCTTGTCCCGCCTCTCATATTCAGCCCTCTGCTTCTCAGCAAGGAGCTCTACCTGTCGATAGTTCTGGAGATCATGGCCTTTGGTGCGATGGATCTTGCAGTATTGCTTGTCGGAGTTTCCTGGCTTCTCGGCAGCCGCCAAGGCCTGGCAGGTGACACATCCGGCAATTTCCTTGCCGGGGTCATCTGCCTTGGTTTTCTTGGCGGAGCCGGAGTCGCCAGATCCCTCGACGGCAAGCACAGCTTTACCTTTGCGCTTCCTGTTGTGGCACCGACCTTTCTTCACCGGGGCGGCAGTATCCTCCTCTGAGGAGTCGGTTTCCACGCCGGCATCTTCGCCGGGGTACTTCCTTCCCTCTTCAGCTCGGGCACATTTGTCAGCAAGAACATAGAGTTCTGCCACATCTTTCACCTTGTTCATCGCCAGTTCTTCGCGCATCTTGCGGTTACGCATGTTCTGATGGAACACGCTGATGATGGAGGCAGGGTGAACATCAGGGATATTGTACTGTACCCGGCTGAACCTCTGTATATACTTGCGCAGACTCTCGCCTCCCTTCTAGGGAATGACATGCAGGTCGCTTGCTTGGCCATAGGCTTGGTGACCCCCAGTAAAGGCGCCCACAAACTCATGGCACAAATCCGACCAGGAGGAAATAGAGTCTACCGGCAAGTGCATCAACCATGACATGGCGTTGGGTTTAAGAGCCAATGGAAAGTAATTCGCAAGCACCTTATCGTCGCGGGCTCCGGCGGCTTGCATCGCGATGGTGTAGATGCTGAGGAACTCAGACGGGTGAGTCTTGCCACGGTACTTTTTGCCAACGCCAGGTTTGAAGGTGCGGTGAGTGAGCCACTGGAACTGCCGCAGCTCACGGGTAAAAGCCGGACATCCTATCTCGTAAGGTAGGCCTCCAGGGCTCTCCGGGGCCGGGTGGTTCACAGCAGGCCCTGCTCGCCTGTCTGACTGGTGGCGCGCTCCGCGCCGGCGCTCGATAGTGGTTCGAGCGTCTTCATGGGCTCGTTCCCGAAGAACTTGGTGCTGGTCATAGTGGGTCCGTGGGTCAGACGACGCTATGGAGATGGCGTCGCCCGCGACGTCGCGACGAGCCGGCGTCTGCGGTACCGGATGGGGAAGAGGTGAATGAACCGTGGTCGCGGCACCGCCGGCTTTTCCGCCACTGGTCCGCGGGACTCCATCGTAGCGTCGTCCCGGGGGCCCCACCGGACTTGGTTCGTCTTTGTTGGCCACCGCAACAAGGCTTCGGATAGTGGCTCTCCACTCGTCGAGTTTCCCCGTAGTGGGAGGAAAGTTGAGGAGCAACTGCGTGCGCGCCAGGGCCTCTGCTAGCGTCGGTGGCAGCGAAACCTGCACGGACCGCGACGCGCTTCGACTTCTGAACATGTCAGAAGGAGCTCCATCACGACCCCGCGGTCGCATGCCGTTTTCACCAGCGCCTCGGCGAATGGGCAGGTCTTCTACGTCCCGGGAGTGGCGCTCAGGGCTCTTCCCGCGGCGACACACGGGATCTTCGGCGTGATTACGCCATTCGTCGCGCGCTGCCTGGGAGGAGCGCGCTGTTGACGCCGGTGTGGGGGTCTTGGAGGCCCTCGCATTGCCTTCGGGCGGGGCGGCGATGACCTTGGAAGGCCCCGCTCCACCCGCGAAAGACTTGGCTCCGCCTTTGGATTTGGCGACGTGTGGCCCGTTACCAGGCGCGCAAACATCGCCGCCTCCCAAACTCCGGCTGCTGGGATGGTGTTGGTGTTCGCGAGCAGCGCCCCGGGTCCTCTCTACGACCGGTCCGCTGCTCGCCCGCGTCGGGACGGGCTGTCCGGCTTCCGACTGGCCAACCGCCACCGTCGTCTTCTTCTTGGGCGCCATGATGATGAAGAAGCGCCGAACTAACTGCTAGAGCCGATTCTCACAACTGCGAACCCCTACCTGGCGCGCCAGAGATGTCGGTGTGCAACGACACCTATGGGATCACGAGAATCCCTACTACGGTTAGCGGGGCGCGGGGTCATGAGAAGAGCGGATCAAGCAGGTAGCACACGGTTCGTTTATCCAGGTTCGGGCCGCAAGGATGCGTAAAACCCTACTCCTGCTTTGGTGGATTGGATATCTGTGTTCTTGAGCTAGCTATGGGGCGTGAGGAGCTCCAAAAAGCCGAATCCTTCTCCTGGTCGCCTCGGGCCTCCTTTTATAGAAAAAGGGGTTGCCACAGTGGCACACAGGAGGTGGAAAGGGAACAGTGATGCGAGGTTATCCCTCGCATTACATGACAAGGTGCATTTAATGCGTCTTGCTTAGGTGTCCTTGCTTTATCGGGGACGGGGGAGAGATCTTCCTCGTCCGTCGCCGCTCCTTCTTGTGTCGACACGTGCCCTAGCCAGCGACTCCTGCGATGCCACGTAGGTAGGCAGGCAGCTGAGATGGCGCAGTGGTGGGTCTTCACGAAGATCTGCATGCCCCCACGCAGGTGCCTGCCCAGCTGGTTGGGTCGACAGCTGCATGCATGCGGTGGTGAAGGCTCAGTCGGCATGGGCCTGATGGTGGCCTTGCGGGTGTCCTCGGCAAGGGCCTTGCTGGGGCCCTGGCAAGGGTCTTGCTGAGGCGCCTGCCGTCATCCTCGGCAAGGCGCTTGCCGGGGGCCTTGTGGTCTTCCTCGGCTGGGATCCCGCCAAGGTTTGTCGTCTCCTTAGTGCGTATCTGATCTTGAATGTCTTCACGAAGATCTGCATGCTGCCACGGGGATGTCTCCCAAATCCTTGCCCTTTGGGGGCAGTGGACTCAAGGGTGATTCGCTCCATAGGTGCGGGACAAGTCGCCGCGGCAAGGGTCTTGCCAGGGCTGCTAGAACTGTCTCCCGGCAAGGATCTTGCCGGGGGAGTCCGCTTCATCCCCTTTGCTCTCCGTGGTCTTGGCCTTGGCGTCGTAATTCTCTTGAGCTTCGGTCTTACCCTGGCTCACCTCCCTTGCCTTGCTTGGTGTGGTGGTGCCCGTGGCTCAGACTGCCCGTGCACAGTTATAGGGGTACAAAAAGTGTACCCCTCTTTTTGTACACCGACACAATGGCATAACCAGAAAATTTCGGGAGTTTTATGGGTGGGAATTCAAGTAGCTCTAGTATTTCTTCCCGCAGATATTTGGTTTGTGATTGGGTAATCCTTACCACTTCTTTGTTCATATCCGTACCTTGTTGCTTTATTCATCTACCTTGATCTAAGTGGCTTCTCAACTTAATGGACATGTGTTGATTTACTTTGGAATTCATTCGTTCATCCTTGTTCGAATGTTTATTGTAAGATGCAACCTCTTGAGCACTGCGTTGGTTTTCCCTTGAAGAGGAAAGGGTGATGCAGCAAAGTAGCATAAGTATTTCCCTCGGTTTTTGAGAACTAAGGTATCAATCCAGTAGGAGATCACGCTCAAGTCCCACGCACCTACACAAACAAATAAGAACCTCGCAACCAACGCGATAAAGGGTTGTCAAGCCCTTCACGGTCACTTACGAGAGTGAGATGTGATAGATATGATAAGATAATATTTTTGGTATTTTTATGAGAAAGAGAAATAAAGATGCAAACTAAAATAAATGGCAAAGGAAATAACTAAGTGTTGGAAGATTAATATGATGGAAGATAGACCCGGGGGCCATAGGTTTCACTAGTGGGAATATCTGTCGAGCAATTGGTAGAATTGAGCATAGTTATGAGAATATCTAGGTATGATCATGTATATAGGCATCACGTCTGCGACAAGTAGACCAAAACGATTCTGCATCTACTACTATTACTCCACACATCGACCGCTATCCAGCATGCATCTAGAGTATTAAGTTCATAAGAACATAGTAATGCTTTAAGCAAGATGACATGATGTAGAGGGATAAACTCGTGCAATATGATATAAACCCCATCTTTTTATCCTCGATGTCAACAATACAATATGTGTCGGTTCCCTTTCTGTCACTGGGATCGAGCACCGCAAGATTGAACCTAAAGCTAAGCACTTCTCACATTGCAAGAAAGATCAATCTACTGGGCCAAACCAAACTAATAATTTGAAGTGACTTGCAAAGATAAACCAATCATACATAAAAGAATTCAGAGGAGAATCAAATATTGTTCATAGATAATCTGGATCATAAACCCACAATTCATCGGATCTCGACAAACACACCGCAAAAGAAGATTACATCGAATAGATCTCCAAGAAGATCGAGGAGAACTTTGTATTGAGATCCAAAGAGAGAGAAGAAGCCATCTAGCTAATAACTATGGACCCGTAGGTCTGAAGTAAACTACTCACACATCACCGGAGAGGCCATGGAGTTGATGTAGAGGCCCTCCGTGATCAATGCCCCCTCCGGCGGAGCTCCGGAAAAGGCCCCAAGATGGGATCTCTCGGGTACAGAAGGTTACGGCAGTGGAATTAGGTTTTCGTGGTGCTCCTGGATGTTTGGGGGGTACGTGGACTTATATAGGAGGAAGAAATACGTCGGTGGAGCAACAGAGGGCCCACGAGGGTGGAGGGCACGCCCAGGAGGGGTAGGCGCGCCCCCCTGCCTCGTGCCTTCCTCCCTTTTTTCTTGACGGCCACCCCAAGTCTCCTAGATCACGTTTTTTGAGAAAATCACGTTCCCGAAGGTTTCATTCCGTTTGGACTCCGTTTGATATTCCTTTTCTTCGAAACCCTAAAATAGGCAAAAAACAGCAATTTGGGATGGGCCTCCGATTAGTAGGTTAGTCCCAAAAATGATATAAAAGTGTCAAATAAAGCCCATTAACATCCAAAATATATAATATAATAGCATGGAGCAATCAAAAACTATAGATACGTTGGAGACGTATCAAGCATCCCCAAGCTTAATTCCTGCTCGTCCTCGAGTAGGTAAATGATAAAAGAATAATTTTTGATGTGGAATGCTTTCTAACATATTTCTCAATGTATTTTTTCTTTATTGTGGCATGAATGTTCAGATCCGAAAGATTCAAGATAAAAGTTTAATATTGACATAAAAATAATAATACTGCAAGCATACTAACTAAGGAATTATGTCTTCTCAAAATAACATGGCCAAAGAAAGTTATCCCTACAAAATCATATAGTCTGGCTATGCTCTATCTTCACCACACAAAATATTTAAATCATGCACAACCCCGATGACAAGCCAAGCAATTGTTTCATACTTTTGATGTTCTCAAACTTTTTCAATCTTCATGCAATATATGAGCATGATCCATGGATATAGCACTATATGTGGAATAGTATGATGGTTCTGGGGAAGACAAAAAGGAGAAGATAGTCTCACATCAACTAGGCGTATCAACGGGCTATGGAGATGCCCATCAATAGATATCAATGTGAGTGAGTAGGGATTACCATGCAACGGATGGACTAGAGCTATAAGTATATGAAAGATCAACAAAAGAAACTAAGTGGGTGTGCATCCAACTTGCTTGCTCACGAAGACCTAGGGCATTTTGAGGAAGCCCATCATTGGAATATACAAGCCAAGTTCTATAATGAAAAATTCCCACTAGTATATGAAAGTGATAACATAGGAGACTCTCTATCATGAAGATCATGGTGCTACTTTGAAGCACAAGTGTGGAAAAAGGATAGTAGCATTGTCCCTTCTCTCTTTTTCTCTCATTTTTTTCTTTTTTATTTGGGCCTTCTTTCTTTTTGGCCTCTTTTCTCTCCCTTTTTTCGTCCGGAGTCTCATCCCGACTTGTGGGGGAATCATAGTCCACATCATCCTTTCCTCACTGGGACAATGCTCTAATAATGATGATCATCACACTTTATTTACTTACAACTCAAGAATTACAACTCAATACTTAGAACAAAATATGACTCTATGTGAATGCCTCCGGCGGTGTACCGGGATGTGTAATGATGCATGAGTGACATGTATGAAGAATTATGAATGGTGGTTGCCACAAATACGATGTCAACTACATGATCATGCAAGCAATATGACAATGATGAGGTGTGTCATAATAACAGAACAGTGGAAAGTTGCATGGCAATATATCTCGGAATGGCTATGGAAATGCCATAATAGGTAGGTATGGTGGCTGTTTTGAGGAAGGCATATGGTGGGTTTATGGTACTGGCAAAAGTTGCGCGATACTAGAGAGGCTAGCAATGGTGGAAGGGTGAGAGTGCGTATAATCCATGGGCTCAACATTAGTCATAAAGAACTCACATACTTATTGCAAAAATCTATTAGTTATCGAAACAAAGTATTACGCGCATGCTCCTATGGGGATAGATTGGTAGGAAAAGACCATCGCTCGTCCCCGACCGCCACTCATAAGGAAGACAATCAATAAATAAATCATGCTCCGACTTCATCACATAATGGTTTACCATACGTGCATGCTACGGGAATCACAAACTTCAACACAAGTATTTCTCAAATTCACAACTACTCAACTAGCATGACTCTAATATCACCATCTCCATATCTCAAAACAATTATCAAGTATCAAACTTCTCATAGTATTCAATGCACTTCTATCAAAGTTTTTATATTATAGCAAATTTCCATGTTGTTATAAAGGACTCTCAAAATAATATAAGTGAAGCATGAGAGAACAATAGTTTCTATAAAACAAATCCACCACCGTGCTCTAAAAGATATAAGTGAAGCACTAGAGCAAAAACTATATAGCTCAAAAGATATAAGTGAAGCGCATAGAGTAAGGACAGACCCAGTGCATAGAAGCTCCCACACAAGGTGGGGTCTGGGGAGGGATTATAGGAACCTAGTCTTACCCCTGCAAAGTGCAATGCAGAGAGGCTGGTTCAAACCCAGGACCTCTTGGCACAAGTGGGGAGGACTTCACCATTGCGCTAGGCCTGCCCTCAAGTGAAGCGCATAGAGTATTCTAATAAATTTCAAATCATGTGAGTCTCTCTCAAAAGGTGTGTACATCAAGGATTATTGTGTTAAACTAAAAAGCAAAGACTCAAATCATACAAGACACTCCAAGCAAAACACATATCATGTCGTGAATAAAAATATAGCTCCAAGTAAAGTTACAGATAGACGAAGACGAAAGAGGGGATGCCTTCCGGGGCATCCCCAAGCTTAGGATTTTTGGTGTCCTTGAATTTTACCTTGGGTGACATGGGCATCCCCAAGGTTAGGCTCTTTCCACTCCTTGTTCCATAATCCATCAAATCTTTACCCAAAACTTGAAAACTTCACAACACAAAACTCAAAATAGAAAATCTCGTGAGCTCCGTTAGCGAAAGAAAACAAAACACCACTTCAAGGTACTGTAATGAAATCATTATTTATTTATACTGGTGTTAAACCTACTGTATTCCAACTTCTCTATGGTTTATAAACTCTTTTACTAGCCATAGATTCATCAAAATAAGCAAACAACACAGGAAAAACAGAATCTGTCAAAAACAGAATAGTCTGTAGTAATCTGTACCTAACGCAAACTCTGGAAGCCCAAAAATTCTAAAATAAATTTCTGGACGTGAGTAATTTATCTATTAATTATATTCCAAAATAATTAACTAAATATCACTTTCCAAATACAAATGGCAGCGATTCTCGTGAGCGCTAAAGTTTCTGTTTTTTACAGCAAGATCAAAAAGACTTTCCCCAAGTCTTCCCAACGGTTCTACTTGGCACAAACACTAATTAAACACAAAAAACACAACCAAAACAGAGGCTAGATAAATTATTTATTGAATAACAGCAATGAAAAATATTGGGTTGTCTCCCAACAAGCGCTTTTCTTTAAAACCTTATGGCTAGGCATAATATTTCAATGATGCTCACATGAAAGACAAGAATTGAAGCACAAAGAGAGCATCATAAAACATGTGACAAACACATATAAGTCTAACATACTTCCTATGCATAGGCATATTATAGGAAAACATATTATCATCGCAAGCAAAAACTAGCATATGCAAGGAAGTGGAAAGAAACAATAGCAATCTCAACATAACGAGAGGTAATTTAGTAACATGAAAATTTCTACCACCATATTTTCCTCTCTCATAATAATTACATGTAGGATCATAAGCAAATTCAACAAAATAGCTATCATGTAAAATATTTTCAACACGATCCACATGCATGCAAAGTCGACACTCTTCCAAAATAGTGGGATTAACATTAACTAAAGTCATGACCTCTCCAAACCCACTTTTATCAGAGATTTCATAAGATTGAACATTTTCCAAATATGTGGGATCTAAAGTTGACACTATTCCAAACCCACTTTCAATAATATTGCAAACACTATTATCAATCTCATATTCATCATGGGGCTTAAATAAATTTTCAAGATCATAAGAAGAATCACCCCAATCATGATCATTGCAACAAGTAGAGGACATAGCAAAACTAGCATCCCCAAGCTTAGGGTTTTGCATATCATTAGCACAATTTACATAAATAGAACTTATAATAAAATCATTGCAATCATGCTTTTTATTCAAAGATCTATTGTGAATCGCTTCATAAAGTAATTCATCACACTTTTCAGATTCACGAATTTCAAGCAAAACCTCATAAAGATAATCCAGTGCACAAAACTCACTAGCAATTGGTTCATCATAATTGGATCTCTTGAAAAGATTAGAAAGTGGATGAGGATCCATGGATCTTAGGTTCTCTGTTTAGTAATAAATAAACAACTATTCCAACCAAACGAGCAAACGAGTCAAGTAAGACATAAAAGCAAACAAAAATACGAACAGAAGAAGGGCGAATAAAACGGCAAGGGTGAAGTGGGGGAGAGGAAAACGAGAGGCAAATGGAAAACAATGTAATGTGAGGGATAAGAGTTTGTGATGGGTACTTGGTATGTCTTGACTTGCAACGGCGCCAAAAATGACTCGTTGTCTGGAGTCAAATCTTGACTTGACTTGGCGCAAATCTCCCCGGCAACGGCGCCAGAAATCCTTCTTGCTACCTCTTGAGCATTGCATTTGTTTTCCCTTGAAGAGAAAAGGGTGATGCAGCAAAGTAGCATAAGTATTTCCCTCAGTTTTTGAGAACCAAGGAATCAATCTAGTAGGAGATCACGCTCAAGTCCCACGCACCTACACAAACAAATAAGAACCTTGCAACCAACACGATAAAGGGGCTGTTAAGCCCTTCATGGTCACTTACGAGAGTGAGATCTGATAGATATGATAAGATAATATTTTTGGTATTTTTATGATAAAGGGGAATAAAGATGCAAAGTAAAATAAATGGCAAAGGAAATAATTATGTGTTGGAAGAGCTTGATGTCTACTACACAACCATCTTCTTGTAGACATTGTTGGGCCTCCAAGTGTAGAGGTTTGTAGGACAGTAGCAAATTTCCCTCAAGTGGATAACCTAAGGTTTATCAATCCGTAGGAGGCGTAGGATGAAGATGGCCTCTCTCAAGCAACCCTGCAACCAAATAACAAAGAATCTCTTGTGTCCCCAACACACCCAATACAATGGTAAATTATATAGATGCACTAGTTCGGCGAAGAGATGGTGATACAAGTGGTATATGGATGGTAGATAAAGGTATTTGTAATCTGAAATTATAAAAACAGCACGGTAACTAATGATAAAAGTGAGCGTAAATGGTATTGCAATGCGTTGAAACAAGGCCTAGGGTTCATACTTTCGCTAGTGTAAGTTCCCTCAACAATACTAACATAATTGGATCACATAACTATCCCTCAACATGCAACAAAGAGTCACTCCAAAGTCACTAATAGCGGAGAACAAACGAAGAGATTATGGTAGGGTACGAAACCACCTCAAAGTTATTCTTTCCAATCAATCCGTGGGCTATTCCTATAAGTGTCACAAACAGCCCTAGAGATCGTACTAGAATAACACCTTAAGACACAAATCAACCAAAACCCTAATGTCACCTAGATACTCCAATGTCACCTCAAGTATTCGCGGGTATGATTATATGATATGCATCACACAATCTCAGATTCATCTATTCAACCAACACATAGAACCTCAAAGAGTTCCCCAAAGTTTCTACCAGAGAATCACGGCGAAAACATGTGCCAACCCCTATGCATAGGTTCACGGGTGGAACCCGCAAGTTGATCACCAAAACATACATCAAGTGGATCACGTGGTATCCCATTGTCACCACAGATACGCATGGTTAGACATACATCAAGTGTTCTCAAATCTTTAAAGACTCAATCCGATAAGATAACTTCAAAGGGGAAACTCAATTCATTACAAGAGAGAAGAGGGGGAGGAGAAACATAAGATCGAACTATAATAGCAAAGCTCGCGATACATCAAGATCGTGCCAAATCAAGAACACGAGAGAGGGAGAGAGAGAGAGATCAAACACGTAGCTGCTGGTACATACCCTCAGCCCCGAGGGAGAACTACTCCCTCCTCGTCATGGAGAGCACCGGGATGATGAAGATGGTCAACGGAGAGTGATTCCCCCTCCGGCAGGGTGCCGGAACGGGTCTAGATTGGCTTTCGGTGGCTACGGAGGCTTCTGGCGGCGAAACTCCCGATCAATTGTGCGTTCTGGAAGTTTTAGGATACGTAGGTATATATGGGTGCAGGAAGTACGTCGGTGGAGTTTCGGGGGCCCCATGAGGCAGGGGGCGCGCCCTAGGTGGGTGGGCGCCCCCCCACCCTCGTGGGCACCTCCCTTCTCTCCTGACATGGGGTCCAAGTCCATCCGGTAGCTTTCCTTCCAAAAATAACTTCTCCAGTTGATTTTGTTCCGTTTCGACTCTGTTTGATATTCCTTTTCTTCGAAACACTGAAATAGGCAAAAAACAACAAATCTGGGCTGGGCCTCCGGTTAATAGGTTAGTCCCAAAAATAATATAGAAGTAGATAATAAAGCCCAATATTGCCCAAAAAAGTAGATAACATAGCATGGAGCAATCAAAAATTATAGATACGTTGGAGACGTATCAAGCATCCCCAAGCTTAATTCCTGCTCGTCCTCGAGTAGGTAAATGATGAAAACGGAATTTTTGAGGCGGAGTGCTACTTGGCATAATTTCATTGTGATTCTTCTTAATTGTGGTATGAATATTCAGATCCATAAGATTCAAGACAAAAGTTCATATTGACATAGAAATAATAATACTTCAAGCATACTAACTAAGCAATTATGTCTTCTCAAAGAAAGCTATCCCTACAAAATCATATAGTCTGGCTATGCTCCATCTTCACCACACAAAATATTTAAATCATGCACAACCCCGATGACAAGCCAAGCAATTGTTTCATACTTTTGATGTTCTCAAACTTTTTCAATCTTCACGCAAGACATGAGCGTGAGCCATGGACATAGCATTATAGGTTGAATAGAATGGTGGTTGTGGAGAAGACAAAAAGGGGAAGATGGTCTCACATCAACTAGGCGTATCAACGGGCTATGGAGATGACCATCAATAGATATCAATGTGAGTGAGTAGGGATTGCCATGCAACGGATGCACTAGAGCTATAAGTATATGAAAGCTCAACGAAATAAACTAGTGGGTGTGCATCCAACTTGCTTGCTCACGAAGACCTAGGGCATTTTGAGGAAGCCCATCATTGGAATATACAAGCCAAGTTCTGTAATGAAAGATTCCCACTAGTATATGAAAGTGACAACATAGGAGACTCTCTATCATGAAGATCATGGTGCTACTTTGAAGCACAAGTGTGGTAAAAGGATAGTAGCATTGCCCCTTCTCTCTTTTTCTCTCATTTTTTTATTTGGGCCTTCTCTTTTTTTATGGCCTCTTTTTTTATTTGGGCTTCTTTGGCCTCTCTTTTTTCGTCCAGAGTCTCATCCCGACTTGTGGGGGAATCATAGTCTCCATCATCCTTTCCTCACTGGGACAATGCTCTAATAATGATGATCATCACACTTTTATTTTCTTACAACTCAAAAATTACAATCGATACTTAGAACAAGATATGACTCTATATGAATGCCTCCGGTGGTGTACCGGGATGTGCAATGAGTCATGAGTGACATGTATGAAATAATTATGAACGGTGGCTTTGCCACAAATACGATGTCAACTACATGATCATGCAAAGTAATATGACAATGATGAAGCGTGTCATAATAAACGGAATGGTGGAAATTTGCATGGCAATATATCTCGGAATGGCTATGGAAATGCCATAATAGGTAGGTATGGTGGCTGTTTTGAGGAAGGTAAATGGTGGGTTTATGGTACCGGCGAAAGTTGCGCAGTACTAGAGAGGCTAGCAATGGTGGAAGGGTGAGAGTGCGTTAATCCATGGACTCAACATTAGTCATAAAGAACTCACATACTTATTGCAAAAATCTATTAGTTATCGAAACAAAGTATTACGCGCATGCTCCTAGGGGGATAGATTGGTAGGAAAAGACCATCGCTCGTCCCCGACTGCCACTCATAAGGAAGGCAATCAATAAATAAATCATGCTCCGACTTCATCACATAACGGTTCACCATACGTGCATGTTACGGGAATCACAAACTTCAACACAAGTATTTCTCAAATTCACAACTACTCAACTAGCATGACTCTAATATCACCATCTCCATATCTCAAAACAATCATCAAGCATCAAACTTCTCTTAGTATTCAACACACTTATAAGAGAATTTTATTATTCTTGAATACCTAGCATATTAGGATTTTTAGCAAATTACCATGCTATTAAGACTCTCAAAATAATCTAAGTGAAGCATGAGAGATCAATAGTTTCTATAAAACAAATCCACCACCGTGCTCTAAAAGATATAAGTGAAGCACTAGAGCAACAACAGACTACTCCAAAAGATATAAGTGAAGATCAATGAGTAGTAGAATAATTATGCAACTATGTGAATATCTCTCTAATATTTAAGAATTTCAGATATTGAAATTTTATTCAAGTAGCAGGCAAAACTAAATAAAATGGCGCTCCAAGCAAAACACATATCATGTGGTAAATAAAAATATAGCTCCAAGTAAAGTTACCGATGAACGAAGACGAAAGAGGGGATGCCTTCCAGGGCATCCCCAAGCTTAGGATTTTGGTTGTCCTTGAATATTACCTTGGGTTGCCTTGGGCATCCGCAAGCTTAGGCTCTTGCCACTCCTTATTCCATAGTCCATCAAATCTTTACCCAAAACTTGAAAACTTCAGAACACAAAACTTAACAGAAAACTCGTGAGCTCCGTTAGCGAAAGAAAACAAAACACCTCTTCAAGGTACTGTAATTAACTCATTCTTTTATTTACATTGGTGTAATATCTACTTTATTCCAACTCATCTATGGTTCATACCCTATTTTACTAGCCATAGATTCATCAAAATAAGTAAACAACACATGAAAAACAGAATCTGTCAAAAACAGAACAGTATGTAGTAATTTGAATCAAACGTATACTTCTGGAACTCATAAAATTCTCAAATAAATTTCTGGACCTGAGGAATTTATCTATTAATCATCAGAAAAAATAATTAACTAAATAGCACTCTCCAAATAAAAATGACAGCAATTCTCGTGAGCGCTAAAGTTTCTGTTTTTTACAGCATGATCACAAAGACTTCCCCCAAGTCTTCCCAAAGGTTCTACTTGGCACAAACACTAGTTAAAAGCAAAAAACCACATATAAACAGAGGCTAGATGAATTTTTTATTACTAAACATGAACAAAAATCAAGGAACAAAAATATAGTTGGGTTGCCTCCCAACAAGCGTTATCGTTTAATGCCCCTAGCTAGGCATGATGATTTCAATGATGCTCACATAAAGGATAAGAATTGGAACATAAAGAGAGCATCATGAAGAATATGACTAGCAAATTTGAGTCTAACCCACTTCCTATGCATAGGGACTTTGTGAGAAAACAACTTATGGAAACAATAATCAATTAGCATAGGAAGGTAAAGCAAGCAAAACTTCAAGATTTTAAGCACATAGAGAGGAAACTTGGTATTATTGCAATTCCTACAAGCATATATTCCTCCCTCATAATAATTTTCAGTAGCATCATGAATGAATTCAACAATATAACCAGCACCTAAAGTATTATTTTCATGATGCATAAGCATAGAAATTTTATTACTCTCCACATAAGCAAAATTCTTCTCATTCGGAATAGTGGGAGTATCATAAGAAACTCGAATACTATAAATTGTTTCCACATTAAAAGAGTAATGTTCAGAGAAGGGGTGACCATAATCATGAAAAGTTTTATAAATATAATCACTACTTTTTATAGCATAAGTATCATCACAATAATCATCATAAGTAGGAGGGATGATATCATCATTATAAATTTGCATATCAAAACTTGGGAGACTAAAAATATCATCTTCATCAAACGTAGCATCCCCAAGCTTGGGACAAACATTAATTGCAGCAAATATATTCTCAAAAACATCATCTTCATCAAACATAGAATCCCCAAGCTTGGGCCTTTTCATATCATAAGCATAATCACTCTCATCATTAATAGTATGGATAGCACCAATAGTATAGCAATTATCATATTCTTCCAAGCAAGTGCCAAAAAGATTTTCAAGATCATAAGAAGTATCATTACCTTCCATAATTATATTTTCATGAGGCACAATAGTAATAGGGGCAGCATTATTTGGGAGAGACATCTTTTTACCTCTCTTCCTTTTTCTTTTCTTCTTCTTCACCACATCATGTGTGGGTTCAATCCTCTTTTTGGAGCTCCTTATTAATGAGATTGGTTGAATAGGAGGCTCCTCCTCGTTACCTGATTCATCATAAGAAATAATAGGAGTATATTGGGAAGTCTCTTACCTTTCATTAGTATTCTCTTCATCCTCTATTTGTTTTCTTTTCTTTATGTAATTGGCAATATAAGGATTTTCAATGCAATTCACCGCACAATACATATAAATATTCTCTAGATCAAAATCAAGAAATATATCAAGATTAAGTTTTGGAATACCCTTAGTTATACGTTCCATTTGTTCATAACCCAAAAGAAGGCTAAGCTCTTTATGATGCTCAAGGGTAATCAAATTATCACAATGTTTGGACACGACTTGATCATGAAACAAATAACATTGGAGCTTTAAATGACCATGCTCATTGCAAAGTTCACAAGGGGCGCGAAAAATATTGAATCTTTCAGCGCAATCATCAAGACTTTCTTGCAACAATTTAGTTTCTAAGTACTTAGGCCTCTTGCAATATCTATCTTCCCTATTTGGTGTGTACTTGCAAACCCAATGCACTCCACAAAAATTGACATGTTTATAGGAGACATTTTCATCATAACTAGTGCAATCATCATTAGTACCATGGATATTCAAGGAGTTCATACTAACAACATTGCAATCATGCTCATTATTCAAAGATTTAGTGCCAAACATTTTAATGCATTCTTCTTCTAACACTTTGGCACAATTTTTCTTTCCATCATACTCACGAAAGATATTAAAAAGATGAAGCGTACGAGACAAACTCAATTCCATTTTTTTGTAATTTTCTTTTATAGACTAAACTAGTGCTAAAACAAGAAACAAAAAGATTCGATTGCAAGATCTAAAGATATACCTTCAAGCACTCACCTCCCCGGCAACGGCGCCATAAAAGAGCTTGATGTCTACTACACAACCTTCTTCTTGTAGACGTTGTTGGGCCTCCAAGTGTAGAGGTTTGTAGGACAGTAGCAAATTTCCCTCAAGTGGATGACCTAAGGTTTATCAATCCGTAGGAGGCGTAGGATGAAGATGGTCTCTCTCAAGCAACCCTGCAACCAAATAACAAAGAATCTCTTGTGTCCCCAACACACCCAATACAATGGTAAATTGTATAGGTGCACTAGTTCGGCGAAGAGATGGTGATACAAGTGGTATATGGATGGTAGATAAAGGTATTTGTAATCTGAAATTATAAAAACAGCAAGGTAACTAATGATAAAAGTGAGCGTAAATGGTATTGCAATGCGTTGAAACAAGGCCTAGGGTTCATACTTTCGCTAGTGTAAGTTCCCTCAACAATACTAACATAATTGGATCACATAACTATCCCTCAACATGCAACAAAGAGTCACTCCAAAGTCACTAATAGCGGAGAACAAACGAAGAGATTATGGTAGGGTACAAAACCACCTCAAAGTTATTCTTTCCAATCAATCCGTGGGCTATTCCTATAAGTGTCACAAACAGCCCTAGAGTTCGTACTAGAATAACACCTTAAGACACAAATCAACCAAAACCCTAATGTCACCTAGATACTCCAATGTCACCTCAAGTATCCACGGGTATGATTATACGATATGCATCACACAATCTCATATTCATCTATTCAACCAACACATAGAACCTCAAAGAGTGCCCCAAAGTTTCTACCGGAGAATCACGACGAAAACATGTGCCAACCCCTATGCATAGGTTCATGGGCGGAACCCACAAGTTGATCACCAGAACATACATCAAGTGGATCACGTGGTATCCCATTGTCACCACAGATACGCACGGCAAGACATACATCACGTGTTGTCAAATCTTTATAGACTCAATCCGATAAGATAACTTCAAAGGGGAAACTCAATTCATTACAAGAGAGAAGAGGGGGAGGGGAAACATAAGATCAAACTATAATAGCAAAGCTCGTGATACATCAAGATCGTGCCAAATCAAGAACACGAGAGAGATAGATCAAACACATAGCTACTGGTACATACCCTCAGCCCTGAGGGAGAACTACTCCCTCCTCATCATGGAGAGCACCGGGATGATGAAGATGGTCACTTGAGAGGGATTCCCCCTCCGACAGGGTGCCGGAACGGGTCAAGATTGGCTTTCGGTGGCTACGAAGGCTTCTGGCGACGGAACTCCCGATCTATTGTGCGTTCTGGAAGTTTTAGGATACGTAGGTATATATGGGTACAGGAAGTACATCGGTGGAGCTTCGGGGGCCCCACGAGGTAGGGGGCGCGCCCTAGGGGGGTGGGCGCACCCCCCACCCTTGTGGGAACCTCCCTTCTCTCCTTACATGGGGTCCAAGTCCATCTGGTAGCTTTCCTTGCAAAAATAACTTCTCCAGTTGATTTCGTTCCGTTTCGACTCCGTTTGATATTCCTTTTCTTCGAAACACTGAAATAGGCAAAAAACAGCAAATCTGGGCTGGGCCTCCGGTTAATAGGTTAGTCCAAAAAAAATATAAAAATGGATAATAAAGCCCAATATTTCCCAAAACAGTAGATAACATAGCATGGAGCAATCAAAAATTATAGATACGTTGGAGACGTATCATGAGGCATCTAAGAAGAGAGTCAGGGATGCAGTTCAATCTTCTTCTTCATCGCAAGTGGCAGCTAAGCAACAAAAGTTCTGGTTGCCTCCTTCTCCTCCGTTTCGTTAGCCCTACGAGCAAAAGAGCAAAGGTGTCAATGGATCTTCCCACCCACCCAACCCAGGCTATCAGAACAAAGCCCAGCCTCAAACTCCAAGGTCAAGTTCTCCTTATCACCGTCCGCTCTCAGAGGTTACTTGCAACAAGTGTCAGTAGAAAGGGCACTATGCAAACAAGTGCTTCAACCAAAGGCGCCTTCCGCCTCCTCCTCCTATGAGATCTGCCAGCAATGCAGTGTTCAAGCATAATCCCAAGCATGCTAAGGTGAACATGATGAACGCAACTCAGGCAGAGGATTCTTCAGAAGTGATCATGGGTAACCTTCCAGTTAACTCTATTCCTGCAAAAGTCTTATTTGATACTGGTGCATCGCATTGTTTCATGTCAAGACCGTTTTTTGCCAAGCATCAATTCACTTCTTCTCATTTGGGTAAACCCATGGATATCGTTTCTCCGGGAAACGGTTGAGTGCCAGTTTGGTGGTTCCGGATATTTCCATCAAGATGGGAGACTATAGATTTCTGTCTTCTCCAATGGTTCTTGGTGACTCGGATATTGATCTAATTCTCGGCATGGAGTGGCTTTCTAAGCACAAGGCTCTGCTCGATTGTGCTGCCAGAGAAATTTAATTGACACACTCTTCTGAGGAGGTGATCATCTATGCCGCTCGGGACGAAACCATTCGACTGTTTTCTCTCAATGGGAAAGGCGAGTTGAATGCCATCTCTCAGATTCCAGTCGTTTGTGAATATCAAGACGTCTTTCCAGAAGAGCTTCCGGGAATGCCTCCTCACCGGCCAGTTGAATTCGTTATCGATCTTGAGCCTGGCACGGAACCTGTTTGCAAGCGTCCTTACAAGCTTGGACCAAAGGAATTGAAGGAATTGAAGAAACAGCTCGATGAACAAGAGCATCTAGGTCTGATCAGACCGAGTTCATCTCCTTGGGGTTGTGGTGTTCTTTTCGTCCAGAAGAAGGATGGCACGGACCGACTTTGTGTCGACTACCGCCCATTGAACAAGAAGACAATAAAGAACAAGTATCCACTTCCCAACATCAATGAGCTATTCGAGCAACTTAAAGGTGCCCAAGTATTCTCCAAGCTTGACCTCCGTATGGGTTATCATCAGATTCGCATTCGTGAACAAGATATCCTCAAGAAAACATTCAGAACAAGCTATGGTTCTTATGAATATAATGTCATGTCTTTCAGCCTTGTCAATGCTCCTCCAACGTTCTCTCGCATGATGAAGTTCATCTTCAACCCTTACAGAAATGATTTCGTCCTGGTGTATCTGGATGATATCTTGGTCTTTTCCAAGAATAAGGAGGATCATGCCAAGCATTTGAGATTGGTACTCGACAAACTCAGAGAGCATCAATTCTATGCGAAGTTTTCCAAGTGTGAGTTCTGGCTTGACGAAGTTCTTTACCTTGGTCATATCATCTCCGCCAAGGGCATTATTGTTAATCCCGAGAAGGTGTCTGCAATTATGAATTGGGAACCTCCTCAGAATGTCAAGCAGCTCTGCAGTTTTCTTGGGCTTGCAAGCTATTCTCGAAGATTCGTTGAGAATTTCTCTAAGATTGCAAAGCCTCTTTCCAACCTCCTCCAGAAGCATGTCAAGTATGTATGGACACCTGAATGTGACGTTGCTTTCAACACCCTCAAAGAGAAACTGGTCATAGCTCCTGTCTTGACTCCTCGTGATGAATCCAAGCCATTTGAAGTTTTCTGTGGTGCCTCCTTACAAGGTCTCGGTGATGTGTTAATGCAAGAGAAGAAAGTTGTGGCTTATACCTCTCGTCAGTTGAATCCCAACGAAAGGAACTACCCCACTCATGACCTTGAGTTGACGGCAGTTGTCCATGCATTATTAATGTGGAGACATCTCTTGTTGGGAAGGAAAGTGGACATATTCACAGATCATAAGAGCCTCAAGTACATCTTCACTCAAACCAACCTCAACCTCAGGCAGATTCATTGGGTCAAAATGATTCAAGAATACAATCTGAGTATTGAATATACTCCAGGCAAGGCCAATGTCATTGCATATGCTTTGAGCAGGAAGGCTTACTGCAACAGCTTAATTCTCAAGCCCTTCCAACCGGACCTTTGTGAAGCTTTCCGCAAACTGAATCTCCAAGTTGTTCCTCAAGGATTTCTTGCCAAACTCCAAGTCTCTCCTACTTTGGAAGATCAAATTCGTGAGGCACAACTCCTGGATTCCATGGTGAAGAATGTGAAAAATGGGATTGCCAAGAGCCAACCCAAATACAAGTGATATCGCATTGATGACAAAGACACTCTCTTCTTCGAGGACCGGATTGTGGTTCCTAAAGGTGATCTAAGGAAAGTCATTATGAATGAGGCGCACAATTCCCTTCTATCCATTCATCCTAGAAGTACGAATATGTACCATGACCTCAAGCAGTCGTATTGGTGGACTCGAATGAAGCGAGAAATTGCTCAATTTGGGAATGAATGTGATGTCTGCAGAAGGGTGAAAGCAGAACACCAACGGCCAGCTGGTCTCCTCCAACCTCTTGATATTCTAAAATGGAAGTTTGATCATATCGAGATGGACTTCGTTACTGGATTTCCCAAGTCCAAGCGTGGAAATGATGCTATCTTCGTTGTCATTTACAAGCTTACTAAAGTGGCTCATTTCCTTCCAATCAAAGAATCTATCACAGCAGCTCAGCTGGCAGAGCTATACACCTCCAGGATTGTCTCTTTGCACGGCATTCCACAATTGATATCGTCAGATCGTGGAAGCATTTTCACCTCCAAGTTCTGGGATTCCTTTCAGAAGGCCACGGGCACCAACATTCACTTCAGCACAATCTTCCATCCTCAAACTAGTGGCCAAGTCGAGCGAGTCAATCAAATCATTAAAGATATGCTCAGGGCTTGTGTCATTTCCTTTGGTATGAAGTGGGAAGATTGTCTTCCATTTGCCGAGTTCTCCTACAACAACAGCTTCCAAGCGAGTTCGAGCAAGGCCCCATTCGAAATTCTCTATGGCAGAAAGTGTCGTACTCCTCTCAATTGGTCAGAGACTGGTGAACGCCAACTTCTTGGCAACGACTTGATCACGGAAGCTAAAGAAATGTGTAAAGTCATCCATGAAAATCTCAAAGCCGCGCAATCATGCCAGAAGAGTTACTATGATAGCAAGCACCGTGACTTGGCTTTCGAGATAGGAGACCATGTCTACCTCCGCGTCTCTCCAATGAAAGGTACTCGTCGCTTCGGTATCAAAGGGAAGCTTGCCCCTAGATACGTGGGTCCTTTCAAGATCATTGGCAAAAGAGGCGACCCCGCCTATCAACTTGAGCTTTTGTCCAACTTCGCAAATGTGCACGATGTGTTTCACGTGTCACAGCTTCGCAAGTCCTTCAAGACTCCTGAGCGCACCATCAACTTTGAAGAGATTGATCTTCAAGAAGATTTGTCTTATCATGAGCATCTTGTTGCCATTCTTGAAGAAACCGAGCGCAAGACTCGCAACAAGTCAATAAAATTCTTGAAAGTGAAGTGGTCACACCATTCCGACCGAGAAGCCACCTGCGAACGCGAGGATCACCTCCGTTCTGAATATCCGGAGTTCTTTCAGTCCTAGATCTCGGGACGAGATCCTCTCGTAGTGGTGGAGTGTTGTAACACCCCGGATGTAACTTGCCTTATTTGTAACTCCGACTCTTGCCATTTTCGGCTTTAAGTTATGAGATTCCCTTCGTGGTTGGGTTTTCTCTTCATTTTGCATTTTGTTCATGTCATGCATTTCATATCATGTCATCATGTGCATCACATTTGCATTCGCGTTCATCTCATGCATCCGAGCATTTTCCCCGTTGTCCGTTTCGCAATCCGACACTCCCACATGCACCGGCGCACCCTTTTTGTCTCTTTTCGTGAGTGGGTGTTAAACATTCTCAGAATGGACCAAGATTTGCCAAGTGGCCTTGGTACACCATCGGTAGACCGCCTATCAAATTTCATTCCATTTGGAGTCCGTTTGATGCTCCAACGGTTAACCGGGTAACCGCGAAAGCCTCTTGTGTGTTCCAGCCCAACACCCCTCCAAAACAGACCAATAACCCATCTAAACCACTTCCATGTCCTCCGTCATCGGATCACGATCGTGTGGGCGAAAACTACACCTCATTTGGACACTCCAAACTCCCTCTACCTATAAAAAGGCCTCCTCCTTCAAAAATTCGGGTTAAACCCTAGATCCTCCGTCTCCCTCCGCGTCGGACACGTCCGGACGGCGCCAGACGCGTCCGCCGCCGCGTCCCGTCCAACCAGAGTGTGCCACCTGTCCCGCTCCGCTGCCACCCACCGCCGGCCCACCGGGCCCGTTGCGGACCCGCGCCGGCCCACCGCCGACCGAGCCGTGCCCCCGCACTCCGCCGCCCCGCTCGCCGGCCACCGCCGCCTCGCCGGCGTGCGCCTCCGCCCCATGCTCTGTCGCCCCGCTTGCCGGCCACCGCCGCTGCCCCATGCCGCGCCATCCCCGCCGCCGCAGCGCCTCGGCCACCGCGAGCCACCGCCGCCGCGGGTCTCTGTCACCTTCGCCCCGCTGCCTTCTTCCACCGTCGGCCGGCGCGCCACCTTGCCGGAGCTCGCCCGTGCCTCCCCACCACCTCGCCGGAGTCGTCGCCGGACCAGATCCATCGGGTGCCCCAACCAAACGCTCCCCGTGTCCCAATCCACTCCGTCCCGGAACCACCTCGTCCCGCGTTGACTTTCGCGGAGGTGAAATTCCACTAAGTTCTAGAGCTCTCTGTTATTTTTATGCCATGTTCATCGCATTGTATCTCTGCGCTCGTTGCTCCAAATGATGCATATGATATGTCGTTTTGTTTGTCTCGTTGAGATCTTGATGCCAGTAGCATTTCCATGCATGCTTATTATGATGCCATTTTCATTGATGCAAGAGTGCTATAAAATGTTAACTGCTGGTACTTATCAGTTTATGAGGTTTTGTCATTTTTGTTGCATTTGATGTGTGCATCATATGAGCTTCAGGTCTACATGAGTTTTGAACTATGACATGCCATATTTGCATAGGTGCTTGCTTTGTATTTTTGTGATCTATGTGGTGACTAGCACAAGCATGCAAAGTAGCCTCCGCAATGTTGTTGTTTTCAGGGACTTAGGATTTTGCAAAGTCCTTTTCCTGCTATTATTTTGATGCCTTGTAAACATGATGCTACAGTGAGATCCATGCTTGTTTTGAGTTGCTTTAGTAAGGTTATTTCGAACATGCGGTTATGCTCTATCCATCCATGCCCCTGTTTGCAATTATGGAGTGCTCTAGCATGTCTTGTGCTTGCTCTACATTTGTTATAAAATGTTCTTGGCAGAATGTTAACATGTTAATCAATATTGCCATGGTTGTTGCTAGTGATCCATGCATCCTATGAACTTGATCTTGCCATGGTTAGCTTCATGAACATGTCATCTTGCTGTTGACATGCTTATACTGTCATGCAATGCTTTGTGGTGAGTGTTTTGAGCTCGCAAAGTTGCTTTCATAATTCTATCTATGCCATGCTCTGTTATTCTGCTAAGTCTGAAACTGTTAATAAAACTTGCTATGTTTACATGGGTTCCATCATATCTTTTGTGCCTTTTTGGCTCATCGTCAGTAAGGGACTTTTGATCTATGCTTTTAGTGGAATCATGCGATGCCTTTGTTTGCTATGATATGTTCCTGTAGCATGATGTTTGCTTGCTCTAAACATTGCTTCCTGATGTTGTTTTTGACATGTTAGTATTTTCACTAAGTCTGTGAAGCTAATATCTTTTGCACTTTTGCCATGCTTGTTTGAACCTGTTCTAGTGGGATTTAGCCGTAGCTCAGTGTTCATGCTTTGTCAAGCATCTCTTGTAAATCACTTCCATATGCCTTGTTGCTATGTTGGAGTGCAGTATCTTAGTTTCTTGTTGCATTCTAGATGGCATCGTGCTGTTAATCGCGGAATTGTGTCATTCTTGTTTTGCTTGCCATTTTCAAACCGTGCATCCGTTTCCGGTGATCTTTATATCAATTTCGACCAAAATCATCTTATCTTTCCAGCGGCACACTTGGTTTGACAAGTTGGTGACTTGTTCATTATTTCCCTTCCGAAGCACGCATATGCATTGCATATCATGTCTTGCATATCTTGCCATGTTTTGCATCATGTTGCTTGTGCATTGCACCATGGTTGATTGGTGTTCCTTTGCTTGTGTTCTTGCCTTGGGTAGAGCCGGGAGACGAGTACGTGACCGAGGAACCTGTTGAGTACGCTTACGAGGATCAAGCTTTCGAAAACTCTGAGAACTTTGCAGGCAAGATGACCATACCCTCGAAATCACTTCTATCTTTGCTTGCTAGTTGCTCGCTCTATTGCTATGCCGCGATACCTAGCACTTGCTATATCATGCCTCCCATATTTCCATGTCAAGCCTCTAACCCACCTTTCCTAGCAAACCGTTATTTGGCTATGTTACCGCTTTTCTCAACCCCTCTTATAGCGTTGCTAGTTGCAGGTGAAGATGAAGTTTTGTTCCTTGTTGGAACATGGATTTTGTTGGGATATCATTATTATATCTTATTTACATTAATGCATCTATATACTTGGTAAAGGGTAGAAGGCTCAGCCTTATGCCTGGTGTTTTGTTCCACTCTTGCCGCCCTAGTTTCCGTCATACCGGTGTTATGTTCCTTGATTTTGCGTTTCTTACGCGGTTGGGTGTTATGGGAACCCCTTGACAGTTCGCTTTGAATAAAACTCCTCCAGCAAGGCCCAACCTTGGTTTTACCATTTGCCTACCTACCACCATATACCTTTCCCTTGGGTTCTGCAGACTCAAGGGTCATCTTTATTTTAAACCCCCCCCCCCGGGGCCAGTGCTCCTCTGAGTGTTGGTCCGAAATGGGCAGCCTGCGGGGCCACCTCAGGGCAACTTGAGGGTTGGTTTTACTCGTAGCTTGACCTATCCAGTGTGCCCTGAGAACGAGATACGTGCGACTCCTATCGGGATTTGTCGGCACATCGGGCGGCTTTGCTGGTATTGTTTTACCATTGTCGAAATGTCTTGTAACCAGGATTCTGAGACTGATTGGGTCTTCCCGGGAGAAGGAATATCCTTCGTTGACCATGAGAGCTTGTGATGGGCTAAGTTGGGACACCCCTGCAGGGTATAAACTTTCGAGATCCGTGCCCGCGGTTATGTGGCAGATGGGAATTTGTTAATATCTGATTGTAGAGAACCTGACATCTAACTTAATTATAATGAATCAACCCCGTGTGTAACCGTGATGGTCTATTTTCGGCGGAGTCCGGGAAGAGAACACGGTCTCGTGTTATGCTTGAATGTAAGTAGCTTCAGGATCACTTATAGCTTCTCGACCGTGCGTTGATTCTCTTTGCACTCTTATGTGCGTATGTTAGCCACCATATATGCTTAGTGCTTGCTGCAGCTCCACCTCACTACCCCTTTCCTACCCATAAGCTTAAATAGTCTTGATCTCGCGGGTGTGAGATTGCTGAGTCCTCGTGACTCACGGATACTTCCAAACAGTTTTAGGTGCCGAGGATACCAGCGCAGGTGACGATACCGAACTCAAGTGGGAGTTCGATGAGGATTCGGGCCATTACTATGTTTCTTTTTCAGATGATCAGTAGTGGAGCCTAGTTGGGACGATCGGGGATCTAGCATTTGGGGTTGTCTTTCTTTATTTTGGTTCCGTAGTCGGACCTTTGATTGTACTTTGGATGATGTATGGATTATTCATGTATTGCGTGAAGTGGTGATTGTAAGCCGACTCTTTATCCCTTTCTTATTCAGTACATGGGATGTGTAAAGATTACCCCTCTTGCGACAAGCCTACCATGCGGCTATGCCTCTAAGTCGTGCCCCGACATGTGGGAGATATAGCCGCATTGTGGGTGTTACAGTATAGGATGCATGAGTAGTAGCTGCGCTGCTGATAGCTCCAGAAGCGATCAGAAGAGATCTTTGGCTTCGAGTAAGGATTCTTGGTGCTATCAAAGAAGGTGTTGTGGGCTCTGAAGCTGTTCACATTGAACGATCCTGGGGAGGTTGCAACTCCGGGAAGCCTTGGCAGCCTGGGCTTTGGCTTCTGAACCTATGGCCTCTTCTCCACATGATAGTCATACTGAGGTCCGGGAGCAGTGGGAGGCACCATGATTGGCCATTTCACAGTGACCAGCTGTCCATGATCGAAGGCCTGTTCAATTATGTAAGTCCTAGGAGATGGAACAGTGGCTTCAGCATCCACATGGGCTTCAGGCACAACATTGGCTTCAAGCTCCACATTATCTTGAGCCATGACAACATCATTGGCTTCAGTATCATTGTTGGTAGCAGCCTCAGTGTTCTCAACCTTAGTGTCTTCAATGACAGGAGGGTCAGGCACAGACACATTCTCCTCGAGAATGACTTCTTCAGTGCTAGGGGGTGTGGCAACTCTTTCTTCTTCTTAACGTGGTTCTTGATTTTCTTCGGCTGATGCAGCCGAAATGTCTTCAGCAGCTTTGGCTTCAGACTCGGAGACATTCGCAGTGGGAGTGGCATCAGGAAACACTTCGCGTGCTACTGAGCTTTGTTGCACTTCTCCTTTTGGAATGCTTGACATGGTGACATGTGGCCTAGGGCCTTTGCGAAGCCTGCGGAATGCCGGCGACGCCTATGGTGATGGAGTGGTCTGCACCATGTAGTCGTCGTCAAGCACCGGAGTGGTGACTTGAGGGGTTGGAGTTCTGGGAGTTTCATCTTGAATGGGGGTGACTTGTTGGGGGTGATCAACCCACGAATCATCCTGAGCAATTGGCATCAGAGGACGACCAATGCTGATGAGTTTGCTGTTCGTAAGAACAGGCGATGATGTTACTTCATCATCTTCTACATTGTCTTCACGACCAATGTCTTAAGTTGTGGTGGGGTCAATAGCTGGTACTTCTTCATCTTCAGGGGCCTCTGTTGTAGCAGGCTCCTGAATCACTAGACGATGCTCTTGGCTCGTGGAGGCAGGACGGGCAACAGAAATTGGCTCAATCACAAGGGGCTCAGAGGCAGCAGCAGCAGTATGCTCTTTCTTTGAAGACTTGGTCTTCTGCTTCTTCTTGGATGGAGTATCATTAGAAGCATCTTTGTGCTTTCTCTTCCTGGCATCAGCTTCAGTTGCCCTGATTTTCTTCAGTTCTTAAGCTGCTGAGGTGACCTTAGGCTTCGAGCCTGTCATGCTAGTAGGGAAGACAATGAGAGGTTCTTCCTGTCGTGGTGCTTCAGTTCGGGCCGCAACAGACTTCTTCTTCTGTTTGGCAGCCACTCTGGGGTCGATATCAGGGTGCCCCAGTGCCTTGCGCTTCTCTGCCTCATTGTGTGCTTGAACACATTTCTCTGCGAAGTATTTCATCCGCTCTCTTGAACCTTTTGCTTCTTCACGCTTCTCGTGAAACAGTTCTTTAAGCTCATGCAACATTTTCTTGAAGCTTTGAACCTCTGTCACGCTGAGCTTTGCCATGTTCTTCTTGAATTGCGCCTTCTCAAAATCAATTTTGTTCTTCAGCTCGACAATCTTCTGAGCCAAGGCCAACTCATTAGCAATGGCTCCGTGGAAGGTGACGCTGATGTCAACTGGCAGCTGAAGATCATAATGTTGAGGCTCGAGTCATCAAACCATTCATCGATGAAGTGGTTCACAATATCCACATCAAAGAGGGGCAGATCGTTGAAGATATTCGCCTCTTGCTTGCTCTTAATCAACATCTCAAGGGCATCATCACCAAGATCTTCATCACTGGAGAGATCAATGGTTTCATCGTTGTTTCGCAGAACGGCAGCTGGAGTAAGTTCATGCCCAGAAATCTTCATGGGCTTCTTCTTCTTGGGCTTCTCCATCTTCTTGGAGACATGAGAGAGATCTTCTTATTGCACGCTGGGTTCAGGAGGTGCAGTTGCCAATGGCTTCACACGCGAAACTTTCGATGCGGCAGAGGGCTTTGAAGCCTTTGATTTCTTCTGCTTCTGCGACTGAGGTGGAGCTAGCGCTTCATCAGAATCTGCATCGTCAGCTGAGTGATCCACCATAGCCCCCTGTACAGTAATGTGAGTGATGAGGCCTTCGAGGTTGTAGAAGGGACCGATTTCATTGGGATTGGCATCGCGGGTACCATCAACCCTTGGAGCAGACGGACCAGGGTTGAAATTGAGTCCAAGGTCCTTCTTGTTCTTCTTAGCTGACTCTTTTGCAAACTGATAGTCGCACTTGAAGAGAATGTCATCACGACACCATAACAAAGATGATGGGTCGGCGTTTTCTGGTTGTGGCCCTCGGACCATGCACGGATAAAAACCTTGAGCAATGGCTTCGGGCTTGGACTTGGGCTGTAGATTTCGGTACAAAATATCTCCCCATGGATGCTTGATAGCATTCTTTTCAGCATATTCAGCAGTCACAAATTTGTACTTGAACCATTCTTCGGCCCAGTATCTTCGAATCCATTGGATTCAGGTCTTGCGCTCACCATAGGTTTCTTCAGGATCTGACTTGTACATTTCAAAGAGATCCGGAGGTAGATCCTTAGTTGTATTCCCACGACGCTGCATGCCGCCCTTCCTTATAGTCTTGTCGGTGGCCATTGGATTTAGACTGAACAGCTTCAAGACTGTAAATGGCTTCCTCTTGCTGGTCAGACGGGAACTGTCTTCAGGAGAGTTGATGTGACGCTGCAAAAACTCTGCAAATGAATGCAGACTATGAGAACCAAGGGATTCTCCCACGGACATGTACCTGTGACAGCATTAAGGTGCGAGGGAAGGGGAAGAGGTCATATGCATTCTCAGATGATTTTGAAGATAAATCAGTTTGAAGACATTGACCTCATAGTGCAAAGACATTCACTTATTTGAAGACAGTCGGTTCGAGATTTGTACGAATCCATGAATAAGTACACGTGAGGAATCTAACTAGTTGTGAAACATAAGTGAATATACTTGGCATGATATGAGATGCAGACATGGACAGATCTAGATATGAAAGTGAAGAAACTACTTTTGGATGAAGTGAATGGATTTGATGGATCAAAAAGGCAGTAAAAAGTAGGTTTTAATTATCGCTTGACGAACTGCTAGACGAGATGGAGAGAGGGGCTGAGCAGTTCAATCTCACACGCCATAACTTGGCAACGGAAGACACCTACGGCGGCGGCGGAGAGGACGAGATCCATGGCCGGCGTGAGGACGGCGTTGAAGATGTCGTAGCAGCTAAGCGCTTCGTCTCTGGCGTCGACGCGAGCTAGTAGAGGCACTACGGTTTTGGTGCGAGGAGAAGAGGCGGAAGAAGAGATAATGACCGCGGTGAGGTGTGTATTTATAAGGACAGGGACGGCACAGTGTTATTATGCAGGTGCCCCTGGCGGTTCACATCTGAAGGACACATGGCATGCATGCAACTCATTGGAAGTTGTTCCATGTTCCCACGCACGCCTGGATTGTCGGGTGGTCGTTCCGGCTTCTCCGGTATTCAGGCAAAAAGGATATTGTCGGTGTCAAAACCGACGGATCTCGGGTAGGGGGTCCCAAATTGTGCGTCTAAGGCGGATGGTAACAGGAGGCGGGGGACACGGTGTTTACCCAGGTTCGGGCCCTCTCGATGGAGGTAATACCCTACTTCCTGCTTGATTGATCTTGATGATATGAGTATTACAATAGTTGATCTACCATGAGATCGTAGAGGCTAAACCCTAGAAGCTAGCCTATGGTTTGATTGTTGTTGTCCTATGGACTAAACCCTCCGGTTTATATAGACACCGGAGGGGGCTAGGGTTACACAAAGTCAGTTACAAGGGAGGAGATCTACATATCCGTATTGCCAAGCTTGCCATCCACGCCAAGGAGAGTCCCATCCATACACGGGAAGAAGTCTTCAATCTTGTATCTTCATAGTCCAATAGTCTAGCTAAAGTATATAGTCCGGCCGTCCGAGGACCCCCTAATCCAGGACTCCCTCAGTAGCCCCTGAACTAGGCTTCAATGACGATGAGTCCGGCGCACAGATTGTCTTCGGCATTGCAAGGTGGGTTCCTCCTCCGAATATTCCATGGAAGATTTTGAACACAAGGATAGTGTCCGGCTCTGCAAAACAAGTTCCACATACCTCCGTAGAGAGAATAATATTTCCACAAATCTAATCTGCTGACACATTCTGCAGCATGACATCACACTACGGCCCGGTCATTATTCGAACCATTTTTCTCAACCAGCTACTGCACATATTGCGAGGCGGTTTTCTTGGCACGTCTTGTCAAAGCAGAGATCGTGTCCCCTTATCACGGGATTCTCATTAATACGGGTGCGGGTGACCCAACCGCGCCATCAATTACGGCGCTTGGGGAATAAGAGGTTTCACCAGGAAAGTGGGGAGGCGCAGAATCCTTGCTGCCTTTATAAGGGGATAAGGACTCCCTTTCGCACCCACGCCTTCTCCTTCCGATCTATTCCCCTCCGCCCAAGCTCCAGTGCCCAAGCGTCCATCTTCTCTGCCCACAAAGGTTTTCCGAAAATGTCCGGATCCGGAGCAGGAGGCAAATGGATGGCCTCTACCGTCCGGGAGAAGGATATCAAAAAGCTTCGGGAGGTCGGGTATCTTCCCAAGAAAATCAGCCATCGTCTCCCGACGGCGGGACAGACCGTCCCCACCCCGGAACCCCACGAGAGGGTTGTATTCCTCCCTCACTTTGTCCGGGGGCTAGGATTTCCCCTCCACCCGTTCGTTCGCGGCATCATGTATTATTATGGGATCGATCTTCACGATCTGTCCCCTAATTCCTTCCTCAACATCTCGACATTCATCATTGTGTGCGAGGCCTTTCTCCGCATCTCGCCACATTTTGGCTTATGGCTAAAGATTTTCAATGTGAAGCCCAAGGTAGTGGGTGGCGAGCACGCCGAGTGCGGGGGCGCTATGGTGAGCAAGATGCCTAACGTTACATGGCCAACCGGCATCTTTAACGATTCCGTCAAGGAGTGGCAACATTATTGGTTTTACATCACAAAGCCGTGCGGCATGGAATGGGCCGCTACTCCCGAGTTTCGATCCGGTGCCCCCCTGCGGCTCACATCCTGGGTCAAGAAGGGACTGAACTAGTCCTCGTCTGACGAATTGTCAGTGCTCCAGACGCGCGTTAAAGATATGGGAGACAAGAACATTGAACTCGTCAATGTGGTCTAGGTGATGTTAGTTCGTCGGATCCTACCTTGTCAACATCAGACTTGCAATCTATGGGAATTCGATCAGGCCAAGCACCAAACCTTGCGGGAGCTTTTCGGCTCCTTGCACAAGGACATCTGGAAGGTGCTTTTCAAGTCCAGCAAATCATGGCCAGACTCCGCCAAAGACCGCGGGTACCAACTGTCCCGCCCTGCAAGTTCGGTAAGTAATCATACTTTTGTCTGCATGACCCAAGGGAAGCGCTTAACGTGTTTTCCATAAATATCCTAGGGCTGGACGAAGAAGGTGGAGCGGATTCATTGTCTGGACCTGCTGCCCGAAGAACCGGCCGTCCCACTTTTGACAAAGATGCTGGTCACGGCGCCTTACAAGGTGCCGAAGAAGACGGTCGAGAAGGAGGCCAAAAAGACTCGGGGCGGCCTTCATCGCCGCGGCACTTTGGACACAATATCCGAAGGCTCTGATGCCCGTTTCGCCTCCGAAGAGGACGAGGAGGAGGAGGAAGATGAATCCCCTACGGGGGAAAGAAAGAAGAGGACGGCCTCCGCACACTTGGAGGCCGAGTTGCCTAAAAGGGGGGAAGTTCCTCCTTCAGAGGAGCTCACTGCCGCCGTCACTAGCGGCCCGGCGTGGGATCCCAGGGCCCAGCCCCTGGTAAACTCGTAAGTATATACAGTCCGAGTATGTTTATGCGTTCAGACTTATCATGGCATAATATTTCAATCTGAGCCACATTTTTTGCAGTCTAGCAAGGTCCCGTACCGAACAATCCTCATCAGAGGATTCGCTGAGCTCGGATGATATGGAAAGCGGGACGCCCCCGAAGGCCCCTTCCTTCGAACAGGTGAATGCCACCGAGGCTTTGTCCCAGAGGGACCTCGGTCAAGAGGGAGAGGAAAAGACCGTGAAGGCAGCGCCTGGAGATCAAACTTCAGGGGCCGAACGCATGGGGGAGCAAATTCCCATGGGAGCTGATGGCGAGGGCCATCTTGAATTCAGCTCCCAGCTGGATGCAGTTCCGGAGACTAATATGGCTCCAGAATCAAGCAAGCATCCTCTCTTAGCTGGAGGGGGTATACCGGAAACCTTTGTCCAACCAGAGGCGTCGGATGCTTTGTTGGTGGCGCTGAAGAGCGCCTCCATCGTCCATGAACACCGTGCCCTTATGGGTGCGGTGATTGAGAAGATTCAGTCTGCTGAGAGTGGATTGAATGGAGCCTGTATCAGCCTTATAAAAGGTTTTGAGGTATGTTTTTCGAAGAGTGTCATAGTATGGATAGTAGCCCCTGATACACTGTTCGGTGAAAGAAAAAGCCGGACAGAGGATCAAATTTGTGTTCGCGGGAAGACTCATTGAATGACATCTATTTCTCGTCTGTTATAAGCAGGCGTCTGAAGCGGCTGCTCCCTCTCATACTGCGGAGATCTCTGAACTGAATAAAAGTCTGGAGCGGGCCAAAGAAGAACTTGGCCAGTTGAAAATGCGGTTGGGAGAGAAACAAGGTATGCACAAGGCTTGTTCGCGTTTATTGCGAATGAATTTTCAGTATGATGAAATAGGCTTCATGATTTGCACTAGGGATGGTGACCGAAGTCGAGGCCCTCAAGAAGGCTGTGGCCGAGGCCGAGGAAAAGGAAACCACATAGCAGGCTCTTCGTGAGAAGTATGAGGCCAGGGCTATTAACGCTGAGCAGGAGCTGCAAGAGGTCGTGAAGAAATGCGAGACCTTGGAGCAGAGTTTAAGGGAGAAAGAATCCGAACTCACCAAGGCGCGTCAGGCCATGAGCGATGCCCGTGGGGAAACCCAAAGCGCCCTGCAGGGGATCCAAGAGGCGAGGAAGATCACGGCGGGTAAGGCTTTTTCCTTGTAAAGCAAGTATTTGAGGAGAAGATTATGGTTCTAATTTTGAATTCGGATTTCTCCAGGGGTATTTGCAGAGCTGCCCCGCAGCATATCAGATGCCGCCCAATTCTACCAGGCCGAAAAAGGAACACTGCGGATAAGCTCTTCTGGTCGCAATATTTGGCACCGAATTATCCGGTGCCTTTTGTCGATCAACTGAAACAGCTGATCGAACTGCCTAAGGCGACAGAACTAGCCATGAAGGATTTGATTATCCGGCTGTAGCCTGCAGAGCCGATTCCAGGCAGCTACTTCGGGCTCGTGAAGCGGCTTGTGAGCGCTTGCCCTCGACTTGATGTCATCAAGCGGTCGGCATGCATAGAGGGTGCGTGAATGGCCTTCGCCCGTGCGAAGGTGCACTCAGGGAAGATGGATGCTGAGAAGCTGATGACCGAAGGGCCACCAGAGGGGAAGGAACACTGATATGTCTCCAACGTATCTATAATTTTTGATTGCTCCATGCTATGTTATCTACTGTTTTGGGCAATATTGTGCTTTATTATCCAATTTTATATTATTTTTGGGACTAACCTATTAACCGGAGGCCCAGCCCAGATTTGCCGTTTTTTGCCTATTTCAGTGTTTCGAAGAAAAGGAATATCAAACTGAGTCGAAACGGAACGAAATCAACTGGAGAAGTTATTTTTGGAAGGAAAGAAGCCCAAAAGACTTGGAGTGCACGTCGGGGGACCTACGAGGAAGCCACGACGCAGGGGGGAATGCCCACCCCCCTAGGGCACGCCCTCCACCCTCGTGAGTCCCTTGTGGCCCCCCTGACGTACTTCTTCCGCCTACATATCTCCATATACCCTAAAAACATCCGAGAACACAATAGATTAGGAGTTCCGCCGCCAGAAGCCTCCGTAGCCACCGAAAACCAATCTAGACCTGTTCCGGCACCCTGCCGGAGGGGGCAATCCTTCTCCGGTGGCCATCTTCATCATCCCGGTGCTCTCCATGACGAGGAGGGAGTAGTTCTCCCTCGGGGCTAAGGGTATGTACCACTAGCTATGTGTTTGATCTCTCTCTCTCATGTTCTTGATTTGGCACGATCTTGATGTATTGCGAGCTTTGCTATTATAGTTGGATCTTATGTTTCTCCTCCCCCTCTTCTCTCTTGTAATGAATTGAGTTTCCCCTTTGGAGTTATCTTATCGGATTGAGTCTTTAAAGATTTGAGAACACTTGATGTATGTCTTGTCGTGCGTATCTGTGGTGACAATGGGACGCCACGTGATTCACTTGATGTATGTTTTGGTGATCAACTTGCGGGTTCCACCCATGAACCTATGCATAGGGGTTGGCACACGTTTTCGTCATGATTCTCCGGTAGAAACTTTGGGGCACTCTTTGAGGTCCTTTGTGTTGGTTGAATAGATGAATCTGAGATTGTGTGATGCATATCGTATAATCATACCCACGGATACTTGAGGTGACATTGGAGTATCTAGGTGACATTAGGGTTTTGGTTGATTTGTGTCTTAAGGTGTTATTCTAGTACGAACTCTAGGGCTGTTTGTGACAATTATAGGAATAGCCCAACGGATTGATTGGAAAGAATAACTTTGAGGTGGTTTCGTACCCTACCATAATCTCTTCGTTCGTTCTCCGCTATTAGTGACTTTGGAGTGACTCTTTGTTGCATGTTGAGGGATAGTTATGTGATCCAATTATGATAAACCTTAGGTCATCCACTTCAGGGAAATTTGCTACTGTCCTACAAACCTCTGCACTTGGAGGCCCAACAACGTCTACAAGAAGAAGGTTGTGTAGTAGACATCAAGCTCTTTTATGGCACCGTTGCCGGGGAGGTGAGTGCTTGAAGGTATATCTTTAGATCTTGCAATCGAGTCTTTTAGTTTCTTGTTTTATCACTAGTTTAGTTTATAAAAGAAAACTTTAAAAAATGGAATTGAGTTTGTCTCATACGCTTCACCTCTTTAATATCTTTTGTGAGTATGATGGAAAGGATAATTGTGCTCAAGTGCTAGAAGAAGAAATCTATAAAATGTTTGGCACTAAATATTTGAATGATGAGCATGATTGCAATGTTGTTAGTATGAATTCCTTGAATATCCATGATCCTAATGATATGCAAAGCCACAAGCTTGGGGAAGCTATGTTTGATGAAGATGGTAATTTTTGTCCCCCAAGTTTTGATGAGCAAATTTATTATGATGAAAGCATTCCTCCTATTTATGATGATTATATTGATGAAAGTGTGTTTGGAAGAGTGTCAACTTTAGGAAGTGATGATCCCACTATTTTGGAGGATGTTGAATCTTATTGTGATAATTATAAAAGTGGATTTGGAGAGGTCATGACTTTATTTAGTAATGATTCCACTATTTCGGAAGAGCTTCCAATTGATTATGAGAATAAAGTTGCTATCTATGATGATTATTGTGACGACTTGTATGCTATAAAGAATAATGATATACATGAATCTTGTCATCATGATTTTAGTTTTCAATTGGATTATGCCTCACATGATAATTATTTTGTTGAGTTTGCTCCCACTATTATTCATGAGAAGAATTTTGCTTGTGTGGAGAGTAGTAAATTTTCTATGCTTGTAGATCATGAAAAGAATGCTTTAGGTGCTGGTTATATTGTTGAATTCATTCATGATGCTACTGAAAATTATTATGAGGTAGGAATATATGCTTGTAGGAATTGCAATAATATCAAGTTTCCTCTCTATGTGCTTAAAATTTTGAAGTTATGCTTGTTTTACCTTCCTATGCAAGTTGATTATTGTTCTCATTAGTTGTTTGCTCAAAAAATCCCTATGCATAGTAAGAGGGTTAGACTTAAATGTGCAAGTCATATTCTTCATGATGCTCTCTTTATGTTTCAGTTCTTATCTTTTATGCGAGCATCATTGAAATCATCATGCCTAGCTAGGGGCGTTAAACGATAGCGCTTGTTGGGAGGCAACCCAATTTTATTTTTGTTCCTTGCTTTTTGCTCCTGTTTAGAAAAAATAATTTATCTAGCCTCTGTTATTATTGAGTTTTTATGTTTTAGTTAGTGTTTGTTCCAAGTAGAACCGTTGGGAAGACTTGGGGAAAGTCTTGTTGATCTTGCTGTAAAAAACAGAAACTTTAGCGCTCACGAGAATTGCTGCCATTTTTATTTGGAGAGTGATATTTAGTTAATTCTTTTTGTAGATGATTAATAGATAAATTCCTCACGTCCAGCAATTTATTTTAGAAATTTTGGGGTTCCAGATCTTGCGCTAGCTACAGATTACTACAGACTGTTCTGATTTTGACAGATTCTGTTTTTCGTGTGTTGTTTGCTTATTTTGATGAATCTATGGCTAGTAAAATAGTTTATAATCCATAGAGAAGTTGGAATACAGTAGTCATAACACCAATATAAATAAAGAATGAGTTCATTACAGTACCTTGAAGTGGTCTTTCATTTTCTTTCGCTAACGGAGCTCACGAGTTTTCTACTTTAAGTTTTGTGTTGTGAAATTTTCAAGTTTTCGGTAAAGATTCAATGGACTATGGAATAAGGAGTGGAAATAGCCTAAGCTTGGGGATTCCCAAGGCACCCCAAGGAAATATTCAAGGATAACCAAGAGCCTAAGCTTGGGGATGCCCCGGAAGGCATCCCCTCTTTCGTCTTCGTTCATCGGTAACTTTACTTGGAGCTATATTTTTATTCGCCACATGATATGTGTTTTGCTTGGAGAGTCAATTTATTTTGTTAGGATTTTCTTTCTGTTATTTAGAACAATGTTTTGCATCTTTTATTTCAATAAATGTGGCATTGATAGCCTTTACTATGCCTATGTTACAAGTATACATGTTGCTGTTTGAAAACAGAAAGTTTACCGCTGTCGCAATAATTCCCTAGAAAAGTCAGAATGTGATAAAATGTGGAAACCTTTTTCGGGAATTTTCATTCATAATTTTTGGAGTTAGGGAAGTATGGATGTTGCAGCATTCTTTACAGACTATCCTGTTTAGGCAGATTGCTGTTATGTTTGCATTGTTTGCATATGTTTGCTTCTTTAATGATTCTATTTGAGGATAAGACTATTAAATATGCAGAGGCATTTAGTATGCAATGTTGAATAATAAGTTTAGTGATTTGCTACAGTAGAGTATGATAAGGTTTTTGCAATGGTTTATACTAACTTATCTCACGAGTCCTTGTTGAGTTTTGTGTGGATGAAGTTTTTGAGATTTAGGGAGACCGTGATATGAGAGGAATTAAGGAGACACAAAATCTCAAGCTTGGGGATGCCCAAGGCACCCCAATATAATATTGCAATAAGTCTCAAGCGTCTAAGCTTGGGGATGCCCCGGTTGGCATCCCACCTTTCTTCTTCAACAACTATCGGTTAGTTTCGGTTGATCCTAAGTTTTTGCTTCTTCACATGATGTTTGCCATTCTTAGAAGGTCATTTTATTTAGTTTTGCTTGCTGTTTGAATAAAATACCAAGATCTGAAATTATTAAATGTTATAGAGTCTTCACATAGTTGCATAATTATTCGACTACTCATTGATCTTCACTTATATCTTTCGGAGTAGTTTGTCATTTGCTCTAGTACTTCACTTATATCTTTTTAGAGCACGGTGGTGGTTTTATTTTGTAGAAATAGATGAACTCTCATGCTTCACTTATAATATTTTGAGAGTCAATAGCATGGTAATTTGCTTAAAATCCTAATATGCTAGGTATTCAAGATTAGTAAAAAAAATCTTATGAGTGTTTTGAATACTAAGAGAAGTTTGATGCTTGATGATTGTTTTGAGATATGGAGGTAATAATATCAAAGTCGTGCTAGTTGAGTAGTTGTGAATTTGAGAAGTGCTTGTGTTGAAGTTTGCAAGTCCCGTAGCATGCACATATGGTAAACGTTATGTAACAAATTTGAAACATGAGGTGTTATTTGATTGTCCTCCTTATGAGTGGCGGTCGGGGACGAGCGATGGTCTTTTCCTACCAATCTATCCCCCTAGGAGCATGCGCGTAGTGGTGAGGTTTTTGTGACTTGTAGATTTTTGCAATAAGTATGTGAGTTCTTTATGACTAATGTTGAGTCCATGGATTATACGCACTCTTACCCTTCCATCCTTGCTAGCCTCTTTGGTACCGTGCATTGCCCTTTCTCACATTGAGAGTTGGCGCAAACTTCGCCAGTGCATCCAAACCCCGTGATATGATACACTCTGTCACACATAAACCTCCTTATATCTTCCTCAAAACAGCCACCATACCTACCTATTATGGCATTTCCATAGCCATTCCGAGATATATTGCCATGCAACTTTTCACCGTTCCGTTTATTATGACACGCATCATCATTGTCATATTGCTTTGCATGATCATGTAGTTGACATCGTATTTGTGGCAAAGCCACCGTTCATAATTTTTCATACATGTCACACTTGATTCATTGCAATCCCGGTACACAACCGGAGGCATTCATATAGAGTCATACTTTGTTCTAGTATCGAGTTGTAATAATTGAGTTGTAAATAAATAGAAGTGTGATGATCATCATTTTCTAGAGCATTGTCCCAAGTGAGGAATAAAAAAAGGCCATAAAAAAGAGAAGGCCCAAAAAAGAGAAAGGCCATAAAAAAAGAAAAGGCCCAAATAAAAAATAAAAAAATAAAAAGACAGAGAAAAAGAGAGAAAGGACAATGCTACTATCCTTTGCCACACTTGTGCTTCAAAGTAGCACCATGATCTTTATGATAGAGAGTCTCTTGTTTTGTCACTTTCATATACTAGTGGGAATTTTTCATTATAGAACTTGGCTTGTATATTCCAACAATGGGCCTCCTCAAGTGCCCTAGGTCTTCATGAGCAAGCAAGTTGGATGCACACACACTAGTTTCTATTGTTGAGCTTTCATACATTTATAGCTCTAGTGCATCCGTTGCATGGCAATCCCTACTCCTTACATTAACATCAATCGATGGGCATCTCCATAGCCCATTGATTAGCCTCGTTGATGTGCGACCTTCTCCTTTTTTGTCTTCTCCACACAACCCCCCTCATTATATTCTATTCCACCCATAGTGCTATATCCATGGCTCGCGCTCATGTATTGTGTGAAAGTTTATAGGTTTGAGATTACTAAAGTATGAAACAATTGCTTGGCTTGTCATCGGGGTTGTGCATGATGAGAGCATTCTTGTGTGACGAAAATGGAGCATGACTAAACTATATGATTTTGTAGGGATGAACTTTCTTTGGCCATGTTATTTTAAGAAGACATAATTGCTTAGTTAGTATGCTTGAAGTATTATTATTTTTATGTCAATATGAACTTTTGTCTTGAATCTTTCGGATCTGAATATTCATGCCACAATTAAGAATAATTACATTGAAATTATGCCAAGTAGCACTCCGCATCAAAAATTCTGTTTTTATCATTTACCTACTCGAGGACGAGCAGGAATTAAGCTTGGGGATGCTTGATACGTCTCCAACGTATCTATAATTTTTGATTGCTCCATGCTATGTTATCTACTATTTTGGGCAATATTGGGCTTTATTATCCACTTTTATATTATTTTTGGGACTAACCTATTAACCGGAGGCCCAGCCCAGATTTGCTGTTTTTGCCTATTTCAGTGTTTCGAAGAAAAGGAATATCAAACAGAGTCAAAACGGAACGAAATCAACTGGAGAAGTTATTTTTGGAAGGAAAGAAACCCAGAAGACTTGGAGTGCACATCGGGGTACCTACGAGGAAGCCATGAGGCAGGGGCGCGCCCACCCCCCTAGGGCACGCCCTCCACCCTCGTGAGTCCCTTGTGGCCCCCCTGACGTACTTCTTCCGCCTATATATCTCCATATACCCTAAAAACATCCGAGAACACAATAGATCGGGAGTTCCGCCGCCAGAAGCCTCCGTAGCCACCGAAAACCAATCTAGACCCGTTCCGGCACCCTGCCGGAGGGCGCAATCTTTCTCCGGTGGCCATCTTCATCATCCCAGTGCTCTCCATGACGAGGAGGGAGTAGCTCTCCCTCGGGGCTGAGGGTATGTACCAGTAGCTATGTGTTTGATCTCTCTCTCTCTCTCGTGTTCTTGATTTGGCACGATCTTGATGTATCGCGAGCTTTGCTATTATAGTTGGATCTTATGTTTCTCCTTCCCCTCTTCTCTCTTGTAATGAATTGAGTTTCCCCTTTGGAGTTATCTTATCGGATTGACTCTTTAAAGATTTGAGAACACTTGATGTATGTCTTGTCGTGCGTATTTGTGGTGACAATGGGATACCACGTGATTCACTTGATGTATGTTTTGGTGATCAACTTGCGGGTTCCGCCCATGAACCTATGCATAGGGTTTGGCACACGTTTTCGTCGTGATTCTCCGGTAGAAACTTTGGGGCAGTCTTTGAGGTCCTTTGTGTTGGTTGAATAGATGAATCTGAGATTGTGTGATGCATATCGTATAATCATACCCACGGATACTTGAGGTGACATTGGAGTATCTAGGTGACATTAGGGTTTTGGTTGATTTGTGTCTTAAGGTGTTATTCTAGTACGAACTCTAGGGCTGTTTGTGACAATTATAGGAATAGCCCAACGGATTGATTGGGAAGAATAACTTTGAGGTGGTTTCGTACCCTACCATAATCTCTTCGTTCGTTCTCCGCTATTAGTGACTTTGGAGTGACTCTTTGTTGCATGTTGAGGGATAGTTATGTGATCCAATTATGATATTATTGTTGAGGGAACTTACACTAGCGAAAGTATGAACCCTAGGCCTTGTTTCAACGCATTGCAATACCGTTTACGCTCACTTTTATCATTGGCTACCTTGCTGTTTTTATTATTTCAGATTACAAATACCTTTATCTACTATCCATATACCACTTGTTTCACCATCTCTTCGCCGAACTAGTGCACCTATACAATTTACCATTGTATTGGGTGTGTTGGGGACACAAGAGACTCTTTGTTATTTGGTTGCAGGGTTGCTTGAGAGAGACCATCTTCATCCTACGCCTCCTGCGGATTGATAAACCTTAGGTCATCCACTTGAGGGAAATTTGCTACTGTCCTACAAACCTCTGCACTTGGAGGCCCAACAACGTCTACAAGAAGAAGGTTGTGTAGTAGACATCAAGCACCGCAAGCCCGAATTATATTATGAAGGTGTCCTGAAGGAATCCTACCTTGCAGCGGAGCTATGCACCAAGGATATTATATTCCCATGAATGCCAATCATGTTATCCTTTGTAGTGTTTGAATAAGGTCATTTATTTATTGCCTGTTATATAAAAGTTTACCCTCCTGTGCGGTCGTTTTATATATTAAGCCTGAGAGTTGGCCAGTCATCAGCTTCTGCCCCCACGTAAGAAGTACGGGGGTGTTCGGGATAAACCTGAGCACACTTTATCCCAGTTTTGTGTCCTTCGAAGGAGGTGCTCAGCACAACGAACCAGGCAACCGGACTATAGGGCTTTATCACTCTCACTTAGCCATAGGAGCTTTGGTAAGGTAGGCGCAGCCCCTAGTGTTCGGAAGACCGTACTAGGGGCTCTATAAGCACCTGATCAGAGAAAAAACCGATCAATCGCAGTCTACATTGGTTATGGCATTATGCGGGAGAAATCGTTGAAGATTTTATGACCTCTCAAAGAGCTGACCAGCTCTCACCGTACCATGATAGTCATTTGTTGGCTTTCTCTACTGAGGTGCTCGTCCGGAAGAACCGGGATCTCTAGGAATTCGTCTCATATTATTATGAAGGCTGTGTTTATACTTTTGCCTGAAAGTATTATTACGCCTCCTGTGCAGTCGTTTATGTATATCATGAAAGTTTGCAGTTGTCGGCTTCAGCCCCCACGCATATAATGCGGGGGTGTTTGCAAAAGCGCGTCTTCACACTTGATCCAACGTCTTGGTCCATTAAGGAGGTGGTAGCGCGGCGAACGAGGCAATCAGACTATATTGCTTTAACACTTTCACTTAACCATAGGAGTTTCACAGTGGGGCTACTATATAGCCCTTGGTACTTCCGCGCTCATCCGAATACGGAGCGCGTATGTACATGACCGGGAAACCGGTCCCTTCGTTAATGCGGAGGAATCCCGAAGATTCCGCTAAGTCATCGAGTGGTTGACTGCTAACCCACAAGTATAGGGGATCACAACAGTTTTCGAGGGTAGAGTATTCAATCCAAATTTATTGATTCGACACAAGGGGAGCCAAAGAATATTCTCAAGTATTAGCAGCTGAGTTGTCAATTCAACCACACCTAGAAACTTAATATCTGCAGCAAAGTGTTTAGTAGCAAGGTAATATGATAGTAGTGGTAACGGTAGCAAAAGGTAACAGTAGTAAAAGTAATGTTTTTGGAATTTTGTAGTGATGATAGCAATAGCAACAGAAAAGTAAATAAGCGAAGAACAATATATGGAAAGCTCGTAGGCAATGGATCAGTGATGGAGAATTATGCTGGATGTGGTTCATCATGTAATAGTCATAACCTAGGGTGACACAGAACTAGCTCCAGTTCATCAATGTAATGTAGGCATGTATTCCGAATATAGTCATACGTGCTTATGGAAAAGAACTTGCGTGACATCTTTTGTCCTACCCTCCCGTGGTAGCTGGGTCCTTACGGAAACTAAGGGATATTAAGGCCTCCTTTTAATAGAGTACCGGAACAAAGCATTAACACATAGTGAATACATGAACTCCTCAAACTACGGTCATCACCGGTAAGTATCCCGATTATTGTGACTTCGTGGTTAACGGATCATAACACATAATAGGTGACTATAGACTTGCAAGATAGGATCAAGAACTATCATATATTGATGAAAAGATAATAGGTTCAGATCTGAAATCATGGCACTCGGGCCCTAGTGACAAGCAGTAAGCATAGCAAAGTCATAGCAACATCAATCTCAGAACATAGTGGATACTAGGGATCAAACCCTAACAAAACTAACTCGATTACATGATAAATCTCATCCAACCCATCACCGTCTAGCAAGCCTACGATGGAATTACTCATGCACGGTGGTGAGCATCATGAAATTGGTGATGGAGGATGGTTGATGATGACGATGGCGACGGATTCCCCTCTCCGGAGCCCCGAACGGACTCCAGATCAGCCCTCCCGAGAGGTTTTAGGGCTTGGTGGCAGCTCCATATTGTAAAACGCGATGATTTCTTCTCTCTGATTTTTTTCTCCCCGAAACACAATATATAGAGTTGGAGTTGGAGTCGGAGAGGCACCAGGGGGGCCACGAGGTAGGGGCGCGCCCTAGGAGGGTAGGCGCGCCCCCCACCCTTGTGGATAGGTGGTGGGCCCCCTGGCCTTCATCTTTTGCAGGTATTTTTTATATTTTCCAAAAATGGCTCCATGAAGTTTCAAGTCATTCTGAGAACGTTTGTTTCTGCTCATAAATAACACCATGGTAATTCTGCTGAAAACAGTGTCAGTCCGGGTTAGTTCCATTCAAATCATGCAAGTTAGAGTCCAAAACAGGGGCAAAAGTGTTTGGAAAAGTAGATATGACGGAGACGTATCAACTTCCCCAAGCTTAAACCATTGCTTGTCCTCAAGCAATTCAGTTGATAAACTGAAAGTGATAAAGAAAAACTTTTACAAACTCTGTTTGCTCTTGTTGTTGTAAATATGTAAAGCCAGCATTCAAGTTTTTAGCAAAGATTATAACTAACAACATTCACAGTAACGCATAGGTCTCAAGTTTACTCATATCAATGGCATAATCAACTAACGAGCCATAATAATAAATCTCGGATGACAACACTTTTTCAAAACAATCATAATATAATATAACAAGATGGTATCTCGCTAGCCCTTTCTGAGACCACAAAACATAAATGCAGAGCACCTTTAAAGATCAAGGATTGACTAGACATTGTAATTCATGGTAAAAGAGACCCAGTCAAGTCATACTCAATGTAAACTAACAATAATGAATGCAAATGACAGCGATGCTCTCCAACTGGTGCTTTTTAATAAGAGGAGGATGACTCAACATAAAAGTAAATATGTAGGCCCTTCATAGAGGGAAGCAGGGATTTGTAGAGGTGCCAGAGCTTGTTTTTGAAATAGAGGTGAATAATATTTTGAGTGGTATACTTTCATTGTCAACATAACAACCAAGAGATGGCAATATCTTCCATGCTACACACATTATAGGCGGTTCCCACACAGAATGGTAAAGTTTATACTCCCCCTTCCACCAACAAGCATCAATCCATAGCTTGCTCGAAACAACGAGTGCCTCCAACTAACAAGAGTCCCAGGGGAGTTTTTTTGCAATTATTTTGATTTAGTTTGCATAAAGCATGGGACTGGGCATCCCGGTGACCAGCCATTTATCTCGTGAGTGAGGAGCGGAGTCCACTCCTCTTGAGAATAACCCGCCTAACATGGAAGATATGGACAGCCCTAGTTGATACATGAGCTATTCAAGCATACAAAATAGGATAATTATTTGAAGGTTTAGAGTTTGGCACATACAAATTTACTTGGAACGGCAGGTAGATACCATATATGGGTAGGTATGGTGGACTCATTTGGAATAACTTTGGGGTTTATGGAGTTGGATGCACAAGCAGTATTCCCGCTTAGTACAGGTGAAGGCTAGCAAAAGACTGGGAAGCGACCAGCTAAAGAGCGACAACAGTCAAGAACATGCATTAAAATTAACCAACACCGAATGCAAGCATGAGTAGGATATAATCCACCATGAACATAAATATCGTGAAGGCTATGTTGATTTTGTTTCAACTACATGCGTGAACATGTGCCAAGTCAAGTCACTTAAATCATTCAGAGGAGGATACCACCCTATCATACCGCATCATAACCATTTTAATAGCATGTCGTCACACAAGGTAAACCATTATAACTCATAGCTAATCAAGCATGGCACAAGAAACTATGATCTCTAGTTGTCATTGCAAACATGTTTATCCATAATAGGCTGAATCAGGAATGATGAACTAATCATATTTACAAAAACAAAAGAGGTCGAGTTCATACCAGTTTTTCTTATCTCAGTTAGTCCATCATAAAACATCATAATTGCCTTTCACTTGCACGATCGAATGATGTGAATAATAATAATAGTGCACATGCATTGGACTAAGCTGGAATCTGCAAGCATTCAATAAATAGGAGAAGACAAGGCAATATGGGCTCTTTTGTCAGATCAACAATAATGCATATAAGAGCTACTTCAACAATTTAATTATGGTCTTCTCCTATCGACCCCCAAAGAAAAGAAAAGAAATAAAACTATTTACATGGGAAAGCTCCCAACAAGCAAAAGGAGAACAGGAAATCTTTTTGGGTTTTGTTTTTTAATTACTGCTACAAGCATGGAAAGTGAATTAATTAAAAGCTGCAACTAATTTTTTGGTTTTTCTTATGGTTTATTAAACACACAAGAAGAAAGCATAAAAAGGAAAATAAACTAGCATGGATGATACAATGAAAAAGTATGAGCACCGACATCTAGCAATGAGTGTGTGAACATAAATGTAATGTTGGTGGGAAATACGTACTCCCCCAAGCATAGGCTTTGGGCCTAAGTTGGTCTATGGCCACGGCTGGCCTGGCTGATATCCGTAGAAGTTGGGGTCGTACTGAGATGAAGAAGACTCTGATTTCCACTGGTTGGCAATCATCTCTGGATCCCACAGGTAATTAGACTGTCGCGGAGGATCAACTTGTGGTTTCGCCTCTAGCTCTGTGGCTGATGTAGGGTTCCGGTAGGCGTGAATGTCCTTCGGCGAGACGAGGTACTTGCTATACGCGTTGGTCGTGGAGGAAGTCGATGAGGCCTCCGCGATGCGAGGCGAATTATATTTAGGCTTTTGTGCCTCTTCATTTTGCTTTTCCCTTGAGCTTCGGCTCGATGAGCCCCTCAAAAATCTCTTTATCATTTTCTAAAAAATTATAAAAAAAATTAGTAACTTCAAGATAAAAGTAAACCAAACTCAATAATATTGATAGCAACTACTCATACAAGTGCCTAGAGCCTATATCATGCATCAAAACTACTTTTGACCATATAAATTTGACATGCAAGCTCAAGAACAGGGTCACCTAAGCAGCAAAAATTTGCAATGAATAAAGCACTAGAACAAAAACTAATTGCACCCATGGAGGATTCACATACCAAGGAACAATCTCCCCAAGCTGTTTTGTGAGAGGTGCTTTGAGCAAGGAGATCGAAAATGGCAGCAAAACGAGCTTGGACTCGGGTTTGAGCTGGTTATTCGTGTTTGTGGAAGGAAGAAGAAGTGTATGGGTGAAAGGATAAGTGGAGGAGGGCCACCGTGGGCCCACGAGGCAGGGGGCGCGCCCTCCACCCTCGTGGCCAGGTGGATGACCCCCCTGCTGTGTTCTCAGTGCCAAATATTCTCAAATATTCTAGAAAAAATCATATTCAAATTTCAGGGCATTTGGAGAACTTTTATTTTCGGGGTATTTTTATATTGCACGGATAATCAGATAACAGACAGAAAAATGCTATTTTATTTTATTTTATATAAATAACAGAAAGTAAAAGGAGGGTACAGCAGGTTGTACCTTCTAGTTTCATCCATCTCATGATCATCAAAAGGAATCCACTAACAAGGTTGATCAAGTCTTGTTAACGAACTCATTTCGAATAACATGGAACCGGAGAAATTTCAAATAACACTATGTTACCTCAATGGGGATATGCACATCCCCAATAATAAGAATATCATATTTCTTCTTGACAGTAGGAAGAGGAAATTCAAAACCTCCAAATATAATCGATGGAATCTTTCCAATAGAGTTGATACTATGAACTTGAGGTTGTTTCCTCGGAAAGTCTACCGTATGCTCATTACCATTAACATGAAAAGTGACATTGCCTTCAGTGCAATCAATAACAGCCCCTGCAATATTCAAAAAGGGTCTTCCAAGAATAATAGACATACTATCGTCCTTGGGAATATCAAGAATAACAAAGTCCGTTAAAATAGTAACGTTTGCAACTACAACAGGCACATTCTCACAAATACCGACAGGTATAGCAGTTGATTTATCAGCCATTTGCAAAGATATTTCAGTAGGTGTCAACTTATTCAAATCAAGTCTACGACATAAAGAGAGAGGCATAACACTAACACCGGCTCCAAGATCACATAAAGCAGTTTTAACATAGTTTCTTTTAATGGAGCATGGTATAGTGGGTACTCCTGGATCGCCAAGTTTCTTTGGTATTCCACCTTTAAAAGTATAAATACCAAGCATGGTGGAAATTTCAGCTTCCGGTATCTTTCTTTTATTTGTAATAATATCTTTCATGTACTTAGCATAAGGATTTGTTTTGAGCATATCAGTTAATCGCATACGCAAAAACATAGGTGTAACGCCCCAAGACCGATGCTCTAGTTACCTTCCTTTTATTTCATCGAGGTTGGGTGTTCCAATTGTTTGTTGCCGTGATCTTGATGGTGCCATTTTCATATTTTGTTTCTTGCATCATGGTCATCTTTTGGTTATATTGCATTGACATGCTCACCATTGTCACATTGCATTTGTGCCTCTTGTCATTTTGCATTCATCATGTGCATTGTGGTATTCATCTCGTTGTGCTTGCATTATGTTTGTAATGTTGCTTGGCTATGCATTTGACCCATGCATCATCACCTCCCCATTACTTCTTATTCCTTCCTTGATGCAAGTGCCATTTCTCCCTTCTCCATTAATGTTCAATCTTTGTCAATGAATCATGCACCATGCCTTATACCTCTCTGTCAAGATTCAGCCTTTTGGGAGTTGTTTTGGTTAGGTTCAAAAATGCCTCAAGTTTGAATTTTATTCAAACTTGTTTTATTTTTCTACCTCTAAAAATGCCCAAACCAATTTTATAAAATGGTGCATAATTCTAGGAGTCCATATGTATCCTTACTTCTTTCTATTTCTCACACAATATCCCTGACCTTTCTCTTTTGTTGGCTGTTTATTTAATAGGAAGAAAAATATGAAAAGGAAAAGGCTGAACTTACTCACAGCCACCTGAGCCTCTTCCCTCCTGAACCGGCCCAGCCAGCCTCCCGCAGCCCAGCTAGCCCGCAAGCAACAGGAGCTTCATCCTCCTGTATGGCAGGCCATCCAGAGGAGCCATGTCGGCACGCCCGATGATTTGACGGCCGTCCGGTGCCCCTAGCCCCTATAAATCATGTCCAAACCCTACCCCGGCCTCTCCTCTATCCTTTCAGACCCTCTCCTTCCCTCAATGCCGCCTAGGTAAGTCTCCACGCTCACGCCTTCACAGCGGCCGCCATGACCCGAGCGAGCAAGAGCTCGAGCTCGGGGTAGCTTCCTCGCCGCGCCTCCGACCCTCCGGCCACTGTGGAGGGATCCCCGAAGACCCGCTTCTTCAACTACGTCCATGCATGCACCTCTACGGCCTCTGGATCGACTTCTCCGACCCATCTTCTTCCTCTTCTTCCCGGACCCGAAGACCGGCAAGTTCCGCGCGTCATCGCGCCGTCTCCTTCATCTCCACGGCCACAACTTCTTGTCCTATAGGCACTAGGTGAGCAGCCGCGTCGCCCAAGCCCTTTTCCCGCCTCATATTCATCCTCTAGGAGCCGATCCATCCATGCCAAACCCCAGCCACCATGCTCTGTTGCGGAATGGTAACGAGCGTCGTCTCTGTTCCGCCCGCTCCTATGCACACGCATGCACGATCGTCCGTGCGAGCACGCAAGCCACAACCTCACGCGCTCACGCACCCGAGCACCACGCCTCTGCACATACCCACACACCTAAACCATGCTCGTTGTAGCTTCTTCATCCATGGTGTCTTCGCCCTTGTTCCCATGCGCTCGCACACACGCACGCCTCTCCCGATGCACGTTCATGCGCATAGCCGCATCATGCACAGCAGCACGCCCACCTCGTCCCCGCGCCTTGCATATCTCCCCTGTAGCTCATGACTCGCCGTACATTGCCACCATGGCCGCAGGATCATGCCTGCGCACAACCTCACATGCGTGCATGCATGCGCTCGTCCCCTAGCATCCTTCCTTGCAGGATTCCACACCCCTGCGCGGCCCCAAGGCACCCAGGCGAGCACCTGCTGCTCGATGCCGAGCTCCATCGCAAGCACAACCAAGGTCGGACGCTTGTTTCTGTTGTTTGGTCAGGTTCGCTCGAGCTATTGGTTCATTTAGTGTTATTCTGTTAACTGTATTCAAATTCAGTTTAGCTCCTACTGGTTAGCCTAGCTCGTTGACACCTAGACGACCAGGGTTCAAATCCCCACGGCTGCATCCTTTTTTCTACAATTCTGCATCTTCAGAGGATCAGCTCTTATTCTCTGTAATTTGCCTTTGGACTAATTTGGAGCATCATCCACTCGTTTACCCTCTGGAAAGTTATGTTCAGCTACACCAAGAGGACCTGGGTTCACTCCGAGTGCCCCTCCTTTTTTCTTTTTATGTTGTTTCTGTTATTTCACACACACGCACAACTGTTTCATCTTGGACCGAGCCCTCCTTGTGCCATAAACACTCATCCATTGCAGTGGTCAGCGCTTCAGTTTGGGTCCTGGTCGCGTTGCCCATATGCTTTATTCCCTGCTGATCTCCCTCTGCATCATGAACACATAGCTAGCCCAGTTGCTAGCGCGGCCACTATCCAGCCATGGGGTCTGGGGTTCGAATCCCAGGCGCCACAGTTTTTGCCCTGTTTTCAATTTCTTTTGGCACACAGCCACTTAGGCCTCATTCTCTTCTGGGCCGCTGCACTGCGCTGCAATCCGGCCCGTACATATTTTTTTCTGCTCTGTGATTTTTGCATTTTCTAGTGCATGCATATTTACAGGGAATGCCACTGTTTTGTATTGTTAATAAGCAAATATGCATGCATCCAAATTAAACAAACAATACATGTAAATGTTTAAAATTTTATCTAGTTCACAATATCCAACTTTCATCCATGTTAAAATATTTAAACTTGTTGTTTGCATTATTTTTGCACATAGGTCATGTTAAAATGGTTGATTTCATAACTTAATAACCGTAGCTCGGAATCTAATAAACTTTATATGTAACTTGTCTAGAAAAATTCATAGATTAACATGATGCACATACTTTTGTTGTTTAACAACTCTAAAATATGGTTTAGGCAGAACAGTACCAAATTTTAAGTATGCATATGGGGATTTTCCGGAATGGTTGTTTGTGTTTCCGGCCTCATTTAAACTTGCCTAAATAGGTAGTTTGCATATGCTTCACCTCTTGCCATGTTAACAACATTTAATCTTGACATGCATCATACTTGGTGGTGCATCATGTCATGTTATGCTTGTTTGTTTACTATGTTGTTTGCTTCTTTTCGGTGGTGCTTCTTCGGGTTAGTTCTGATAACGTCGTGTTTGTGAGGATCCGTTCGACTATGTCTGTTTATCTTCTTCATGGAATCGTTCTTCTTCCTTGCAGGATCTCAGGCAAGATGACCATACCCTCGAAATCACTTCTATCTTTGCTTGCTAGTTGCTCGTGAAGGAAATATGCCCTAGAGGCAATAATAAAGTTATTATTTATTTCCTTATATCATGATAAATGTTTATTATTCATGCTAGAATTGTATTAACCGGAAACATAATACATGTGTGAATACATAGACAAACAGAGTGTCACTAGTATGCCTCTACTTGACTAGCTCGTTAATCAAAGATGGTTATGTTTCCTAACCATGAACAAAAGAGTTGTTATTTGATTAACGAGATCACATCATTAGTTGAATGATCTGATTGACATGACCCATTCCATTAGCTTAAGCACCTGATCGTTTAGTATGTTGCTATTGCTTTCTTCATGACTTATACATGTTCCTATGACTATGAGATTATGCAACTCCCGTTTGCCGGAGGAACACTTTGGGTGCTACCAAACGTCACAACGTAACTGGGTGATTATAAAGGAGCACTACAGGTGTCTCCAAAGGTACATGTTGGGTTGGCGTATTTTGAGATTAGGATTTGTCACTCCGATTGTCGGAGAGGTATCTCTGGGCCCTCTCAGTAATGCACATCACATAAGCCTTGCAAGCATTGCAACTAATGAGTTAGTTGCGGGATGATGTATTACAGAACGAGTAAAGAGACTTGCCGGTAACGAGATTGAACTAGGTATTGGATACCGACGATCGAATCTCGGGCAAGTAACATACCGATGACAAAGGGAACAACGTATGTTGTTATGCGGTCTGACCGATAAAGATCTTCGTAGAATATGTGGGAGCCAATATGGGCATCCAGGTCCCACTATTGGTTATTGACCGGAGACGTGTCTCGGTCATGTCTACATTGTTCTCGAACCAGTAGGGTCCGCACGCTTAAGGTTACGATGACAGTTATATTATGAGTTTATGCATTTTGATGTACCGAAGGTTGTTCGGAGTCCCGGATATGATCACGGACATGACGAGGAGTCTCTAAATGGTCGAGACATAAAGATTGATATATTGGAAGCCTATATTTGGACATCGGAAGTGTTCCGGGTGAAATCAGGGTTTTACCGGAGTACCGGGAGGTTACCGGAACCCCCCGGGAGCCATATGGGCCTTAATGGGCTTTAGTGGAAAGGAGAAAGGGGCAGCCCAAGGTGGCCGCGCGCCTCCCCCCCTTCCTAGTCCTATTAGGACTAGGAGAGGTGGCCGGCCGCCCTCTCTCTCTTTCCCCCTCGGGGAATCCTAGTCCAACTAGGATTGGGGGGGAGTCCTACTCCCGGGAGGAGTAGGACTCCTCCTGCGCCCTCCTCCTGGCCGGCGGCCCCCTCCCCCTTGGCTCCTTTATATACTGAGGCAGAGGCACCCCAGAAACACACAAGTTGATCCACGTGATCTATTCCTTAGCCGTGTGCGGTGCCCCCAGCCACCATATTCCTTGATAATACTGTAGCGGAGTTTAGGCGAAGCCTTGCTGCTGTAGTGCATCAAGATCGTCACCACGCCGTCGTGCTGACGGAACTCTTCCCCGACACTTTGCTGGATCGGAGTCCAGGGATCGTCATCAAGATGAACGTGTGCTCGAACTCGGAGGTGCCGTAGTTTCGGTGCTTGATCGGTTGGATCGTGAAGACGTACGACTACTTCCTCTACGTTGTGTCAACGCTTCTGCAGTCGGTCTGCGTGGGTACGTAGACAGCACTCTCCCCTCTCGTTGCTATGCATCACATGATCTTGCGTGTGCGTAGGAAAATTTTGAATTACTACGAAACCCAACAGCTCGCTCTTTTGCTATGCTTATGCCGCGATACCTACCACATGCTTTATCATGCCTCCCGTATTGCCATGACAAGCCTCTAACCCACCTTGTCCTAGCAAACCGTTGTTTGGCTATGTTACCGCTTTGCTCAGCCCCTCTTATAGCGTTGTTAGTTGCAGGTGAAGATTGGAGTTTGTTCCTTGTTGGAACATGGTTATTGTCGGGATATCACAATATCTCTTATTTAATTAATGCATCTATATACTTGGTAAAGGGTGGAAGGCTCGGCCCTAGTTTCCGTCATACTGGTGTTTTGTTCCACTCTTGCCGCCCTAGTTTCCGTCATACTGGTGTTATGTTCCTTGATTTTGCATTCCTTACGCGGTTGGGTTATAGTGGGAACCCCTTGACAGTTCTCCTTGAATAAAACTTCTCCAGCAAGGCCCAACCTTGGTTTTACATTTGCACTAACAACCTAGCCTTTTTCCCTTGGGTTTCCGGAGCCCGAGGGTCA